>NC_057750.1:8285497-8329725 GCF_004010195.1 Chiloscyllium plagiosum | reverse complement strand
TGTATTCCATGAGATCTAACCTTGTTAATCAGTCTCCCATGGGGAACCTTGTCGAACGCCTTACTGAAGTCCATATAGATCACATCTACTGCTCTGCCCTCATCAATCTTCTTTGTTCCTTCATCAAAAAACTCAATCGAGTTTGTGGGACATGATTTCCTACACACAAAGCCATGTTGACTATCCCTAATCAGTCCTTGCCTTTCCAAATACATGCACATCCTGTCCCTCAGGATTCCCTCCAACAACTTGCCCACCACCGAGGTCAGGCTCACTGGTCTATAGTTCCCTGGCTTGTCCTTAACACCCTTCTTAAACAGTGGCACCATGTTTGCCAACCTCCAGTCTTCCGGCATCTCACCTGTGACTATCGATGATACAAGTGTCTCAGCAAGAGGCCCAGAAATCACTTCTCTAGCTTCCCACAGAGTTAACTAGTCTACAGCTTTCGGATTCCATCAAGCAGGTATACAGGAGGACAAAGTTGACTTCAGTGGTACAGAGAATTGGTTTATTTTGGCTAAATGTTGAGGGGTAGACTTTGGCACAACTTTGACTATAAGAAATAGAAACAAGTCTAGGCCAATCACTGCCCCCCGCCGTAAGCCTTCAAGAATCCCTCCCAGCCTTAAATATACACAAGGACTCTTCCCCCCCCCCCCCACCCCTCCTCCCCACAGCTCTCTGTGACAAGGAGTTTCAAAGACTCTCAATACTCCAAGAGAAGAAATTTCTCCTCATTTCAGTCTTAAATTGGTGCCCCTTTATTCTGAGATTATGCCCTCTGATCCTTAAGAATCTGATATGTTTCAATGAGATCACGTCTCATTCTTCTAAACTCCAGTGAATAAAGTCCTAACTCTTTAGCCTTTGCTCGTAAGATAATCCTGCCAAATCAGTGAACCCTTTCTGAACTGACTCCATTGAAATGATATCTTTCCATGAATAAGGGGACCAAAACTGCTCACAATATTCCAAATATTTAAGGTGAGAGGAGAAAGATTTTAAAAAGGCATGGGAGCAAATTTATTTTACTCAGAGGATGGTTCGCGTGTGGAATGAACTTCCTGATGGAGTGGTGGATATGGTACAATTACAACTTTTAAAAGACATTTCGATACGTACATGAATAGGAAAGATTTGGAGGAATATGGACAGGGAGCAGGCAGGTGGGATTGGTTTGGCTTGGGATTTTGTTTGGCATGGACTGGTTTGACCAAAGAGTCTATTTCCATACTAATTGACTCTATGACATGGTCTCACCAGCACCTTGTGCAGCTGCAGTAAGACTTCCCTACTCTTATACTTCAATGCCCTTGAAACAAGGGTCTATATTCCATTGCTGAAACTTTATTGCTGGAACAGCACATGCCCTTCTTCAGGCATGTGCCCGAAACGTCGAATCTTCTGTTCTGAGGTCAGCATATGAAGGGTAAGATGAAGTAGATTCTCAGACTGGTTCTCAGACTGGACAGAAAACAAATGCTCGACCTTGGACTAAGGCATTGAAGAGAAAATGAGGTCTGCAGATGCTGGAGATCAGAGATGGAAATGTGTTGCTGGAGAAGCGCAGCAGGTCAGGCAGCATCTAGGGAACAGGAGAATCGACGTTTCGGGCATTAGCCCTTCTACCAGCACCTTGTGCAGCTGCAGTAAGACTTCCCTACTCTTATACTTCAATGCCCTTGAAACAAGGGTCTATATTCCATTGCTGAAACTTTATTGCTGGAACAGCACATGCCCTTCTTCAGGCATGTGCCCGAAACGTCGAATCTTCTGTTCCCTAGATGCTGCCTGACCTGCTGTGCTGTTCCAGCAATAAAGTTTCAGCTTTGATCTCCAGCGTCTGCAGACCTCACTTTCTCCTCTATATTCCATTGGCCTTCCTGACTACCTGCTGCACTGTGTGCCAGCTTTCTGTATTTCATGCACAATTTTCTATAAGTCCCTTCGTGTTGCAACTTTCTGCAATTTCTCTCTATTTAAATAATAACCTGTTCTTTTGTTTACCTTTCCAAAATGACCAACTTCGCAATTTTCCACTTTACACTCTACTAGCCAACTTCATTTTCCCATGCCATTTCCTCCCTAACCCTAGAGGTCTCAACCATGGTGTTTCATCCCCATCCTCAGAATCACTAGACTGAATCAGAACTAGTCAGTTCACCCCCTCTTTCAAGGATTCGTACTTTATCTTGTAGGAACGTCAAGGATGGGTATGAAGCTGTGAGAGCTTCATGTGATCTATATCTCACAGTTCTCTCTGTCACTGCCCCTTCAAAATACAATAGTTATTTTACATTTGCATGACCTGTTTTGGAAAATATGGGGGGTGATGGATTCTCAGGGGACTGTAGCACGAAAAGCCAAGTTTCTGGTATCAAGACTGGCTCTAATCTAAGGAGGAGTATGTCGGGTTCCAAGTGATCGATTGTGATAGGGGACTCTCTAGTCAGAGGCACAGACAGACGTTTCTGCAGCCAGCAGCGAAAAGTCAGAATGGTGCATTGCCTCCCTGGTGCCAGGATCAAGGATATCTCAGAGAGGCTGCAGAATGTTCTCAAAGGGGAGAGGGACCAGCAGGAAGTACACATTGGAACTAACAATGTGAGAAGGGAAAAGGATGAGATTCTGAAGGGAGAATATAGCAAGTAAGGCAGGAATTTAAAAATGAGGTCCTCAAGGGTAGTAATATCTGGATTACTCCTGGTGTTACGAGCTGGTGAGGGTAGGAATAAGAGGATAGAGCAGATGAAGAGCTGGTGCAGGGGAGAAGGTTCACAGTTTTGTATCATTCGAATCTTTTCTGGGGTAGAAGTGACCTGTACAAGAAGGATGGATTGCATTTGAATTGGGAGGGGACTAATATAATGGCAGGGAGATTTGCTAGAGTTGATCGGGAGGATTTAAACTAGTAAGTTGGAGGGGGGGGGATGGTGGGACCCAGTGAAATAGTGAGGAAAGAAATTAATCTGAGACCAGTACAGTTGTGAAAAGGAGCAAATCAAACACTCAGGGCAGGCAGGAACAAAACAGAGAACAAGGTAGGACTGATAAATTAAACTGCATTTACTTCAATGCAAGAGGCCTAACAGGGAAGCCAGATGAACTCAGGGCATGGTTAGAAACATGGGACTGGGATATCATAGCAATTTCAGAAATGTGGCTCAGGGATAGACAGGACTGGCAGCTTCATGCTCCAGATACAAATGCTTTAGGAAGGATAAAAAGGGGGGCAAGAGAGGAGGGGGAGTGGCATTTTTGATAAGGGATAGCTTTACAGCTGTACTGAGGGAGGATATTCCTGGAAATGCATCCAGGGAAATTATTTGGGTGGAACTGAGAAATAAGAAAGGGATGATCACCTTATTGGGATTGTATTATAGATTCCCTAATAGTCAGCGGGAAATTGAGAAACAAATTTGCAAGGAGATTTCAGTTATCTGTAAGAATAATAGGGTGGTTATGGTTGGGGATTTTAACTTTCCAAACATAGACTGGGTCTGTCATAGTGATAAGGGTTTAGATGGAGAGGAATGTTTTAAGGTGTACAAGAAAATTTTCTGATTCAGTATGTGGATGTACCTACGAGAGAAGATGCAAAACTTGATCTACTCTTGGGAAATAAGGCAGGGCAGGTGACTGAGGTGTCAGTGGGGGAGCACTTTGGGGCCAGCAACCATAATTGTGTTAGTTTTAAAATAGTGATGGAAAAGGATAGACAAGATCTAAAAGTTGAAGTTCTAAATTGGAAGAAGGCTAATTTTGATGATATTAGGCAAGTACTTTCAAAAGCTGATTTGGGCAGATGTCGCAGGTAAAGGGACGGCTGGAAAATGGGAAGCCTTCAAAAATGAGACAACAAGAGTCCAGAGACAGTATATTCCTGTTAGGGTGAAAGGAAAGGAAGGAAGCATATGTCAGAGTATAAAGGCATTAGGAATATACTTACTCCTAGGGCAAAAAGGGACATGAGATAACTTTGGCAAATAGGGTTAAGGAGAGTTCAAAGGGATTTTATAAATACATTTAAAGTCAAAAGGGTAACTAGGGAGACAATATGGCCCCTCAAAGATCAGCAAGGCAGCCTCTGTATGGAGCTGCAGGAGATGGGGACGATACTAAATGAGTATTTTGCATCAGTATTTACTGGAAAGGACATGGAAGAAATAGAATGTGGGGAAATAGATTGTGACATCTTGAAAAATGTCCATATTATGGAGGAAGAGGTGCTGGATGTCTTGAAACGCATAAAAGTGGATAAATCCCCAGACCCGATCAGATATACCCTAGAACTCTGAGGGAAGCTAGGGAAGTGATTACTGGGCCCCTTGCTGAGATATTTGTATCATCGATACTCACAGGTGAGGTGCCGGAAGACTGGAGGTTGGCTAACGTGATACCACTATTTAAGAAAGGTGGTAAGGACAAGCCAGAGACCTATAGACCGGTGAGCCTGACATCAGTGGTGGGCAAGTTGTTGGAGGGAATCCTGTGGGACAGGATTTACACGTATTTGAAAAGGCAAGAACTGATTAGGGATTGTCAACATGGCTTGTCAACGTGGGAAATTATGTCTCACGAACTTTATTGAGCTTTTGGAAGAAGTAACAAAGAGGATTGATGCGGGCAGTGCGGCAGACGTGATCCATATGGACTTCAGTAAGGCGTTTAACAAGGTTCGTCTTGGAAGACTGGTTAGCAAGGTTAGTTCTCATGGAATACAGGGAGAACTAGCCATTTGGATACAGAACTGGCTTGAAGGTAGAAGACAGAAGGTGGTGGTGTAGGGTTGCTTTTCAGACTGGAGGCCTGTGACCAGTGGAGTGTCACAGGAATCGATGCGTTTAACAAGGTTCGTCTTGGAAGACTGGTTAGCAAGGTTAGTTCTCATGGAATACAGGGAGAACTAGCCATTTGGATACAGAACTGGCTTGAAGGTAGAAGATAGAAGGTGGTGGTGTAGGGTTGCTTTTCAGACTGGAAGCTGTGACCAGTGGAGTGTCACAGGAATCGATGCTGGGTCCACTACTTTTTGTCATTTATATAAATGATTTGGATGTGAACACATGAGGTATAGTTAGTAAGTTTGCAGATGACACCAAAATTGGAGGTGTAGTGGACAGCAAAGAAGGTTACCTCAGAATACAAAAGGATCTTGATCACTTGGGCCAATGAGCTGAGGAGTTGCAGATGGAGTTTAATTTAGATAAATGTGAGGTACTGCATTTTGGAAAAGCAAATCTTAGCAAGACTTGTATACTTAATGGTAAGGTCCTGGGGAGTGTTGCTTAACATAGAGACCTTGGAGTGCAGGTTCGTAGTTCCTTGAAAGTAGAGTTGCAGGTAGATAGGATAGTGAAGAAAGAGTTTGGTATACTTTCCTTTATTGGTCAGAGCATTGAGTACAGGAGTTGGGAGGTATTGTGGCTGTACAGGACATTGGTTAGGCCATTTTTGGAATAGTGTACAATTCTGGTCTCCATCCTATTGGAAGGATGTTGTGAAATTTGAAAGGGTTCAGCAAAGATTTACAAGGATCTTGCCAGGGTTGGAGGATTTGAGCTACAGGTAGAGGCTGAATAGGCTAAGGCTGTTTTCCCTGTAGAGTTGGAGGCTGAGGGATGACCTTATAGAGATTTATAAAATCATGAGGGGCATGGATAAGATAAATGGACAAGGTCTTTTCCCTGAAGCGGGCGAGTCCAAAACCAAGGGGCACAGGTTTAGGATGAGAGTGGAAAGGTATAAAAGAGACCGAAGAGGCAACATTTTCACGCAGAGGGTGGTGCATGTATGCAATGAGCTGCCAGAGGAAGTGGTAGAGGCTGGTACAATTACAGTGTTTAAAAGGCATCTGGATGGGTACATGAATAGGAAGGGTTTCGAGGAATATGGGCCAAGTGCTGGCAAATGGGACTAGATTAGGTTAGGATATCTGGTTGGCATGGACGAATTGGACTGAAAGGTCTGTTTCTGTGTTGCACATCTCTATGACTGTATAACTCTATAACTGTTCCTGCAGAGACGGTGAACCTTCAGCTGGGGACAGCTTCTGGACCTGGGCTTCCCAAAATAGAGGGTTGATTTGATTTGATTTATTGTAGTTACATGTACCTAAGTACAGTGAAAAACTTTGTTTTTCGAGCAGATCATAGCAAACAAGAACGAAGATAATAAGTGCTCAGACAAAGTGACACATACAGGTTACACTGCACAGGAGGTGCGCTCGGCAAGATCAACATTATTTGAAGTTAGAGAGTCCAACTGTCAGTCTAATAACGGCAGGGAAGGAGCTGTTCTTGAATGTCTTGGTGTGTTTCGTCAAGTTTCTGTATCTTCTGCCTGAAGGAAGAGGTTATCAGAGAGCATTGTTCAGAGTCTTTGATGATATTGGCAGCCTTTCCACAGCAACGAGAAATGTAAATGAAGTCTATGGATGGGAGGTTGGCTTCTGTGGTGGTCTGGGCTGTGCACACCACCTTCTGTAGTTTCTTACGGTTCTGGGCAGAGCAGTTTCTGTACCAGGATGTTATGCTTTCTAGGTGGATCTGTAAAAGTTGGTGAGGGTTGTTATGGACATGCCGAATTTCCTGATCCACCTGAGAAAGAGGAGGCGTTGTTGTCCTTTCTTGGTTGTTGCATCTACATGTAAAGTTGGTTATTGTCACTCCAAGGAACGTGACACTCTCGAACCTCTCCACCTCAGCTCCATTGATGTAGAGGAGTGGCGTGTCCTCCTCCTCTCTTCCTTAAGTCAATGGTAAGTTTTTTTGTTTTGCCAACATTGAGAGAGGGGTTGTTCTCATTGCACCAGGTCACCAAGCTCTCTATCTCCTTGCTGTATTTGGACTCATCATTGTTCAATATCCCTCCTACCACAGTGGTGCTGTCAGCAAACTTGTAGAGGACATTTGTTCAGAGTTTGGCTACACATTCATGGGTGTACAGGGTAGTAGAGTACAGAGCTGAGAACGCATCATTGAAGTGCTCCAGTGTTGAGGGTTATCGTGGAGGAGGTGCAGTTGTCTATGTTCACTGATTGCAGTCTGTGGGTCAGGCATGAGAGGATCCAGTTGCAGAGGGTGGAGCCAAGACCTGGATCTCAGAGATTTGAGATTTGGTTGGGATCCCAAACCAAGTCGCCAGCTGAAATGTTGGGGTGCCCGAGCTCTGAGGCAGCAGTAACTGCCACACCTCCAACTCTACCACTGCCATAGGACTTCCCTTCATGTATCATTTGATGTAGGAAGTACGCAGAGAACTATTTATTAATTAAATTGCCAAAATCACCTCCTTTTTAAACTCAAGCTCTGTAGTCAACAGCTCAGTGGTAGAGTTCACCCCTCCTGACTTAATCCTAACCATAAGAATAATTATTGGAAATGTATAAAAACCCTTAACACATCAGCTAACAGTCCTTGGGGAGGAGTTAATTTGATAGTGGATAAGGTACTAACACTAATTGTACTTCTTTACAATGTAATTAATTGGGATTAGTCTTATTAATATTGTTAAAGGAAATTATAATAACCAAAAATTATCTCTGCTGTGTGTAACTGGTTTTTGAAACTTATTCCCAGCAAACCTCATGTTCTCAAAATGTTAACTTCATAAAGATTGATCTATTTAATTATATTTAAATGCCTGATGACTTTTGTCACTTGGTTGTACATTGCCTTGACCAAAATGGGAGTCTGATAACTGACAGTTTTCTCAAATTCTGCCTTTTTGTAAAACTGAAAGGAGGTATGCTTAGTAGGTTTGCTGATGACACCAAAATTGGTGGTGTAGTGGACAGCCAAGAAGGTTACCTTGGAGTACAACGGGAACTTGATCAGATGGGCAAGTATGCCGAGGAGTGCCAGATGGAGTTTAATTTCAATACATGTGAGGTGCTGCATTTTGGAAAGGCAAATCAGGGCAGGACTCAAACATTTAATGGTAAGGTCCTTGGAGTGCACCTTGAAGATGGACTTGCAGGTAGACAGGGTAGTGAAGGAGGTGTTTGGTATGCTTGTCTTTATTGGTCAGTGCATTGAGTATAGCAGATGGCAGATTATGTTGCAGCTCTACGGGATATTGATTCAGCCACTTTTAGAACACTGCGTGCAATTCTGGTCTCTCTGCTTTAGGAAAGATGTTGCAAAACTTGAAAGGGTTCAGAAAAGATTTACAAGAATATTGCTGGGTTGGAGGGTGTGAGCTATAAGCAGAGGCTGAATAGGCTGGTGCTGTTTTCCCTGGAGGGTTGGAGGCTGAGGGGTGACCTTCCAGAGATTTATAAAATCATGAGGGGCATGGATAGGGTGAATGGCTAAGGTCTTTTCCCTGGGTGGATCACATCACATCTGGAACACAGCACTTCACAACTACCTTTAAAATAAGAATAAGTTAAGGTCTAGGCTACCTTCTTAAAATATATTGAGGGGGTCTGGTCTGGTCCATAACAGAGTGCAGCTGAACCAAAAGTGATAGAGCAACTTTGAAGAGAAAGGGAAAGAAGTGATTTTGATCTTGTAGGATCTAACAGTTCGGCCACGGTTGAGTGCAGCCCAGAGAACCCAGTTAAAGTAATTCTGGAGCTATGGAATAGTGTATCAGCTACTCAATAAAATCATGCTAAGAGGATTTAGCTGTGAAAATCTGAAGGGTTTCCACTGGAATGGAAGTGAAAAAATTATGAAAGATTTTGAGAAGGTAAAGAATGGCATTTTGAAAGATGGCATCTCTGACCCATTCTCGATATTGCACTGACTAGTCATCTTAATTTTATGCTCCACTATATATAATGCTATATAAATGCAAGTAATCAGACAATGGAAATGATCTACATAAACTGGACACGTGGTAATTACACATTCTTACCAGAGATGGTGCTTCCCAATTTCAAAACTGGTACACATTCTGGTCATGTGTCATTGTAAAATCAATACTTCTGATTTATGCTTCCCTGATTTCTTGTCTTAGGAGTGCTGAATGCAATCTGTAAGATAGACCATGCAATGGCAGAACGAATCAGCACGGAAAGAAGTCATCCAGCCTATCACGTTTGTGCCTTAAAGGAGCTCTCCACTCATTCCCCTGACTAATTCTCCAACCTCCCAAGATGGCAACGTTTTTCCCCCTCTCTGATATTGTTTCCCCAATTTTCACAGCCTCTTGGCGGTAGTCAACATCAGAATGTGGTTCTCAAATCTTGCAAGTTCAGAAAAGATTTACAAGGATATTGGAGGGTTTGAGCTATAGGGAGAGGCTGAATATGCTGGGACTGTTGTCCTTGGAGGGTCAGAGGTTGCGGGGTGACCTTTTAGAGGTTTATAAAATCATGAGGGACATGGATAGAGTAAATAGACAAGGTCTTTTTGCTGGGGTGGGGGAGTCCAAAACTAGAGGGCATACATTTAAGGTGAGGGGGAAGGATTTAAAAGGAACTTAAGGGGCAACATATTCACACAGAGGGTGGTGTGTGCATGGAATGAACTGCCAGAGGAGGTGGTGGAAACTGGTACATTTACAACATTTAAAAGGCTGGGTCATGATTTGGAAGGGTTTAAAGGGATATGGGCCAAATGATGGCAAATGGGATGAGATTGATTATAGATATCTGGTCGGCATGGATGAGTTGGACCGAAGGGTATGTTTCTGTGCTGTACATCTCTAGGAATCTCTATAACAGCTTTGCTTCTTAAGCTGTGGATGTCCATCTTTCTTTGTCTGCTCTTGCTCTACTACCCTCAACTTTTACCTGTCCTTGGAATGTACCTGAGGAAGTAGTAGTTGCCTCTTGGTGATCATCGGCAAATGTCTTCCTCCTAGCCCTGTAAATTGTCCCCCTTCAAGCATTCATCCAATGCCTGGTCGAGAGGTGCGGTTGAATCTGCTTCTGCTACACTTTTAGACATGGTATTCTGGATCATAAACCTCGCTGTATAAAATAATTTCTCATCTTGTTCCTTTTCCAAATGCCTTCAAAAAACCTTCACTTTTGAAGTGTTCTCAGTTTTAAAATGTAGGAAACAGGGCAGCCAATTTGCAGACAGCAAACTCTCACAAACAGCAATTGCGTTAATGGTCAGGCACCCTATTACTTTGTGATATGGAATGAGGGATAAATATTGGCCAGGACAGTGAGGTGAATTTGTACTGAAAACAGCAAATGCTAGAGATCACAGTGGGTCAGGCAGCATCCATGGAGAGAGATCAAGCTAACATTTCAAATCTTCATCAGAGCTTATGCGAAGTATGGAGGGGGCAGCATTTCTGCAATAGGTTGGGGGGGTAGGGAGAAGATGAAGTACTGGGGGAGAAAGGTGTTGATAGTTTAGATTAAGACGTCTTTTCTCCCCCAGCACTCCAGTCCCCACCACTGCATAAACACTGCCCTTCCACACCACATCAGCTCTGATGAAGAGTCATCCAGATTTGAAACACTAGCGTGCTTTCTCTCCATGGATCCTGTCTGACCCACAGTGATCTCCAGCATTTTTTTGTTTTCAGTTCAGATTCCAGCATCTGCAGTAATTTGTGCCCACAGTGAGGAAGAACTTCACTAATCTTCAAAATAGATGCCGTGAGTCCAGGCAGCTGGATTATATCTGGATTTTTTTCTACTGAATTCCAGGATGTACTTTATCGCGGAGCGAGTCATACATTTCTGAACCCACTTTAAAATCCACAGTAATGAGAGCTCATTGTGCTTAACCCCCAGGGGTTAGCACTGAGGGTGTAGCTATGACGACCAGCCTCTTACTACATAAAAGTGTGAGATTCTTAGCCACACCTATAGGTTTGATTGACAGGTCAAAAGTTAAAACAAGTTGAAACAAACTCAATCAACTGCTGACAATAGATTTAGCAGCACAGTTCTGATCTTTGTATTCATTTCTTTTTTTTAAAAAATTGTGATGTCAAATATTTGTTGTAACACTAGCTTTGGTTCTAGAGAGAGCCTTGAATGTTGAACAGTATGTCCTAGGGCAAGTGTTATCAGTTAAACTGAGAGTCTAGAGCCTCTTGTGATACCTCTTCTAGTTGCCTTTTTACTTTTCTGTTTCTGTTTTCAGAGGAGGATGTGGCCTCAGTTTGTAATTAAACTCGGCATTTTCCAAATCCCAGAGCATTGTTAGATACCAGCCTGACAAAACACTTCACACACGTGAATGGCTATTAATCAGTGAGGGGTTTTAAATTAAAAGCAAAAATTATGATCTGCAGGGAGCAGAGTAATATCTTAGAGTTGCGAGCACAATAATCTAGTAATAGAATTTGCAGGAAATTAAAACAGTTTCTGCATTATAAATACACAGAGGATACCAGAATATCAAACTAATTGGCCACAAGGAGGCTGTTTACAGGAATAGACCAGCATTACCAATGCTGTGTTCTTTCCTCAAAAAAAATTACACTGTTAATTGTCTCCCCATTTACGATGAATTATAGTCAACAATTGCCGAATACTTAGGAGATAGAGAAGAGAGTAATGTTTCCTTTGGAAAAACTTGTATAGGGATGTCTTGGGCCAGTTGGCAAACTGAGCAATATTTTTATTATTGGCCAGACCTGGGTACAAAGTTAGGAGCTCATGAAAATCAAGACACAAGATGAGGAATGTGATGAAATACTTCTCACTTGTCTAATGAGTGCAGCTTCAACAACACTAAAAGGTCTTGCTGCAATGGTATAGCGCCTTGGGAAGACAGCTCTTGGGAGTACGGTGGAGAATTGTGATTTCTGCACTAATGGAAGGGCACACTTACTTAAGAGGGAGACTGACAAAGGTTCAGTGGTGACCCTCAGATTAATACATCACCAGTCGTCTCTCTGTAATGAGAGAGCAGCCCTATTGCCTGCTAATACCAGAGCCCTTTACCTAGTTTTTTTTCAAATGAGGAGCTGATCTGATTAGTCCATGATTCACAGAAAATTACTACACAAATACAACTCACAGTTATGAAGTCAAATGATATATTAGCCTCTGTTACAATGGGGTTGGAATGGAACTGTTAAGAATTCTTGCTGCAATTGTGTAGCACCTTGGTAAGACAGCACTTGGGAGTATTGCGGAGAGTTGTGATTTCCATACTGAAGGAAGGGCCTACGAGGGAGACTGACAAAGGTTCAGTAGGTTGACTTCTGACCATGAAGTGGTTGTCCCTAGTGAAGAGTAAATTTGGCCTTTATTACTTGAAATTTAGAAGACTGAGAGGTGAACTCTTGGAAACATGTAACATTCTTAAGAGGTTTGATACAGTAGATACCAGAAGGATGTTTCTTTGGGGAATAAGGAATTCTGCAGGAAGTAACTCTCCTCTTGATTTCTCAAACCCCATCTGCCACCTACAAGGCGGAAGTCAGGAATGTGATGGAATACTCCCCCATTTAATCTGGATGAGTGCAGCTCCAAGAACAATTAAAAAGATCTATACTATCCAGGACAAAGCAACAATCTTGATTGGACACCCCATCCACCACCTTCAACATTCACCTCCTTCACCACTGACTATACTGGTAACAGAATGTATCATTTGCAAGATGCACTACAGCAACTCACCAAGGCTTATCCAATAGCATTTTCTAAATCATGACCTACCTCCTACAAAGACAAGGGCAGCAGACACACCAACTGCAAGTTCCCCTTCAACCAATTCACCACCCTGACTTGGAAATATATCACTATTCCTTGAGTTATCACTGAGTCAAAATCCAGGAACTGCCTTCCCAGTAGCACTGTAAAATATTGGCCTTGTCAATGACACACACATCCCAGGAAGCATAGTGTCCAACTCAGGGACACCACACTTCAGGAGGGATGTGAAACACTTTGAAGAAGGTGCAGAAAAGATTCTGCAACCAGTTCCAGTGAGGAGGGACTTATATTATCCAGACAGATTGCAGAAGATAGGGTTGTTCTCTTGAGGGGAGTGAGGGTTGAGAGAAGACTTGATTGACCTCAAAAATCTTAAGAATAGAGGGGTGTGAGGAGTGGGAAGATTGAGAACAGAATTAATGTGATTAGCAAAACAATCAAAAGCCACATGAAGAAGAACATTTTTGGACACACATAGATCATAGAATTCCTATTGTGTGGAAGCAGGCCACTCAGTCCACACCAACTCCCTGAAGAGCATCCCACCACCCGACCTTATTCCTGTAACCCTGTATTTCCCATGGCTAATCCAGCCAACCTGCACATCTTTGGATTGTGGGAGGAAACCAGAGCATCTGGAGGAAACCCACACAGACACAGGGAGAATGTACAAACTCCACACAGACAGTCACCCAAGGCTGGGATCGAACCCGGATCCCCGACACTGAGGCAGTAGCGCTAACCACTGAGCCACTGTGCCCTCCGTGATCGGGATAAGATCCGGAATGTGCTGCTGTGACTTTCAAAATTAAATTTGTTGAACTCCTGAAAGGAAAAGAATTGCAAGCTGCGAGATTGGGGAGGGGGGAGGGGCCAGCTAAATTGCTCTTGCCGAGAGCCAGCACAGGCTGAAGGGGTTGAATGAATTCCTTCTATGCTGGGACTATTCTGTCATTCTGCTGACTGATTCTGGAGTAGAGTGGTGCTGGAAAAGCACAGCAGTTCAGGCAGCATCCGAGGAGCAGGAAAATCTGACGTTTCGGGCAAAAGCCCTTCATAAGGAATACAGGCAGAGTGCCTGAGGGTAGAGCGATAAATGAGAGGAGGTGGGGGTAGGGAGATCCTCCCCATCCATTTCCGCTTTCCGCAAAGACCGTTCCCTCTGTGACTACCTGGTCAGGTCCACGCCCCCCTACAACCCACCCTCCCGTCCTGGCACTTTCCCCTGCCACCGCAGGAATTGCAAAACCTGTGCCCACACCCTCTCCCTCACCTCCATCCAAGGCCCTAAAGGAGCCTTCCACATCCATCAACGTTTTACATGCACATCCACCAATATCATTTATTGTATCCGTTGCTCCCAATGCGGTCTCCTCTACATTGGAGAGACTGGACGCCTCCTAGCAGATCACTTTAGGGAACATCTCCGGGACGTCTGCACCAATCAACCACTCCGCCCTGTGACCCAACATTTCAACTCCCCCTCCCACTATGCTGAGGACATGGAGGTCCTGGGCCTCCTTCACTGCTGCTCCCTCACCACCCGACACCTGGAGGAAGAACGCCTCATCTTCCGTCTCAGAACATTTCAACCCCAGGGCATCAATGTAGACTTCACCAGTTTCCTCATTTCCCCTGCCCCCACCTCACCCCATCTCCAAACTTCCAGCTCAGCACCGTCCCATGACCTGTCCTACTGGTTTCCAGCACCTGCAAAGATTGTTTTTACCTATTCTGCTGACTGATACTGGGGAGAACGCACTTTTGATAATGAGTGACAAGAGGCCCACTGTACAAAATTGGCAGCCTCATCAGGAAGGACCAGAGAATTGGTGAATGATAAAATCCCATTACTCAGTAAGGGTCAACGAGATTGGCATAGAGTTGACTTCATCCTGTAACACGAATTGTTTCAAGGGATGCACGGGGACACAGACATTCAGTGCTGCTGCAGGACCACCAACTCCATGAAAGACATACTTAGGGTTCCAGCCAGAAGCTACAGCTGTTCCAGTGCAAACAGCCATTAATGACCGATTGTTCCAGACGGGTACATATCAAGCTCGAGGACTCTGTGCTGAGCAATGTTCTAAAGCTTAGGGCAGCTGTTGCAAGCGCTCACTGGGGAAAAGGCCACTGTCTCAGGCCTTTCCCACAACAGTACACCAGGGGCCAAAAACAATGTAAAACCACTCGGGCTGCAGACATCAGACAGTGTTTGACATGAAATATAATTGTATATTGTAAATATAACCTGTTACGGCAAGTGTAGTGAAGCATGTCATGTACTATATTGAAAGGAACTGCATTGCATTTTATATAATGTCAAATTTGAACAGCTCCATCATGTACTTTTACAAATTCGATGAAATTATTTTTGGTGGGGGAATGGGTAGGAGGAGTGACCAATCCCTCCTAGGACTGGCCTGGTGCGTCCGGGAGTGGAGGTCATATCTCCTGGATCATTCTTCAGTTCAACTTAGGAACCAAGCCATTGAAGGCATTAAAGAACACACAAAATAAACCATTTGGTCCCTCCAGCTTGCTCCACTATTCAACATGATTGTGGCTGCATCTGATCCTGGCCTCAACTCCACATTCCCTAAAAACCTTTGACTCCCTTGTGAGTTAAGAATCTGTTGGGCATCCCACCTTCAGAAAGGATATTTCACCATATTTTCCTCTAATACACTTTGTTATTGGTTGTAGAAACAGCAGAAATACTGGAAACAGTTGTTTGATTGGAGGATGTCAGGGGGAGTAGGGTATGGTGAATAGCAGAGGTTTTCATGTGACAAACCTCCATAGAATCATAGAATACATGCAGTGTAGAAGTAGGCCGTTCAGCCCATCGATTCCCACTGACCCTCCAAAGAATATCCCACCCAGACCCAGCCATCCTCTACTCCATCCCTGTAACCCTGCATTTCCCATTTCCTATCTAACCTACACATCCTGCACACGATGGGCAATTTAGCATGGCCAATCCAGCCTAACCTGCACATCTTTGGACTGTTGGAGGAAACTGAAGCACCTGAAGGAAACCTACACAGACACAGGGAGAATGTGCAAACTCCATTCAGGCAGTCACCCAAGGCTGGAATGAAACCTAGGTGCCTGGTACAGTGAGGCAGCAGTGCTAACCACTGAGACACCATGTTGCCAAAAATAGAAGTCTTGATGACTGCAGTCTAGAATGACCTGTATTCATGGTGCTTCAGGGCGGGAAGCTTTGTCTCTGTGATAAGTCATACCAAACCAACTCGTTATCGCCATAGCTTCTGTGGGTTCCTGCTGTGTTCCAACTGACCACTGCATTCGATACACTACAATAGTAACTACACTTCAGTTGAGAGCTGTAATGCGCTCTAGGGGCATTCTGAGCTCATGAAATCACAGAGTGGTTACAGAGTAGAAGGGGGCCATTTGGCCCATCTTGTCTATACAAGTTTAACTTCTACTTGTTTTGAGTTGGCTAGATGACTGGCTTGTGGCACCTTTCTATTGTAAAAATACACTTTATTCATAAAAAATAATTATCTACATTCACAGGATACAATGATACTGACAGCATGGGTTCAATTCCCACACCTTGCTGAGGTCATCGTGAAGGAATCTGCTTCTCAACCTTCTCCCTTATCTGAGGAGTGGTGACCCTCAGATTCATACACTACCAGTCATCTCTCTGTAATGACAGAGCAGCCCCATGGTCTACTAATACCGTAGCCCTTTACCCAGGTTCTTTCATAACAGGAGCTGATCTGATTAGTCTGTGAGTCACAGAAAATTACTACACAACGATAACTCACAATTAAGAAATCAAATGGCATATTAGCCTTGTACAATGGGGTTGGAATTGTACTGTTAAGAAGTCTTGCTGCAATTGTGTGGCACCTTGGTAAGACATCACTTGGGAGTATTGCGGAGAGTTGTGATTTCCATACTGAAGGATGGGCCTAAGAGGGAGACTGGCAAAGGTTCAGTAGGTTGACTCCTGACCAAGAGGTGGTTGTCCCTAGTGAAGAGATTGAGTAAAAGTGGCCTTTATTGCTTGAAATTTAGAAGACAGAGAGGTGAACTTATGAAAATATATAACATTCTTAAGGGACTTGATAGAAAAGATACTTGGAGGGCATTTCCCTAGGGAGAAAGGAACTCTGCAGGAAGTAACTCTCCTCCTGACTCCCCAGTGCAAAGTGGTGGAATACTCCACACTTGCCTGGATGAGTACAACTCCAACAAAGAGCTCAACACCAGCCAGGACAAAGGAAGCTACTTGATCGGCAACCCATCTACCACCTTCAACATTCAGTCCCTACACTGATCCACTGCAACAATTCTCCAAGACTCCTTCAGCAGCATCCTCCAAATCCACTTCCATCTAGAAGGACAAGGGCAGCAGATGCATGGGAACACTCGCCCCCCGAAAGTTCCCCTCCGAACCATTCACCATCCTAACTTGGAAATATATCACTGTTCCTTCAGTGTCATCGGGACAAAGTCTTGGTATCTGCTTCCTAACAACAGTGTGGGTGTATTGATACCCCAAGGACTACAGTGGTTCAAGAAGGCAGCAAGGACAATTGGGGATGGGCATAAATGTTGTCCATGGCAGCGATGCCTGCATCCAATGAACGAATTAAAAATGAAAGGGTCTAGAACTAGGGCTCACAATCTTAAATAAAGGCCTGGCTATTTTGGACTATCTTGAAGAGACATTTCTTTACTCAAAGAGATGTACATTTTTAGAATTCACTACCCAGAGGGCTGTGACTGCTCACTCATTGAATGTATTCAGGACCAAGATCAACATATGTTTGGATCTCAGGGAATTTAGGAATATGGGGATAATCTAGGAACATGTATTTGAGGTAGAAGAACAGTCATGACCCTATTGAACAGTGATATAGACCTGAGGGGCTGAATGGCCTGTTCATTATGTCCATTTTTTTCAAAAGCAATATTAAGAGAGGAGCAGCACTTATTACTTTGATCAGAAAATAAATTGCGAGCAATTTAAATTTTAAAAATTAAGTTTCAAGCCAATGGGACTCCTTTCATTGTTAAACTGCTGGATTCACAGTGGTTATATGATATTAAAACACGCTCAGAATCTGAACAAATTGATGGAGATTAGGTTACGGGCGCCACTTGAAGTTGTTTCACAAGGAGCCCACCTAATTTCCCGAACTCACACAGAATCTAGATCTAATTGTAACGACCAGTGTCAGGAACAACCACGGCAGGAAACAAATTAAAATGTAAGCACTGGATTACAATGAATTAACGGCAGGCAGTTTTTGTGTAGCACTAGTTTGTCGTAATCAATATTTCATGGCATGCCATGAAGACTTTATAAAATATCATAAATACTTCATATGCACTGTGACAGCAAGAATTGATGGTCTCTTCCAACTGAGAGAAAAGGATTATTGCTACTGTTTCTGCTCCTTCGAGATTTTTTCCACTATGAATTTTATGACATTTCTCTTTTCTTGTTGCCCGTCAACGTAATAGAATGAACTAAGCCACATGAAGGAAGGAGGCTGCCCCAACTCTTGGCTTATCTCATAGATAAAGACCAGCTCTGCCAGTAACCCCTACAGATGACAGGGACACCAACATGCCGGATATATCATTCAACTGGTAACCTAGCCACCCAGACCTTTGGAGGTCTCCCCATGGCACTGAGGAAGGTTTATCTTTTTATTCATAAAACCTGGATTCAAAGTCTCCTTCATAGTAGTGGTAAATCAGCCATTGAAAACACCCATCTATTGCCTTGTGGGAAGGAAATCTGCCATCTTTACAGTGACTTCAAACCCACAGCAATTAGATTAGATTAGATTAGATTAGATTACAGTGTGGAAACAGGCCCTTCGGCATTGAAAACACCCATCTATTGCCTTGTGGGAAGGAAATCTGCCATCTTTACAGTGACTTCAAACCCACAGCAATGTGGGGAGATAGCAAGACTGAGATGAGAAGGAATTTCTCCGCTCAGAGGATTGAGAGTCTTTGGAACCCCTTGCCAAAGACAGCCATGGGGCAGAGACCTTGTGGAGAGTTAAGCCTGAAATAGATAGATTCTCAATCAGTCGGGGAATCAAGGGTTACAGGGAAAGGACAGGAAAGTGGAATTGAGGAATGTCAGATCGGCCATGATCTTAATGAATAGCAGAACAGGCTCGAGGGGCTGAATGGCCTACTCCTGTTCCTATTCCTTACAATCACATGGTTTTATAGTGGTATTGTTGCAAGACTAGTAACCTAGAAGCCCAGGCTACTGCTCTGAGAATGTGGGTTCAAATCCCAGTAGAGTAACTTGTATAGTTTAAATTCAATTTTAAAATATCTGGGGAACTGAAAGCTCATCTCTCTAATGGTGACCTGACAATTACCATTCATTGTCATGTGATGAAGTGGCTCCTTTAACAAGGTAATGCTTGCCATGGCTTCTTTTTTCAGAGAGGTCGTAAACAACACAGACTCCGAAATGTCTGGTGTTAAAGGGCTTTAGGGCCAATTTGATAATAACTAACAGATACTGCCTCAGACAGAAGGCTTTCAAGTTTAAAAACAAACATTTGTACATTGAAAGGGGAATGGCCAATTCTCCCAGCTCAGCTTTTCTCTGGTTGGGTAGACCAGATAGCCTAAATTAATATAGTCCCATTTGCCAGCACTTGGCCCATATCCCTCTAAACCCCTCCTGTTCATATACCCATCCAGATGCCTTTTAAATGTTGTAATTGTACCAGCCTCCACCACTTTCTCTGGCAGCTCATTCCATACACACACCACTCTCTGTGTGAAACAGTTGTCACTTAGGTCCTTTTTAGATCTTGCCCCACTCACCATACACCTATGCCCTCTAGTTCTGGACTCCCCCAACCCAGTTCTTGAATCATTGGAAAGACCAGTCCATTGAGATCAGGGTCACAATATAAATTTGGTGATAACCAAATGCATCTATGGCATAAAATTGTGTTGTGGTCCTCATGTTTTGCCAGTCCTCCAAGATCCTCATGGTGTCATTTAGTATTTTCCATTAAAACTCCTCAATGCCAGCATCAATGATTGCCAATTCTAGTAGGATATGGTTTGACATTGAGAACATTTGGAGCATAAACCGCATCAATGTACAACCCTCCAGTACATTCCTCCAATTCTGGCCTCTTCTGCACCCACTGTTGTAACCTCCCCACCATTGGTAACCAGGCCCATGCCTTCAGCTGCTTGTACCATACACTCTGGAATTGCCCAGCTAAACCTCTCTCTCTCTCACATCCTGTGGGTCACACACCTACCTATTCTAACATCTCCTTTTGTGGCAAAACTGTCAAATTTTATTTGGCAACTATGTGAAATCCCTGGGACATTCCACTGTGTATTGTATATGCAAGTTAGCATGGACATCTTGAGCCTGAATGGTCCTGTTTCTGTGCTGTTAAATTTAATGCTAAGTATTGACCTCCCTATTCTCTTTCATACCTCAGATTTAATCTCATGCTCCAGCAACAGTCTCTATTAGGATTGTTATCAACTCTTTCCATGTGCACTTTGGGCAAAGTTAAGATTTTCGTCACATTGATTTACAACTGACCAATTGAGTTATGTTTTTTTAAACAGGGATCTGTTATTTGTCAAAGTTGTTACTTTAAATTTAAAAAATTGGCCTTTGTAACTTTTATTATTCTTAACCAAATATTATCTATTTCTGGAATTTAATGCCTTGCCCAAGTAAACAGTGAAAACTTGACACAGATAGACAACAAAACCCTTTTGCAATAACACTGTGTTTCCTGCAACAAAGGAACAAGTCAGGAGTGTGATGGAATACTTCCCATTTTGCTTGGATGGATGCAGCTCCAACAACACTCAAGAAGCTCAACACCAAGCAGGACAAAACAGCCCCCGCTTGATTGGCACCACATCCAGAAACATCCACTCCCTCCACCACTGACGCTCAGTAGCAGCACTGTGTATCATCTCTAAGATGCATTGCACATACTCCTTCAACAGCACCTTCCAAAGCCATAATCTCCACCATCCAGAAGGACAAGGGGAACAGATACATGGGAACACCATCACCTGCAAGTTCCCCTTCAAGTCACACAGATTAATCAATGGTTGAAGACGTGGTGCAATGTGCAGAGATTCAGATTCTTAGATCATTAGCATCTCTTCTAGGTTAGAAACCTATTCAAAAGGTTTGGGTTTCAAAAGGTCCAATATCCTGGTATTAAGATTTACTAGTTCTATTTTGGGAGCCTGTAAACTATTACAGAGGGAGAGTGGGGGACTTCTAAGTAGCAGTGAAAATAGAAAGACAGGTGAGGATGGTTTTGAATCAGAAAACAGCAGTTCATTAGAAAAGACAGACAACAACAAATCAGAGAATGAGGTAACTCTGACAAATTAAACTACACTTATTTCAATGTAAGGGGTCCTACAAGTAAGACTGATGAACTCAGGACATGTATGAGAATATGGGACTGGGACATTACAGCAAAGATAAAAGCTTGGCTGAGGGAAGGACAGAACTGGCAGCTCAATGTTCTGGGTTTTAGATGCTATAAAAAGGATAGGAAGGGAGGCAAGAGAGAAGAGGGAAAGGTGTTTTCGATTAAGGAAAATACTACTACTGCAATTAGAGAGGATACTTCTGAGGGATCGTCCAGTGAAAATATATGAATTGAAATTAGAAATAAGAAAGGGATGATCACTTTAGTGAGATCATACTATAGGGTGCCGCAATAGAGGGAAATTGAGGAGCAAATATGTAGAGACATCTTGGACATATGTGTGAATAATAGAGTTGCAACAGTAGGGGATTTAAATTTTCCAAACACTGACTGGGACTGCCATTGTGTTAAAGGTCTGGATGTTGAGGAATTTGTTAAATGTGTTCCAAAAAAAATTTCTTTAACAATATGTAAATGTTCCTACAAGAAAAGGTGCAAAACTTGATCTTCTCTTGGGAAATAAGACAGGGTAAGTGACTGAAGTGTTAGTAGGGCAACACTTTGGGACTAGTGATCATAATTCTATTAGTTTTAAAATAGTCATGGAAAAGGATCAACCTTCCTAAAAAGTTAAAATTCTTAATTGGAGTAAAGCAAATTTTAATGGTATGAGACAAGAACTTTCAAAAGTTGATTGGAGTAGATTGTTCACAGGTAAAAGGATGACTGACAAATGGGAGGCCTTCAAAGGGGTGATAATGAGATTTTAGAGACATTATGTGTCTGTTAGAGTGGAAGGTAAACTGCTAACATTAGGGAATAATAAATGAAAATATATCGAAGTTTTCATCAGAATAAAAAGAATCATTGATTAGATATAGACAGCTGGGATCAAATTAATCTCTTGATAAGTATGAAGAGTGTAGGGGCATTCTCAAGAGGGAAATCAGGAGGGCAAAGAGGGGATATGAGATCATCTTGGCAGATAAGGGTAAAGATAATCCAAAGGGATTCTACAAGTACATTAAGAGCAAAAGAGCAACTAGAGAGAGAGAGAGAGAGGGAATCGCCCCCCACAAAGATCAACAAGGTCAATTTTGTGTTGAACCTCAGGCGATGGGGGAGATATTAAACAAACATTTCACATCAGTTTTTACTGTGGAGAAAGAAATGGATGCTAATGAACTCAGGGAAATAAATACTTTACATTATGAAAGAGGAAGTGCTGGAGGTCTTGGAAAACGTAAATGTGGAAAAACCTCCAAGACCTGATCAAGTTTAACCCAGGACATTGTGAGACATTAGGGATGAAATTGCGGGGTCCCTAGCAGAAATATTTTTATCATCTATAACCACAAGTGAGGTGGTGGAGGACTGGAGGGCGGCTAATGTAAGGAGAAACCTGGGAACTGTAGTCTAACATCGTAGTGGGTAAATTGTTGGAAGTGGTTCTGAAAGATAGGATTTACATGCATTTGGAGAGGCAAGGAATGATTTGGGATAGTTAGCAGGGTTTTGTCCAAGGGAAATCACTCTCACAAACTTGATTTTTTGTTAAGTATATGAATAAGAAAGGTTTGGAGAGGTATGGGCCAAGCGCAGGCAGGTAGGACGTTTAGTTTGGGAACATGGTCAGTATGGACTAGTTAGATCAAAGAATCTGTTTCCATGCTGTATGACTCTACGAATCTATAAATTGAAAATATATTGTTGTTCTTTCAGTGTTGCTTTGTCAAAACCCTGGAACTCCCTCCCTAACAGCATCGTGGCTGTACCAAATGGACATCAGTGTTTCAAAATGGCAGCTTGCTCCCACCTACTCCAGGGTAACTAGGGATGGACAATAAGTGCTGAGCTAGCCAGTGACACCAACATCTCAGAAGTGAATAAAAATAACAAAATGCCACCCATGCACTAAGTGCTAACCAGTTACCAATCATTGGATAAACTGATCAAGGCAGAGTGTCGGAGGGTTTGCAAATACAGTACAACAAAAACTCCCAATGCTATGCCCTTTCACTGCCACTGAACTAGAACAATGTATTTCACCTGTTAGTGGCCTTGTGCTGGGTGCTTTTACGTACGCAACACGGAAGCAGGTTTCCAACCAAGTTTGTGCCAGTGTTTAGTTTCTTCCCCTCTTTACTCATTTAGCTATCAATTTGACTTTGTATTCACTCTCCCTTGTGTGCACATATTTACTCCTTAAATTTATCGATGTTATTCAACTCAACAGAGACCAGTGGGGACTGTCCATATGGAAGAGCTTGTTAGCTCCTTGGCTTATAAAGGAACCCATGGCAATGGGGTGTAGGTTGGAAAATAGAGTCAAGGCTATAATTATATTGGCCATAATCATATTGTCTAGTGGAGCGAGCTTGAAGGGCCAAATGGGCAAATGGCCTAATCTTTCTCCTAATTCGTACGTTTGGTCTTCTCCCTGTGCTAGCAATTTCTACATACTCCCCAGCCTCAGGGCACAGAAGTATCTTCTGAAATCTCGGCTAGATTTCTTTGAGACTACCTTAGTCCCTCTGCACAAAAGCATGCTGCAATCTTTCACCATTCAAATAATACTCTGATCTACTACTTTTACTTCCAAAGTGGATAATCTCATATTTACCAATATTGTACTCCATCTGCCAGACCCTTGCCCACTTACTTAATGTATCTAAATCTCTCTGCAAACACTCCACATTCTCTGCACAGTTGCCTTTTCACTCAATTTAATGTCATCAGCAAACTTGGATATGTTTCACTCGGTCTCCACTTCCAAATCATTTATATATGCCATGAACAGTTGCGGGCCCAACACTGACCCCTGTGGCATCCCGCTCACCGCCGATCTCAAACCAAAGAAACACCCATTTATCTCAACTCTCTGCTTTTTATTGGTTAACCAGTCCTCTTTCCATGCTAGTATATTCTCCGCAACTTCATGCATTCTTACCTTATGGATGAGTCTTTCATGTGGCACTTTATCGAACACCTTCTGGGAATCCAAGTATACAATATCCAGCTGTTCCCCTCCATCCGCCACACTTGTTATATCCTCAAAGAATTCCAAGAGAAAGTGAAGACTGCAGATGGTGAGATCAGAGTTGAAAAGTGTGGTGCTGGAAAAGCACAACAGGTCAGGCAGCATCCGAGGAGCAGGAGAGTCAACATTTTGGGCATAAGACCTGATGAAGAACTTATGTCCAAAATATTGATTCTCCTGCTACTTGGATGCTGCCTGACCGGCTGTGCTTTTCCAGCACCACACTTTTCGACTCAAAGAACTCGAGTAAGTTTATTAAACGTGACCTTCCCTTCCTGAAACCATGCTGCATCTGCCTGATGGAACCCTTTCCATCTGGATGTCTTACTATTTCTTCTTTAATGATTGCCTCTAGCATTTTCCCGACTACAGATGTTAAGCTAACTGGCCTATAGTTACTTGCCTTTTGCCTACACCCTTTTTTAAACAGCGGCGTGACATTTGCTATCTTCCAGTCAGCTGGGACCTGCCAGAGTCCAGTGAATTTTAGTAAATTACCACTCATGCATCTACCGTAACTTCCATCATTTCTTTAAGCACCCTGGGATACATTCCATCGGGCCCCGGGGACTCATCTACCTTTGGACCATTAAGTTTGCTCAACATTACCCCTTTAGTGATAACAATTGAATTGAGGTCTTCATCTCCTATCATATCCTTAACATCATTCCTTAGTATGTTAGACACACCTTCCACTGTGAACACTGACACAAATAGTTATTCAAAGCCTCAGCCGTTTCAGCATTACTCAATATTAATCCCCCTTTCTCATCCTGCAAGGGACCTACGTCCACTTTAGCCACCCTTTTCCGTTTTATATATTTATAAAAACATTTCCTACCTGTTCTTATAATGCTAGTTTGCATTCATAATTTATCTTCCCTTTCTTTATTGCTTGCTTTGTGGTTCTTCTTCGCTTTTTAAAGTTTTCCTAATCTTCCTGTTTCCCACTGCTCTTGACTACTTTGTAAGCCTGAACTTTTAATTGGATGCCTTTCTTTATTTCCTTGGTTATCCAAAGCTGGCTCTTCCTACCCTTGCTATCCTTGTTTTGACTGGAATATACTTTCCTTAAGCACTGTGAAAAATCTCTTTGAAAGTGCTCTACTGTTCCTCAACTGTTCCATCATATAACTTGTGTTCCCAGTCTAATTCAGCCTTCCTCATCCCATTATAGTCTCCCATGTTTAAGCATAATACCCTGGTTTAGATTATACTATTTCACCCTCCATTAGTATCTGAAATTTGATCGTACTGTGACTTCTTCAAAGTCTTCTCTCTTCAAGAGAAAAGAGAAGCAGTCTGTTCATTAATTCCCCACGTAAAATACCATTCATGTGAATGGTTGTCAGGACATTGTGTCTCTAGGACCCTGCGGATTTCTCCACCAGTAATGTACCCAGACACCTTTGCATGTACACAGCACGAGCCAGCAATGAGTGACTTCATTTGAAGACAACAAAGACAAGAATTAAACTTTACAATTTTAATGACTCTAATTCTAACTAACGATTCTTTAGGAACTTAAATACTTGCCAGATATTTGTAACTTTTGCTGGTTTGTTGCATTCTTTGGTCTTTCGGAGAGTAAGCTACTCCGGTCTCTAAATCTGGTTCTTGTACCTTGAAGAAGGGCTTATGCCCGAAACGTCGATTCTCCTGTTCCTTGAATGCTGCCTGACCTGCTGCGCTTTTTCAGCAACACATTTCCAGCTCTTGTACCTTCCTGCCCACTTTCTAGAACTTTCCAATCAGGCATCAAGTTAATTGGCATTATCACCTATGAATGGATGGTTTGCTAACAAAGGGAAATTAGATAAGTGTGGAAGGAGCTGCTAGAGGAAGTGGTGGAGACTGGTACAATTACAACATTTAAAAGGCATCTGGATGGGTATATGAATAGGAAGGGTTTAGAGGGATATGGGCCAAGTGCTGGCAAATGGGACTAGATTCATTTAGGATATCTAGTTGGCATGGACAAATTGGATCAAAGGGTCTGTTTCCCTGCTGTACATCTCTATGACTCTGCAACGCAATGGTGTGTCTGCTTTGGGGCCTAGAAGCCTTTTGTTTGCCAGAATATACACCTGGTCTTTTGCCGTACTGAGGCACATCTGCCCAAAGTGTCTCGTGTTCTTTGTTTGTTTGTCAGGAAACGTTGAACTGCCCTTTCACACTTGCTAATGTGTTCTTGTATTTCTTTGGGTTTCAGTTGTCTGCGCTGGAATGTTGCAAGGACCTGTCTCCAGGCAGACTCGTCACTGTGTATCTTTGCTGAGGCATTCCCAGCGTACCTTGCTCTTTTGGCCATTTTCTATGCCCTACTTATTTTGAAGTTAAAAATCACACAACACCAGATTATGGTCCAACAGGTTTATTTGGAAGTACAAGCTGAAGAAGGAGCAGGTACTCGCTGAAGGAGCAGCGCTCTGGAAGCTAATGCTTTCAAATAAACCTGTTGGACTATAACCTGGTGTTGTGCAATTTTTAACTTTGTCCACCCCAGTCCAACGCTGTCATCTCCACATTATGGCTATTTATTTCAGTTGCTGTGTTTGTATTTCTGGTTTTCCTTTCTTTTAATGACTTTTATTTTACCTGAGCAGCCACAGGCTGCTAAAGAAACCTTTCTGTCTCCTTCTGCGATGTCTCTGCATCTTATTGTGTGATATGGGGACTAGAAGTGTCCAGAACTGACCTGTGATCTAATCAAGATTCGATACAGTTTAGCATAACGTCCCTATTTTTCCTCTGACTCTCAGATACAATTCAGTCCTTGAGAAATAGCTCCTTGTGCTTGGTTTGCTTTTATGAGGCCCTACTGACCCTAACTGTATCTTATAGTGATTTGTGTAGGAAGAATAATTAACACAAAATCAATACATGGATAAGTATTAAACGCATGACAGGAGATGTCCCATCTTCTGAGGTGAGACTTTGAACTGAGGCCTCCTGTCTGATCCACTGGGTGGTTATTAATGATCCAGCAGTACTTCTTCAAAGCAAAACTGTTGGAGTTCCCACTCCAGTGCCCTCTCCTATGAAAGGAAAGGTGTTTCTTCCAGCATTTGGGTCAATTGTTCTCCCCCCAACCAAGAGCAGAGTGATCATGATAGCTTTTTCATAGAATATTTTCATATTGGATGTGGGCATCACTGATGAGGCTGCCATTTTGTTGCCCATCTCTAACTGTCCCTTGAACTGAGAGGCTTGCTTGTCCATTTCAGATGGAAGGTAAGAGTCAGCCACTTTGCTGTGTTTCTGGAGTCACGTGTAGGTCAGATCGAATAAGGATGGCAGATTTCCTTCTCAAAAGGGCAGCAGTGAAAAGCAGATGGGCTTTTAGGACAATCAAAGATTTTTAATCAACATTTGCAGTCCAATTATTTTATTATACACTCAAGGGGATTTGTGTGTCACTGGCTGGGTCAGCACTTACGGCCCATCCATAATTATCAGAGGGCAGTGAAGAGTCAACCCCATTGCTGTGGGTCTGGAGTCACATGCAAGCCAGACAAGGTAAGGATGACAAGCAGGAGGCTGGAAGAACACAACAAGCCAGGCAGCATCAGGAGGTGGAGAAGTCAACGTTTTGGGTATAACCCTTATTCTGGACTGTGTTGTTCCAGCCTTCTGCTTGTCTATCTTGGATTCCAACATCAGCAGTTTTTTTGTCTCTAGGCAAGGTAAGGATTGCTGGCAGATTTCCTTCCATAAAGGACACTAATGAACCAGATGGGCGGTTAGAACAAAAAATGATGATTATCTTTGATTTCCACAATTATTAATTGAATTTAAATTCTGCCAGATGGGATTTGAACCCATTTCCCCAGAGCATTATGGAGTCTCTGGATGACTAGCCCAGTGCCATTAACAAGGTAAAAACAATGACTGCAGATGCTGGAAACCAGATTCTGGATTAGTGGTGCTGGAAGAGCACAGCAGTTCAGGCAGCCTCCGAGGACAGGCAAAATCCAAGGACCTCGGATTTTGCCTGTCCTCGGATGCTGCCTGAACTGCTGTGCTCTTCCAGCACCACTAATCCATAATCCAGTGCCATTAACACACTGCCAATTGCCCTCCATACTGTGTACAAAATGGCAACTATTTAAATGCTTTGACCTTCAGCACAGTACGGTACCAAAGGAATGCTAGATGTTCAGTGCTTACTTTTCAGAGTGCAGCAATCATGATTCTAACTTGAAGAATGGATTGAAGATGAGACAGAGCAGCCTGAGGGGAAAACCATACAGTTCAACAAAGAATTGAACAGGTTAATCACTGAACTGAAAATCCCTGTTCGTTCTGACTGGCATTTTACATATTGCTGCTCTCACAGACTTATATTAGTTGGGACTTAATCTACAAAATGGAGAGGAAATGAAATTTTGTGGTAGGAAGCCGTTATGAAATCACTATGCAGACTGTAATGTTAAGCAGCCTGAATAGTTCAACATGCAACTAATAACCAACACGGACACTGCAAAATGCTAAAGCCCTGTGTAAACTCCCCATTTGTCTTAAAGACCATTCTAAAAATGGTCTTTTATCCTATTTTTTAAAAAACGAAGTCTAATTTAGTCTTTCTGTGTTTGTCTCAATTTTCTCACCTCCTCTCCAGAAGGTAATGACATTTGTTAGGGTGTCCTGCCACAGATACCAGTTACCCACTGGAACCTGCTCCTGATCCGTTCTGTGATTATTCAACCAGGAAGAGCATCACAGACTAACAGAACCCTTGGAAACCAGGAAGTTACTGGAGACACTCAGGCCCTGCAGTGCCTGTAGTTCAGGTTAACATTTCACCCTTATATCAGCAAGACCAAACACAGACTGGGTGACCAATTTGCGGAACATCTCCACTCTGACTGTTGGAAGGACCCCGACCTCCCAGTTGCTTGCCATTTCAATAAGCCATTTAGCTCTCGTACTCACATTTCTGTCCTAGGCTTGCTGCCATTTACCAAGAAAGCACAATGCAAGCTTGAGGAACATCACCTCATTTTGTGCTTCGGCACTTTATAGGCTTGAGATCTCAATATTCCATAACTTCAGAAACTGACTACATTATGTCTGTTCTCCATTTTTCTTACATGTCCCTCTTCCCACACCAGTCTTGTCTTGATATATCTAGTTTGTTTGCTCTCAGTAGAGAGGACCCATTTGCTCCCTTTCACAATGAACCTAAAACAAAGAACTGCAGATGTTGGACATCTGAAAGAAAGAAAAACACTGGTTATACTCTCTACCACCCCCTTCTATCGGACAGAAGATACAAACGTTTCAAAGCACATACCAACAGATTCAAGAACAGCTTCTTCCCCGCTGTTATCAGACTTATGAATGGACCTCTCATATATTAGAGTTGATCTTTCTGTGTGCCTTTCTGCATTCTGTTCTATTACTCTGATATACAGTACTTATGTAAGGTTTAATTTGCCTAGATAGCATGGAAAATAATGTTATTCACTGTACCTTGTTGCATGTGACAATAATAAATCAAATCAAATCAAGAAATTGCTCAAGGAACTCAGCAGGTCTGGCAGCACCTGTGGAAAGAAAGCAGAGGTAGTTTCCAGACCTATGTCAGTTCTGAAGTGTATATCAGACTTGAAACATTAACTCTGTTTTCTTTTCACAGATGCTGCCAGACCTGATGAGTTTCTCTCCCTTTCACACCTTAACTTACAGCCATTTTACAATTTATTTTTGCTTTCCCCACTATTAACAACCCCTTTGTCTTTTGCTCTGAGACTCTACCTCTATTTAAATTACATTAAAAAAAACAGTACATTTCAGTTCTAACGATAGGTCACTGGGCTCAAAATGTTAACATTTTCCTTTCTCCATAGATGTTGCCAGACCTGCCGAATTCCTCCAGCATTCTCAGTGTTTGTTCCTTATCTGCTGTATCTCTCTTTCCTCCTCCCACTCCAGGACTCCATTCCCAATGCAGTCACCAGTGGAGAAGTCTCTCTGCTAGGTGCCATCACATCTTCATTCAGGCTTTACCTGTGCCTTCAGGTTGTGCTCATGTTCAGAGTCATGACATCGAAACACTATTTCGCAACACATCAGATGTCATCGCAATGTTATTTGTAGATGTTTCAGTCATTCTGACAAAATGTGCCAAGAAAGATTACAACGGGGTCTTGATCAGATGGGCCAATGGGCTGAGGAGTGGCAGATGGAATTCAATTTAGATAAGTGCAAGGTGTTTCATTTTAGGAAAGCAAATCTTAGCAGGACTTGTACACTTAACTGTAAGGTCCTAAGGAGTATTGCTGAATAAAGAGACCTTGGAGTGCAGGTTCATAGCTCCTTGAAAGTAGACTCTCAGGGAGATAGGATAGTTATTGGTCAGAGCATTGAGTATAGGAGTTGGAGGTCATGTTGCAGGTGTACAAGGTATTGATTAGGCAACTTTTGGAATATTGCATACAATTCTGATCTCCTTCCTATCGGAAGGATGTTGCGAAACTTGAAATGCTTCCGAAAAGATTTACAAGGATGGTGCCAGGGTTGGAGGATTTGAGCTTTAGGGAGAGTTTGAATAGGCTGGGGCTGTTTTCCCTGGAGCATCGGAGGCTGTGGGGTGACCTTATAGAGGTTTATAAAATCATGAAGGGCATGGATAGGATAAATAGACAAAGTCTTTTCCCGAGGGTTGGGGAGTCCAGAACTAGAGGGCATAGGTTTAGGGTGAGAGGGGAAAGACATATAAGAGATCTAAGGGACAACTTTTTCATGCAGAGGGTGTTGCGTGTGTGGAGTGAGCTGCCAGAGGAAGTGGTGGAAGCTGGTACAATTGCAACATTTAAAAGGCATCTGGATGGGTATATGAACAGGAAGGGTTTGGAGGGATATGGGCCGGGTGCTGGCAGGTGGGACTAGATTGGGTTGGAATATCTGGTCGGCATGGACGGGTTGGATCGAAGGGTCTGTTTCCATGTTGTACAGCTCGATGACTCTATGACTCAAAATAGCGTGAATATCTGGCTCTGGAATAGATATGGGAATTCTCAAAGTATGACAGAAGTTGAGAGATAAATACCGATTAGAACTCCACTCCTCTTCTTCAAAATAGCATCATGGAAAGTTTATATCCATCTGGGAGCGCAGGCAGGGCTACAGTTTAAAATCTCAACCAGAAATCAGTGCTTCCAACAGTGCAGCATTCCTGCAGTATTGCACTAAGAATGCCAGACTAGAGGATATGCTCAAATCTCTAATGTGGAACTTGAACCTGTCACTTTCGGGTACAAAATGCCTACTGAGTCACAGTGGGCACTCACTTGGTCCATGATGTGAAAGTACAAGGGCATTCAGTTAAACTTTAATATTAAAAACTCTTGAGGCACCAAAATTGCTCAGTACTCTCCACCCATTCACCCACAAGCTGGTAGGGCACAATTAATTTAGAGGCGAGTGATGATACAGTGAAACCCATCAGATCAAGTACACAAAGGTGCTAAACTGTCAAGATGTCCAACAATATCATCGAAAAACTGATTGCCATTTTAATGGCGAAGTTTGCATCTTTGAAGCAACTGGATTACTATCTTTCATTAAACCAATGTTGAAATCTTTCACATTTCATACAGTAACACTTGTAAAATTTATCCTCCAGATGTGGACATTGCTAGCAAGGCTGGCATTTATTGACCATCCTTACTTACTTTAGAATGTGGTGGGCCTTATTCACAATCCATTGCAGTCCATACGATAAACCTGCAAAACGCTGCTACCTGAAGCATAACTGAAACTGAAACAGCTACCTGAAACAAGTCCCACTTCCTCTTCACTTGATGGCTTCCATTGGTTCCCAATCCAGTCATGCTCTGAAGTTAAAACAGTTTTAAGCTTATGGTTTAAGTTCTCTCTGTGACCGTGCCCTTCAGTATCTCCAAATCTACAGTTTAGTCACAACTCTATGTAACTCCAATTCTGATCTATTTTCACTGTCCAGCATTGGCAATCATTTCTTCAGCTACCTAGGCCCCACGGTCTGGAATTCCACTCTCTCTCCTCCTTTAAGGCTCTCTCTAAAAACCTACCCCTTTGACAAATCTTTTGGCCCCGTCTGTGACTTGTTGTCAAATTATGCTCTCATGATGTATGTTGGGACATTTGTAATATATCAAATATACAAGTTATAGAAATATCACCTCTTCCAACAAGTTGAACCTAATTCTGAACATGAGACTCTGCAAGTTTCAGATACAGATTCATTTGAGGTGCAAGCTCCAAAACTTTAACTTTGAAGCAGTCAGGATATTCTCCTTGATTCTGTTTGGCACTAGAGCTCTGTCAATTTCAGGATTCATTCTGACAGCAGCCTGTGTGTAACTTACATCGACATGATTGAGTGACACTTCCAAATGCAAATGTATGGAATGAAGTTTAGATAATTACAGCTGAAAAGATTATCATTGTTTTTCAAGCAGCTATTTTCTGCACTAAATTGAAAAGTCTACAGATCAATGTGCTTCAAAGTCGTTCATTGAGTCAAGCTTTCCCCATTTTCACTCCAGGTCAGCGTTTGCCACTGGGTTTTCAATTTTGTAGAAGCTTAGTGCATTGCAAAACATGTCCAGATCCTAAGATCAATCCAATCTTACTAAAAGCTTCCCACAGACCCCACCAGCCACACACCTCCTGCAATTTACTACGGGAACTGCAGCTCTTGAACCAAAGCTCCATTCTCTTGAGCTTGCAGCACTGACTGAATGTACGGAAGGCTCAGCATGTTCTGACCTGCAGAACCTAGCACTGAGGCTGTGCTGTACTCAGGCTGCACCTTGGAGACCACACCTGGAGTACCTTGCATATTTCTGGTCTCCATTTACCTATCCCAGATCACACTTGGAGTACTGTGCATATTTCTGGTCTTCAAATACCTATTCCAGACTACACTTGGAGTATTGTGCATATTCTTGGTCTCCATAAACCTATCCCAAACCACACCTGGAGTACTGTGCATATTTCTGGTCTCCATATATCTATCCCAGACCACACCTGAAGTACTGTGCATAGTTTTGGTCTCCATACATATTTTTCAGATCACCCCTGGAGTACTGTATATAATTCTAATCTAATTTGGTGAAACCAAATCTGGAATACTGTGCATAGTTCTGGTCTCTGTATGCTTTGGTTAGATCACGTTTGGAGCACCATGCATAACTCTAGTCTCTATATACCCTGGTCAGACCACATTTGGATTACAGTGTACAGTTCTGTTTTCCATATCATAAGGATAGCGAGGTATTGAAGTAAGTGTGAAATAGTTTGACAAGGATAACATCTTGTGAAAGGCTATGCCTCTCAGATTTGATAAACAGGTTGCTCTAGAAAAGACTGAAAGTAGTGGGTTAGGGTGACCTGATTGAGGTCTTTAAGGTTGTGTCATTGATTAACAGGGTCGACATAGACCCGAGGTTTCCACTGTACGGAGTTGAAAACTAGGGACCATCAAAATAGGTTCGGCAAATGGTGGTGCTGTCAAGAAAAATATCTTTTATACAAGTGGTTACAATTTGGAACTAAGTACTGAATGCACCTAATGGAAATTTGATTAGACCCATGATGCAGAAGGGGTCAAATAGAAAGACATAAATAGAACGTTACAGCGCAGTATAGGCCCATCGGCCCTCGATGTTGCGCCGCCCTGTCATACCAATCTGAAGCTCATCTAACCTACACTATTCCATGTACGTTCATATGCTTGTCCGATGACGACTTAAAGGTACTTAAAGTTGGCAAATGTACTACCGTTGCAGGCAAAGCATTCCATACCTTTACTACTCTCTGAGTAAAGAAACTACCTCTGACATCTGTCCTATATCTATCACCCCTCAATTTAAAGCTATGACCGCGCGTGCTCTCTGTCACCATTCTTGGAAAAAGGCTCTCCCTGTCCACCCTATCTAACCCTCTGATTATCTTATACGTCTCTATTAAGTCACCTCTCAACCTTCTTCTCTCTAACGAAAACAGCCTCAAGTCCCTCAGCCTTTCCTCAGAAGACCTCCCCTCCATACCAGGCAAAATCCTAGTAAATTTCCTCTGCACCCTTTCCAAAGCTTCCACATCCTTCTTATAATGCGGTGACCAGAACTGTACACAATACTCCAAGTGTGGCCGCACTAGGATTTTGTACAGCTGTAGCATAACCTCATGGTTCAGGAACCCGATCCCTCTATTAATAAAAGCTAAAACACTGTATGCCTTCTTAACAACCCTGTCAACTTGGGTGGCAACTTTCAAGGATCTGTGTACCTGGACACCGAGATCTCTCTGCTCATCTACACTGCCAAGAATCTTACCATTAGCCCAGTACTTTGCATTCCAGTTACTCCGACCAATGTGAACCACCTCACACTTATCCGCATTAAACTCCATTTGCCACCTCTCAGCCCAGCTCTGCAGCTTATCTATGTCTCTCTGTAACCTACTACATCCTTCGTCACTATCCACAACTCCACTGACCTTAGTGTTGTCTGCAAGTTTACTAACCCACCCTTCTACGCCCTCATCCAGGTCGTTTATAAAAATGACCAACAGCAGTGGACCCAGCATCGACCCTTGTGGTACACCACTGGTAACTGGACTCCAGGATGAACATTTCCCATCAACACCACACTCTGTCTTCTTTCAGCAAGCCAATTACTGTCCTCCAGTCTTCTGGCACTATTCCTGTAGACAATGACGATTTAAAGATCAATGCCAAAGACTCGGCAATCTCCTCCCTGGCTTCCCAGAGGATCCTAGGATAAATTCCATTCAGCCCAGGGGACTTATCTATTTTCACACTCCTGGGGTTAGGTGAAGTTGGCAAGAACAGATTACAGTGGCGTACAAAGAATAGCATCAACTAAAACAACCAAGTGGCCTGTTTTGCATTGTATGTTCTATGTTCTGGATAGGCCAAAACTCTGGAACCTTCCTGAGGTTGTTCAATTACTCTGAAGCAAGCAAGTACGGAGGAATGGCCCACTTTGTGTGCATGTAAAGACGAGCAGTGGGAATCCAGGCAGTACTGCTGAACCGGGTCTTTGATTCAATAATGACACTTTTAACTGGGGGATAGAGGCTTGAGGTAGAGTCTTGGAAGAGATGGATTTTTGATTGTAAGGTCTCAGCCTGCACTCAATATCTTGGTTACAGGCCCACTCTCCCCTTTACTATGCAGCCCCCTCCCAGACCTCTGTTAGTCGGGAGTACTGCATCATGTGATTCATGGCTGTAGGTTACATCTCCTGTAAAACAATTACTGTTCTTGCCTTGACAAGTTCTAGCCAATGTCCCATTGAGACACTGTGAGGACCCGGCGGGGAGGGAGAGAAAGAAAGACCAATCGATGAAAGAGGCTGAACTGGAGTTGCTGAAGGAGACTTGAATTCTGATGGCGGTTGGACATCAACTTTCACTCGACCACCAGCACCTTCCCCCACCCACTCTGCTCTCCTCCACATCAGTGAATTGCTGGCTCCTGGTTTGAGTGCCAAAATGCTAAGTAAAAATGATGAAAAGACTCACTTCACCCCAGAGAGAGACAGAGAGAAAAAAAGCTTTTCTTTTCATTTCAATACATTAAGAACAAAAGGGAGCTGAATAGTTTTTTTTACAGACTCCTAACTTCCTCCCGATTCCAAATTTCATCTCGTACCCTAGGCCTCCAGCTGATGAGATCTTTTCCGAACAAGAAAAGATAAAATTAGGCATTCGATGTTTGGAGAGTTAAACGGCTGATTGAGTGTTGTAGATTGTATCCCTTCTCCCTCTCTATCTTCTTTTCGAGTTAAAGGCGAAAAAAAAACGCACATTATCCCACTGTGTTGAGGAATGCATGGCCGTAACCATGGTGACCAGAAGAATAAGGCAACTCTCCACTTGTACAAAAGCGCTTACTTTGGCGGACTTGGACGTTGAACAGCCCGCCTCCCTTGTCTAAATGAAGGAAAGGAGAATTAATGAAGGGAATGGGAAAGAGAGCGAAAGAGCAAGGGAGCAGAGCAGAGCGACGAGAACAGAGAAAGACAAGGTTGGGTGGACAGGCAGATGAGCAAAGGGCAGACGAGAGATGCGGAGGTACAACAAAAAGAGAATGAAAAGGAAAGGGAAAGAACAAAAAAAAAACTGAGAAAGCGAGCGAGAAAGTAAGAGAATAAGAAAACAGAATTGGAATAGAAGGGGAAGAACAAGAAAGTGAACAGAGATAGGGAACGAGAAGACAATAGGGTTGGAAGGACAGTGACATACAAACTTGTGAATTAGTAATAGGAGTAGGCCAGTCAGCACCTTGAGCCGTTTTGCCATTCAATAAAATTAAGGCCAATCTGATTATTTCTGCCTTCCCTTGCTTATCAGGAATAAATCAACCTCTGCCTTAAAAATATTCAAGCACTGTGCTTCCAGTGCCTTTAGAGGAAGAGTGTTCCACAGACTTGTGACCCTCTGTGTGAGAAAATGTTTCTCCTTATCTCCGCCTTAAATTGATTTGTTAAGAAAAGCCAACTTGACGTCCCTACACCAGAACCACTCGACACATCTTACTGCACCTCTTTCCAAATCAGATCTTACTTTCTGACCACCAGGAGTCAGTCACTCCACAGGTCCAGATTTACACATCAGCATACGAGAGAGTCAGGAAAGTTCAGAAGATTAGTCAATAAAAGAGGGAGGCACGGGAAAGGATTAGAAGGCACGGAAAAGCAAAAACAGACAGATATAGAAGATTATGAAAGGAAATGAAGAGGAAGAGAGAACAGATGCCAAACCGAAGAGAGAGAAAGAGAAAGGGAGAGAGAGAGAGAGCAACATTGGACAAAAGTCTTGAACCAGAAGTGAAGGTTATTCTGTTAAAAAGCCTTCTCCAGGTTAATAAAATAAAACAGAGAACTGTGGATGCTGGAAATCTGAAACAAAATCAGAAATTGCTGGAGAAACTCAGTAGGTCTAGCAGCATCTGTGGGAAGAATTAATGTCTCGAGTACAGTGACTTCATCAGAATCTTCTCCAGGTTATTCTGCTAACGAGCCTTTTCCATCTTAATTCTTCCATTTATTTCCCACTCCACTGTTACCCGTTGACATACAGCAGCTTGCATTTATATAACGCCTTTAAGATAGTCATGCCCCAAGATATTTCACAATAAGCAAAATTTGAGATTAAGCTATGCGAGGAGACATCAGAAAAGGTGGGGAAAAGCTTGGTCAAAGATGTAGGTTTTAAGGAACATTGGAAAGAAGGAGTCAATGATGTAGAGTGGGAATTCCAGTGTTTGAGTCCAAAACAGATGAAGGTGTGACCTCCTGCTTGGAACCTCACCTGGGAAAGTTAATCTGTACTGTTAACACCTCTTTAACACATTCCACGCCAATGTTTCATAGAATCCCTACAGTGTGGAAACAGACCCTTCAGCCCAACAAGTCCACACCGACCCTCTGAAGAATAACCCACCCATTCCCCTTCCCTATTTCTCTACATTTACCCCTGACTAATGCACCTAACTTACACATCCCTGAACACTGTGGGGCAATTAAGCATTCTGCACCCTGACCTGCACAATTTTGGATTGTGGGAGGAAACTGGAGCACCTGGGGGAAACCCACACAGAGGGGAGAATGTGCAAACGCCACACAGACAGTCACCTGAGACTGGAATCAAACCCAGGACCCTGGTGTGGTGAGACAACAGTGCTAACCATTGAGCCACCATGCTGCCCAAAGGAGGAAGGGGGTGGGTGTGTTGCTGTGGTTATGCTTTTTTACTGAAAAGTTTACTTTATTTATAAAATCTGTAAAAAAAAACACAAGCATTTCAACATGAAACTTACAGAATTTCAATAATATCAAAATGGTGACATAGTGGCTCAGTGATTAGCACTGCTGCCTCACAGCTCCAGGGAACGGGGTTTGATTCCAGCCTCGGGTAACTGTCTGCATGGAGTTTGCACGTTCTCCCTGTGTCTGCGTGGGTTTCTCTTCGCTGTACCAATTTCCTCCTACAGTCAAGATGTGCAGGTCAGATGGATTAACCATGAGAAATGTGGGGTTATGGAGATAGGGTCAGGGGCTAGGTCTGTGAGGCGTATTATTTGGAGATTCAGTGTGGACTCAGTGGGCTGAGTGACCCACAGTACAGATTCTTATGATTCAACTTGACTTCATTCACCCCACAAAGGGCTTACATTTTCAACTAAGCTTCCCATTTTTGGAAGAGGCTAGTCCAGTTATGATTTTCCATCTCTCAAGGGATCACATGGCTTTAGAAAGGGGTGGAGAGTCATGGATTCATAGAATCAAAAAGATATACAGTCAAGAATGTCCAAACTCTTATTTAAGATTGTGATTCCTAGTTCTACATGTTTTCATTTTAATTCGTTTATGGGGTGTGGGCATCACTGCCAAGGACAACATTTAATGCCCATCCCTAATTGCCCTTGAGAAGTTGGTGGTGAGCTGCCCATCTTCCCCGTAACCATCCCTTGAGATGAACCATTGGACCAGATTGTCTCAAGTATCACATGGTTATTTTGAACCAACATAGCGTCACAGAGATGTACAGCACGGAAACAGAGCCTTCAGTCCAACACATTCATGCCAGCAAGATATCCTAAAGTAATCACATCCCATTTGCCAGCACTTGGCCCATATCCCTCTAAACCCTTCCTATTCATATACCCATCCAGATGCCTTTTAAATGTTGTAATTGTATGAGCCTCCAGCACTTCCTCTGGCAGTTCATTCCATACACATACCACCCTCTGTGTGAAAAACTTGCCCTTTTAAATCTTTTTGACCTTGTAGGTCCCGTTTAAATCTTTTCCCTCTCACCTTAAATCCATACCCTGTGGTATTGGATGCTACCACCCTGGGGAAAAGACCTTATCTGTTCCCCTACCTTTATTCCTCATGATTTTATAAAGCTCTCAGCCTCCGACGTCCTAGGGAAAACAGCCCAGCCTATTCAGGGTCTCCCTACATCTCAAACCTCCAACTCTGGCAACATCTTTGTCAATCTTTTCTGAACCCTTTCAAGTTTCACAACATCCTTTCTATAGGAGGGAGACCAGAACTGCATGCAGTACACTGAAAGTGGCCTAACTAATCTCCTGTACAGCAGCAACATGACTTTCCAATGCCTCTGCTCAATGCACTGACCAATAAAGGCAATGTGGCAACAATTAAGATTCACAAGACTTTGCAATTGTGTAAGGTAAAGCAGAATGGGTGAGGTTTTTTTTTCATGAACCTCTTAAAAAGGTAGGGTTACAAGTATATGTAGATAAGCCTCTGAGGTAAGCTGTGATGTTATTGTAACCTCAGTGGTCATGTACTCATGTTTTGTTCATTGTACAGGTCAGTACATGCTGCTCTATAACCTTCCTGTCAAGTACAGTTTAACAGTGAACAGTTTTACAGTTGCAAAGAAATTTGGCCTGAGCTTGTACTAAGTCTCGTATTTTTCACTATAGACCACATTTAAAGGCCCATCTATTATTATTGGCATCTGAGGTGGTTGAGGAGTGGGTTATAGAATCCCTCCAGTGCAGAAAGAGGCCATTTGGCCCATTGAATCTGCACCAACCCTCCAAAGTGCACCCCATCCAGACCCACCCTAGCCCCATTTAGCATGGCTAATCCACTCTAACCTGCACATCTTTGGACTGTGGGAAGAAACCGGAGCACCCGGAGGAAACCCAAGTAGACACGGGGAGAATATGCATACTCCACACGAACAGTCGTCTGAGGGTGGAATCGAACCTGAGTCCCTGACGCTATGAGGCAGCAATGTTGCCCAATTTTCTTTTGCTTTTCCAAAGCTATTTGCTACACACTGTAAAATCTACTCTCTTTGGCTCGGCATCCATTTTGTCTCTCCGTGCAATGTCACATTTATTCATAAAACAGACTTCTATAAATCCACAGACAGTATCCTGTTGCTCAGTGCTTGTCCTACTCCAGGATTTGATAACCAAGGAAAATGTCTTGGTAGATTTTACCAAAGAAATTGAATGCCAACTGGAAAATGCTACCTCACATGTTGATGGCAGGCAATTACAGAGAGAGAGTGCTGGTTAGTTGAGATGAAGGAAGTACACAAGAGCCTGTCCAATCACTATCTGCAGTTAATGTTTACTTACACAAGATTTCAAAATCTTGCAGCTTCTGCTATTAATACTCTAAAATGTCTGGATGATTGCCATGTCTAGGGGAACGTGAGGACTGCAGATGCTGGAGATCAGAGCCGAAAATGTGTTGCTGGAAAAGCGCAGCAGGTCAGGGGGCATCCAAGGAGCAGGAGAATCAACGTTTCGGGCATGACCCCTTCTTCAGGATTCAGATTCAAGACTAGTGCTCAAGAAACATGAGTTCAACTGCCACTGTGAAGAAAGGGGAAACTAAAACTTGATTAATCTGGAAACAAAATGACGGGTCTCGTTGATAACAAACCTGAAACTATAGGAGTTTTAAAAAAATGAATCTGTAACTGCTGCGTAAGAAATTGTGCCACTACAGTGAAATGTCTTGATGCAAGCTATTTTCAATTGTGTACCCCATATTCTGTGGGCGAACAAGCATCATACATTTACAGAACTCAGTGCATCAGCCTCAAATCCCATGTATCTGAATGTGTCCTCCTTGGAGATCTTGAGGCTTGGTCAGCCCCCAATTTCAAGGAATCCTTACAACATTGAAGTTGGTCATTCAGTCCATTGAGTTTACATTGACACTCTGAAGAGCATTGCACCCAGACCCATCCCTTACCCTATTCCTGTAACCCTGCATTTCAAGTGGCTAATCCACCTGCACATCCCTGGACACTCTGGGCAATTTTGCATGGCCAATCCATCCTAATCTGCACATCCTAGGACTGTGGGAGGAAACAGGAGCACCCGGAGGAAATCCATGCAGACACGGTGAGAATGTGCAAACTCCATACAGACAGTCGCCTGAGGGTGGAATGGAACCTGGGTCCCTAGCGCTATGAGGCAGCAGTGCTAACCACTGAGCTACTGTTCTGCCCCTTCTTGAAATATAGTTAAGATATAATTAATTTAACGTGAGGCAGACTGTATGTGTCTTTAATACAGAGGGAAATAGAGCTGCTCACCGACAATTATCTAATTATTTGTTTGCAAAACCAAGGAACTCATTACTGAGTTTCAGCGGGATGTTACTCATGCCTCCTTCCACTTTAACAGCACAGAGGTGGAACGAGTGGAGTGTGTCAAGCTCCTGGGAGTGGTTATCCACAACAAGCTTTCTTGGACGCTTCATGTGGATGCACTGGTTACAAAGGCCCAACAACGTCTCTTCTTCCTCAGGCAGCTGAGGAAATTTGGCATGACGGCAAATACCCTTGCCAACCTTTATAGGTGCACCATCGAGAGCATTCTGTCTGGATGTATCACTACCTGGTATGGCAACTGTACCATTCAAGATCGGAGACAGTTACAGAGAGTGGTGAACTCAATCCGGACAATAACAAAGACCAACCTCCCATCTCTAGAATCCATCTGCCAGGCCCGCTGTCAAGGAAAGGCTGCCAGCATTCTCAAAGATCCATCCCACCCTGGCAATGCTTTTCTACAACTTCTACACCTGAACACACGCACCAGCCAGTTTCAAAACAGTTTCTACCCTACTGTTAGAATACTGAATGGACTCACAAACTCCTAACATTCGCCTGTACCTATGTTTTCATTTTTGCCGCTGTTTACCTATTATTTACTATGTATGCTATTTAACTCTGTGATCTGCCTGTATTGCTTGCAAGACAAAGCTTTTCACTGAGCCTCAGTACATGTGACAATACATTCAATTCAGTTGCGAAAGGGCAGGGAGTATTTTAATGGATGTCCCACTCCAGACTGCAGCACCATTGCTGTCTGTCCTTTGGCCCATCACATGGCCATAGTCACACAAGGAAGACAGGGAGACAGACTGCAAATGGATTTCCAGGTTCCTCAGTAGCATTACCCACTTCATCAGCACAAACCCATTCAGCAGGTGCCAAGGGCACCACGGGGGGAGACCTTTAACTTTAATTAAAACAAGAATTTCAGTTCATTTCTGTGCTCAGCATGCTGGCATGCTTGAGAAAGAAGCACTGGTGTCAGGGTTGAAGCCCCTAAGGTCCGGCACATACAGATTAGATACTGTCATTGAAGCCACGGCACAAAAACTGGCCATTCAGCCCAATTATTCCATGCTAGCATTTGTGCTCCACACAAGCTTCTGCCTTCCCTATCTCTTTCAAACCCATTGAGATCATTTTCCATGCTTTCAACCTTGGAAATTGTGCCAAACTGCCTGGATTGTCAGGGCGACTTAGGAGCCCCTTAAACACAGTTCATTGGCCTGTAAAATTCTCACGGAGATCCTGAGATCACAGTTTCTATAGAAATGCACATGTTCTTGCCCTTTCCTACAATTATCTAACTTCCCATGGGATCCAGGGCTTTATAATAGGAACAGAAAATACAGAATCAAAACGCTTCTTATGAACAGTTTTAAAACCCTGTGTTAGCCCCAGTCAAGTATTGTATCTAATTCTGGGCGCCACACTTTGGGAAGGCATGAAAGCATTGGAGAGAATGCCAAAGTAATTCAGGAGAATGATTCACAGAATTCCCAGTGATGTGGATAGATTAGAGAAATTGGAATTGTTTACCTCAGAGAGGTTTAAGAGGAGATTTGATCAAGGTGCTGAGAGGGACAGAGAAAATCTGTTCGCATTGGTGGAGGGACAAAAAATATCGATATAAGGGGGTTGTCAAAAGAAGCAGTAGCAACTTGAGGGAAACCCTTTTCACCAATAGTGTGATTAAAGTCTAAGATACGCTAACGGTGCAGGGTCAATCAAGGCTTTCAAAAGAAAATTGGATCATTATGTGAGAAGAAAATATTTGTAGCACTATGGGTTAAAGAGAGGAGGGGCACAGTGCAGTTGGTCCTGATGGAGTTGCTCTTGTAGTTTTCTGGCATGGACACAATGACCCATTTGGCCTCCTACTGTGCTATGGGGTGGTGGGAGAAGCTAATATGTCAGAAACTTTTAAGAGACATTTGGACAGACACATAAATAGGCAGGGAATGGAGAGATACAGATCATGTGCAGGCAGATGGGGTTAGTTTAGAATGGCATTATGGTCAGCACAGATATAATGGGCCAAAGGGCCTGTTTTTGTCCTGCATTGTTCTATAAGGGAAATTTGCTAGAGCTGCTCGGGAAGATTTAAACTAATAAGGTCAGGGGTGGGGGTAGGGTGTGGGACCCAGGGAGATAGTGAGGAAAGAGATCAATCTGAGACTGGTACAGTTGAGAACAGAAGCGAGTCAAACAGTCAGTGCAGGCAGGGACAATGCAAGGGGCCTAACAGGGAAGGCAGATGAACTCAGGACATGGTTAAGAACATGGGACTGAGATATCATAGCAATTACAGAAACATGGCTCAGGGATGGGCAGGACTGGCAGCTTAATGTTCCAGGATACAAATGCTACAGGAAGGATAGAAAGGGAGGCAAAAGAGGAGGGGAGCTGAAAATGTGTTGCTGGAAAAGCGCAGCAGGTCAGGCAGCATCCAAAAACAGGAGAATCGACGTTTCGGGCAGAAGCCCTTCTTCAGGAAGCTTTCGGGCTTATGCCCGAAACATCGATTCTCCTGTTCCTTGGATGCTGCCTGACCTGCTGCGCTTTTCCAAACACATTTTCAGCTCTGATCTCCAGCATCTGCAGTCCTCACTTTCTCCTAAAAGAGGAGGGGAAGTGGCATGTTTGATAAGGAATAGCATTACAGATACGCTGAGAGAGGATATTCCCGGAAGTACATCCAGGGAAGTAATTTGGGTGGAACTGAGAAATAAGAAAAGGATGATCACCTTATTGGGATTGTATTATAGACCTGCTAATAGTCAGAGGAAAATTGAGAAACAAACTTGTAAGGAGATCACAGCTATCTGTAAGAATAATAGGATGGTTATGGTAGGGGATTTTAACTTTCCAAATATCCATTGGGACTGCCATAGTGTTAAAGGTTCAGATGGAGAGGAATTTCTTAAGTGTGTACAAGACAATTTTCTGATTCAGTATGTGGATGTACCTACTAGAGAAGGTGCAAAAC
>NC_057750.1:8263180-8283591 GCF_004010195.1 Chiloscyllium plagiosum | reverse complement strand
AGTATTGAGTACAGGAGTTGGGAGGTCATGTTGCGGCTGTACAGGACATTGGTTAGGCCACTGTTGGAATATTGCGTGCAATTCTGGTCTCCTTCCTATCGGATAGATGTTGTGAAACTTGAAAGTGTTCAGAAAAGATTTACAAAGATGTTGCCAGGGTTGGAGGATTTGAGCTATAGGGAGAGGCTGAACAGGCTGGGGCTGTTTTCCCTGGAGCGTTGGTGGCTGAGGGGTGACCTTACAGAGGTTTACAAAATTATGAGGGTCATGGATAGGATAAATAGGCAAAATCTTTTCTCTGCGGTCAGGGAGTCCAGAACTAGAGGGCATAGGTTTAGGGTAAGAGAGAAAAGATATAAAAGAGATTTATGGGGCAACTTTTTCACACAGAGGGTGGTTCATGTATGGAATGCACTGCCTTGGAAGTGATGGAGGATGGTACAATTGCAACATTTAAGAGGCATGTGGATGGGTATATGAATAGGAAGGGTTTGGAGGGATATAGGCCAGGTGCTGGTAAGTGGGACTAGATTGGGTTGGGATATCTGGTCAGCATGGATGGGTTGGGCTGAAGGGTCTGTTTCCATGCTGTACATCTCCATAACTCTATAACTGTCCCTTTTAAATAAATATCCTGCTCGACTGCGTCACTCCCTTGTAGTGGCGAGTCTAATATTCTAGCTCATGCACTGATACGAGACGCATCTTGTCCACCACAGAATTGTTACAGCACACCAGGAGACCATTCGGCCCATCATGCTTGCATCCATTGTTTCATCAAGCATTGATCTCCCCTGAATCCCTGCAAACCATTTCCATCCAATGCCCTGTCAAATGCATCGAATGATCTATTGGAGTTTTTTTCTCTTTTTTTCATATTTTCCGCAGCACCCATGTTGCGTGTGTGCTCTTGTAGACACAACGAAAGACAACAGGTGTCCAAATCTTTATTCATTTTCCACCACCAGAAAGAAAGGAAACCCTTTCTCATCAAACAGCAATGCTGCGTGATCAAAAAAGTGAAGGAGAGGGCAGGGATTAAATCAAAAATAGAGTTGGAGGGGGAATTAAAACACTCCACTCCCTGCGGTGCCCACCTCTCCCTGAAATCCTCGATGGTGTTGGTAGACACCGCGTGTTCCTTGTCCAGAGACACCCGGTCATGGACATAACCTCTCTTGGATTTACTTGTGATTAGATTATTTGGTTAGCGTCTGGTTTCTGCATTCATTCCCCTCCCCCGCTCCGAAATCAGAAGTGGGAAATATGCCAAACGCAACAACCGTTTTAAGCCTGAATCCAAGCCCTCCCCCTCCTTTGAGAGTTAAACCTACGCAGCTAAGGCAGGAAGGTGAGAGCTTAATCCAGGTGTCAATGAATCCTTGATTCCTGGAAGATGTGTGGGACAGCAATGTCGTTTGAAATCACAAAGTGTCAGAGGATTAATCACATTGGCTTTCTTCCCCTGATTGAACCATTTTCAACCATTGAGAATTCCATTATGCAGCCCATGCATTGTTAATTGGACATCGATTGCACGAAGCAATCTCTTTTAAATATCTTTCTGTCTAATAATTGAATTGAAATTGCATGTCATTAGAAGGTCCATGCAGGACCTTGATGTCTTATTCGTCAGTGTTCTGTTCAAGCAGCATTTAAGGCTTCTCGTTTCTTTTGTAGAAAAAAATTTTTTTTCCCTTCCTCCGTTCGCAAGAATGTGTAAAGTTTGACTGAATAGCTGCTGCTGAGCAGGGCAAATGATTTGAGGTGATTGCAGTTTATTAGTCGTCGATCCTGAAACAGCAGTGTCCCCCTATGTAGCAAGTGTCACACACATGCTGCAGGAATCTTTAATACCGAGGGTCCCTGATTACACGCACAGCTCTGCCCTTCTAGTCACCTTCATTGTCTGGCTGGCGTTTCTTCAGTCGGGAGCCTACATGTTTTCACCGCTCCCCACCATCAACCCTTACTCCTCCTTTGCACAACGCACATTCACACGCAAACGAGAGCTTGTCCATACCTCTAAGCTAGGAGAACTGGGTTGAAGTTCCATCTACTCATAACACTCCTGAACAGGTTGATTAAAAATATCAAGAGAGTTACCTGAAATAAAATAAAACAGATAATTGTGGGTATTGGAGATGTGAAACAAACAAAATCAGAAATTGCTTCGAGAAGCTCAGCAGGAATGGAGAGAGAAAGCAGCATTAACATTTTGGGTCCAGAGACACTTCTTCAGAATGGTAACTGGACTCGAAACACTAATGCTGTTTTCTCTCTTAACAGATGCTGTCAGTCCTGCTGAGTTTCACCAATTTCTGAATTGCTGTACATGGCTGTTTTGGCTCTTGTGGTGCAATGGTAGTACTCCTTCTTCTGAGCCAGGAGGCCTGGGTTCAAGTCCCATCTCCACCAGAGGTATGTAAATCAATCTCTGAAGAGGATGGTTAGGAAAATATCTGTCTCTCACGTCTTTCTTTTCAAATAACATCTCCCTTCCCTTCCCCTTCGCTGGCACTCTAGTGCAACACTGACAAAGAGCTACATCGTCAGAGATTTTGGATGAATCATTAATCTGAGGCCCTGTCCATCATCTCTGGTTGATATAAAAGGCATGTGACCATTGTTACAAATAATAACTAAGACATTTTCACGAGTTTTTTAAAAAAAATGTTATTTTCTTCAAACATGTCTCTGGGGCAGGTCGGACTTGCAACTTCTAGCCCAGAGATAGGGACACCACCACTGCATAACAAGGCCATTTTTTAAAGGCAGTAACACCACTGAGAGTCTAGTTGCTTTAATCAACCTGTTCACACAAGTTACAATATACCTCTAGGGCAGGAGGGACTTAGGGACTCAACCTTAAGTACTGCAAGGGACCTAGTTCTCTAGTTCCTAAGGTGAGATAATTTCCTTACCAGCTTGTTCAGAGATGTTATTATCCACCTCTGGAGCAGATGGGACTTGAATCCAAGCCTCCTGGCTTAGAGATAAGGACACTTTTGTGCACCACTAGAGCCTCTGGTCTCCAAGATAATATTTATCGCTCAGTTAATATCACACTAAAACAAATTACCTGATCTTTCCAACTGCTATTTCCAACATTGCATACCCCATGATTGTGAAGGGCTCTACGTAAATCTCTGTTGCATTTCCGGAAAAGTTACAACCAATTTGGGCAAAGACAGCTCCCAGAAACAGCAGTGCAATATTGATCAGAAATTTGCTTTAGTGTGATATTAATTGAGGGATAAATATTAGGCTTGGAGACCAGGGGCACTTGTGGGCAGCAATAGTGTAATCTGACTAATCCTTGTGTTCGAAATGTTTTCTGAAATTTTGGAGAGGTGTGACAGAGCAACATGTAAACACAAATTATAGTGCCTTTTTCTCCAAGTTGTGATGAATGAGTTAGGCACCTGGTGGTGTGAAATTCAACGCACAAAGAATTAGGACAGGAGTCTTTAATTAAAACAGAGAGAAAAGTTTTAGTCAGAGCATTGAGTACAGGAGTTGGGAGGTCATGTTGCAGGTGTACAGGACATTGGTTAGGCCACTTTTGGTATTTTTGCGTGCAATTCTGGTCTCCCCCCTACAGGAAGGAAGTTGTGAAATTTGAAAGGGTTCAGAAAAGATTTACAAGGATGTTGCCAGGGTTCGAGGATTTGAGCTATAGGGAGAGGCTGAGTAGGCTGGGGCTGTTTTCCCTGGAGTGTCGGAGGCTGAACGATGACTTTACAGAGGTTTATAAAATCATGAGGGCCATGGATAGGATAAATAGACAAGGTCTTTTCCACAGGGTGGGGGAGTCCAGAACTAGAGGCCATAAGTTTAAGGTAAGAGGGGAAAGATATAAAAGAATGTATGGGGCAACGTTTTCACACAGAGGGTGGTGTATGTATGGAATGAGCTGCCAGAGGAAGTAGTGGAGGCTGGTACAATAACAACACTTAAAAGGCATCTGGATGGGCATATGAATAGGAAGGATTGAGAGGATATGGGCCAAATGCTAGCAAATGGGACTAGATTAGTTTTGGATCTCTGGTCGGCATGGACAAGTTGGACCAAAGGGTCTATTTTCATGCTGTACATCTCTATGACTCTATGACTGATGAGGAAGTTGGGGTACTAGAGAAATTAGTTTGAGTGCTATGGTACTACACTAGGACATTTAATGAGCTTGAGAATTACTAGAGGATACTAGAGTAATGGATCAGTAAGTTGAATATTAAATTTATAAATTGAGTCAGATATTTGAGTAACAGGTTGTTAAGGTAATGGTGCAGAGAAAACTAAACATTTTAGATCCACCCTTTTGATTGGCTAATAAACAGACAGTGCTGAAAATGTGTTGCTGGAAAAGCGCAGCAGGTCAGGCAGCATCCAAGGAACAGGAGAATCGACGTTTCGGGCATAAGCCCTTCTCCAGCATCTGCAGTCCGACACATTTTCAGCTCTGATCTCCAGCATCTGCAGTCCTCACTTTCTCCTCCTAATAAACAGACAGTCCAGTGGAACACTGAAAATCACCAACTATTGTGATTAAACAGGACCAGCCATTTAAAACTGTGACTACAACAGCAAAGGAGAGCCTGGTAATTATGCAGTGAATAACTCACCTCCTGACTCCCCAAAGCCTCCCCACTGTCTACATGGCACTACAAGTAACACCAATCTAGGTTTGTTCAATATATCATTTCACTTGCATGACACTGTAATCTTCTGTTGTAAATTCTGTGTCTTATGATCCTGTTCCACAGCTACCTGAAAGCTAGTGCTTCCAAGTAAACCTTTTGGACTACAATCTGGTGTTGTGTGATTTTTCACTTTGTCTACAAGGCCCAAGTCAGGAGTGTGATGGAATACTCCCTACTTACTGGGATGGGTACAGCTCCAACAACACTCGAGAAGTACAAGTGTCGACATTGTGAGGAATTTCTTCTCTCAAAGGATCGTGAATCTGTGGAATTCACTACCCCCCCAGAGTGTGGGAAACCAGTGTCATCATCCAGCCTGTTTGATCAGGATCCCATCCACCACTTAAAGTAGACACTCCCTCCCTGCATGACCAACTCACAGTTGCAGCAGTGTGTATCATCTAGAAGATCCTCTGCAGAAACTCACCAAAGACTATACCTGCCAAACCTGCCACAACTTCACCTTAGAAGGACACAAAGCCAAGGCCGAATAAAAAAGTAAATTCAGGCGCAGGACAGATCCCTTTAAAAGGAACAGCCAAGTCTATGCTGTAGATTTTATTTAATTCACAACCTGCCAAGTGGGATTTGAATCCATATCTCCAGAACATTGGCTAGGGTTTATAGATTTCTAGTTAGAATGATATTATCAAAATGCCAACACCTTCCGTACCTTCTCCTGTACTGTCAGTAGCCTGATCTGGAATGCACAGTACAGATTAAAAGGTAGGCGCCAGAATCCTGATATACCCTGTGGGTATAGTTTTGGGTTGGTCCTTCATTTACTCTCACTGGGGTGAGCCCTGGGCGGTTTCAACTTTGTTATCCAGGTACCCGCAGAGTAGGTGACTGGAGTGACGGTCGCGCCTTTATCATGACAATCTACATTGACCCTGACACCCACTTCATTAGAATAGAGATTGTCTGCTGTTTACAGACACAAAGGCACTATTCATAACCATGGTCTGATGCAAATGTCAGTGCGGAATGAACACTCAAAGACTATTTAGCATAAACTGCTCCCAAGTAGTTTTTCTCTCCTCCCCCATTATTCAATCCCTTGGGTGTGGAATTAAACAATTTTTCAGCCAGGTTGGCACTCATCTGCTTGGGGCTAGGCTGACACTCACCATGATTCCAACCTCTGGAAGGCCTTTGACTGTTTAACAAATTATGCCTGCCAAACAACTTCAAATGGGGGACTGCACTTGCAGTTCCTTCATTAGAATAAGTATCTTACAACAGACAACAAAACTGATAAGTAAGGTTTTTGAACATAAATCAGAGTTACGTAGGGATGCAAACAGGCCATTCAGCCCCTTGAGCCTGTTCTGACATTCATTCTGACCATGGAGAGACAACCCCATTTATTCACCTTTTCCCCATATCCCTGAGTTCCATTGGCTAACAAAATTCTATTATACAGCTTTAAGATTAACAATTGATCCAATTTCAATTTGCGGAAAATAATTCCAAAAATATTGCCACTGAGAGCTGTTTCCCAATCTCATCATCGAATGTCTGACTCAGATTTTCTGATTATGTCCCTTAGTCCTTGACTCCCAATCAACAGAAATGATTTCTTCCAGTATATTCTACCTGTTTCTCTTAAAAGCTTGAAACATTCATTTAAATTGCCCCTCCACCTTCTGAATTCCAGAGGAAATAAAAACAGCTCTCGTTTGTGTAATCTCTCCCTGCGACTGAACCATTGAAGGTCAGACGCCTTTCTGGTAAATCTCCCCAGTGCTCCCTCCAAGCCCAATCTATCCTACCTAAGATATATTTACGTTCCCATTTCTTAATCATCGGATTTTTCATTGGTAGGTTTTCAGAAGGAGTTGGGGAAAAGAGAGGCAGCTTTTAGAACATAAAAAACAGGAACAGAAGAAGGCCATTCAGCCCCTCTGAGCCTGCTCTGCCATTTAATACGATCAAAGCAGCACCATTAGTAACATCTCAGTCTCAACTCCACTTTCCTCCCCACTCTCTGTAACCCTTTAACTCATGACTAATTAAACATCTATCTCCTCCATAAATTTACTCAATGGCCCGGCTTCCCGCACTCTGGGGCGGGGGGCTGTGGGAATGAATTCCACAGATTCGCGATCCTTTGAGAGAAGCAATTCCTCCTCATGTCAATTTTAAATCTGCCACCTCTTATCCTAAAACTTGGACTTCATGTTCTGCAAGGTGAAACATCCTCCCTACATCTGCTTGGTCATCCCCTTTAGCATCTTATATAACTTTGCTGTAATCAGGCTCATTTCTTGAGATTGATTTCAAATGGGTGCAGACTCATAACATTTGTTCAATTCAAAACGCTCTCCTATTTTAATGGGGGGGGGGTTTAAAGTTGTGAAGGGTTTGACTTGATGGTTATGTGGGGACACTGGAAAGGCTGGGATTGTTCTCCCCAAAGCTGAAAAGGCTCAGAAGTAAAAGTCAAACTATTCCCATTGGCAGGGGTGGTCAGCAACCAGAGGACAATTGGGAAAGGAACCAATGGGGGACAGGAGCCAATGATGGAGACAGGAGCCACTGGGTATGGGGGGAATAGGAGCCCGTGGGGGTACTGGAGCCAGTGGAGGGATAGGAGCTAGTGCGAGGAAAGGAGTGAGCAGTGGGGTTGAGGCTTAAATCATTACACAAGTCATGAGTGCATCAAGCTGCGTAAAAGGGTAGAAGAGCAAAAGTAACATTCATGAGGGAATTGGACAAATACTTGAAGGGGTCAAACTTGCAGAACAGAGGGAAGGGCAGTTGGGCTGATTGGATAAAACTTTCAAAGAAATGCAATGGGCCAAATGGCCCCCTTTTCTGCTGCAAGATCCTAATTCTCAATTGTCAATGGATTTTCTGAACAAGAGTTCATTAATGACTTCCCCTCCTTACTGATTCCTATACATACATGAGCATTTCACTACCAGCAGTTATTAGCTATTGGTGGCTCTCAGAGATGTTGAATCTTCACTTGGACCTCGTCTAGATTGGCCATTGCCAGGGACCTCAGTTACTCTTCACCTGGAAGATGAGACAGTACTCTTAACCTCCATCTAGTGGCCACCTCTGGAAAATACAGGTACAGCTATCAAGTAATGAATGCCTCAACTACAATTCCCTCCCCAGTTGAGAGGAAACTGATTTGAGGTCAGTTAGAGATATTGAAACATGAGCTATTGTCTGTAGAAGTGCACCCAGTGAGAGTTAGTGTATGGGGAACCACATCCCAGTCAGAATCTGTACCTGTAGATATTGACCCAGTGAGAGGCAGTGTGTGTGTCGAACTGTACTCCAGAGGACGCAGTGTGTTGTGGGACTGTACCTTTGAGAGAATCAGTGTTTGGAGAAATATATCCCAGTGCCAGTCTGTATCTGTAGACGTTTTCTCAGTGAGAGTCCGTATGTATAGAACTGTACTCCAGCGAGAAGGCATTGTGTGTTTGTGGAACTGCACCTCGAGAGAGTCAGTGTGTGGGGACTGTACACTCATGCGAATCAGTGAGCTTGGAACTACACCCCAGTGAGAGTCAGTGCCTGTGGAACTGTACCCCACTGTACTCCCGATGAAGACCTTATGCTCGAAATGCCGACTCTCCTGCTCCTCGGATGCTGCCTTACTGGATGTGCTTTTCCAGCAACACACTTTTTGACTCAGATCTCCAGCATCTGCAGCCGCACTTTCTCCTATTTGGAAGTGTACCCCAGTGAGAAGCCGTGCTGCTGATCTACACCCCAGAGAGTGATAGTGACTCTGGGGCAGATGGAGGAAAGAGATGCAACTTAAGTCCATGAAACCCTCAGCTACTCTGACACCAGAACCATGGAGATTTGCAGATGCAAAGAAATGTTTTCATAATCTGTACACAAGGAACCACATCAACTCTGGACCCTTAGTTCTGAGCTGGGGAGAGAGGGGGGTTGTTGTGAACATTGATTTGTAGCTGATTGACATCAGTGATATTGATTGGACAACTACTTGCATTTGTGTAGCACCTATAGTATAGTAAACAGCTAAATTGATCTCACAGAAACAGGATTAAACAAAAGTTGATACTGAGTCACATAAGGACAAAAGGCTAGGCTGTATGAAGTATCTTTAAGGGAAGAGAGAGAGAAAGAAGAGGGGTTTAGGAACGGAATTCCAGAGCTTGGGGCCCAGGGAACTGGATGCATGGCTTCCTACATACCGTGAAAGCAATAAGAAGTGGGCGGCACAGTGGCACAGTGGCTAGCACTGCTGCCTCACAGCACCAGAGACCCGTGTTCAATTCCTGCCTCAGGCGACTGACTGTGTGGAGTTTGCACATTCTCCCCGTGTCTGCATGGTTTTCCTCCGGGTTCTCCGGTTTCCTCCCACAGTCCAAAGATGTGCAGGTTAGGTGAATTGGCCATGCTGAATTGCCCGTAGTCTTAGGTGAAGGGGTAAATGTAGGGGAATGGGTCTGGGTGGGTTGCGCTTCGGCGAGTCGGTGTGGACTTGTTGGGCCGAAGGGCCTGTTTCCACACTGTAAGTAATCTAATCTAATCTGAACTGCAAGCAGCCAAAGTTCAAGGAACACAGAGAGAGCTGCAGGAGATTATGGGGATAGAGAAAGGAGAGGCTATGGAGTGATCTGTAAGCAAGGATGTATTTCAAATATTTGGAAAGAGCAGAGAAGACCTCAAGGACCACAGTTCAGATTGAGAGATGACTAACTTTTGTTGTGCTTACTCACTTGGGAATTCACTGTTAAGAATTTACATTATCAAGAGGTCCAAGAAAGTAAATGGTTCACATAAAATCAATCCAAAATATTACTTTAATTTAAAGACAAGGATTCATTCAAGAGGACATACCTTTAACTTAGTAAAATGTCGAAGACCTTCTCTTCGTAGATGGTGATGGGGTGGCAAAGTCACTGGATTTGTAGTCCTAGACCCTAGGCGAATGCTCGGGGGAATATGGGTTTAAATCCCAACACTGGTGGAATTTAAATTTGATTAATGAAGTCTGGAATTGAAAACCAGTCTCAGTGATGGTGACCATGATTGTCACAAACACATTCACTGATTTCCTTTAGGGAAGAAAATCTGCTGTACTCCCTAGGTCTGACCGATGAGTGACTCCATTCCTAACTGCCCTCTGAGATGGCTGAGCAGGCCACGCAGTTCAAGGGCAATCAGGAATGGGCAAAAAGTTCTGGTCTTGACAGCAATCCCCACATTCTGGAAAAAAAAGATTAAATTAACACATTTAACTGTTCAACACATAGAATTGATTCTGAGTGATGCAGGCAAAAATCCTGGAAATATTTATAAGAAAAAATTAGGAATTACTAAGCTGGTTCTGAATGGTCCTCCTCAGTTGCTAGTATCTTCTTTTGGAGTTTCATGGTGGCTCAGTGGTTAGTTCTGCATCCTCCCAGCGTCAGGGACCTGGGTTCAATTCAGCCTCAGCCAACTGTCTGTGTGGAGTTTGTACATTCTCCCCGTGTCTGCATGGGTTTCCTCTGGGTGCTCCGGCTTCCTCCCACAATCCAAAGATGTGCAGTTTAGGTGGATTGGCCATGCTAAATTGCCTGTAGTGTTTGGTGCATTAGTCAGGGAAAATGTAGAGAAATAAGGGAATGCTTCTGGGTGGGTTACTCTTCAGAGGGTCGGTGTGGACTTGTTGGGCCGAAGGGCCTGTTTCCACACTGTAGAGATTCTAAGTTCTAAGTGTCAAAACCAGTTAGGGCTACTACACATTTTTCAAGTGTGTGACCTAAGTGCGAGATGCCAACTGTTGCAAAACTCAGGTTGGCTGTGATGCCTCTGTGGTTGAACTGCCCATTGATGCAAGCCTGAAATCTCACAAAGACGGTTCTTAAATTGGACAACAGACATTCCTGAAGAAGGGCTTATGCCCGAAACGTTGATTCTCCTGCTCTTTTGATGCTGCTTGACCTGCTGCGCTTTTCCAGCAACACATTTTTCAGCTCTGATCTCCAGCATCTGCAGTCCTCACTTTCTCCTAACAGACAGCAAGAGTCAAGTGTGAGGAAAGAAGAGAGATATTCAAGTGACATACTAAAGCAAGTTAGATCAAGATTGCACAAAATATTTACCACTGTAAGGAGTTTGGTAAATGAGGTGGGAACTGAACTTCAGAAACCTGCTCCAGGCAGCCATCAGGTGGTCAGAGACCAGATCTACAACTTGATTGCAAAATCGTAAATGACAATAGAGCAATAAGCAATGGGGACTCAATAAAGTGACTGAGAATGGTAATACAAGTGAGGTTTGTGAACAGGAAGTGTAAGACTTTATAAAAACAAAAGCTGTTCACTGAAAATTCCTCTCACTCCAATTTTCTCTGTTTGAGCTTCTGATTCAAACCCTTGTACATGCCCCTGGCGGATACAACGTTGGTGGCTGGGAGCATGAAACTAGGCTGCTTTCTAAATCCCAAGCCCCATCCTGTCAATTTCCTGTTTTGCTTCCTCTTAGAAATCAAATGAAATTTTTTTCCCCCTACCTGTCTCCTTCCTGTTGCCATTCTCACAGCAAGGTACCTGGGAGCTTACACAAACTGTCCAAGAAACAAGTTTCTGATTGCCAAACAATGGGCTCTACAGGCTGTTGCCTCAGTCAGTCAATTGACAAAGCATCAAGTGCCTCCTTTCAGCACCTCTGGTACAGAGTTGACCATGGTAGTGCATCAACAACAACTTGCATTTGCATGGCACCCTGTGAAATGCCAAATATACTGTTTTGACCCTGAGCCACACAAGGAAATGATTTAAGCTAGGCTGGATTTTAAGGTGGCATTTTGTTTTAAAGAGGAGACAGAGGTTCATGGCAGCAGTTGCAAAGCAGGAGGGACCCAGGCAGCTAAACACACGACTGCCAATTGGTGAAGGGACATTGGGGATGTTCAAGAAGATAGAATTTATGACCTTGAAACACAGGAGCAGTCAGTGACAGGGAGGTCAGAGAGGCAGGTTTGAGTTGGACGTTGTGGACTGTTAGCATTAACGCTGGGACCATGCAACACAATAGTTTAATGAGGTTATGCTGAGGGCTGGGTCTCTGTGTGAAACTCTGGCAAACTCTCTGTGAAAAGGGTTAGTTCAAAGCCTCAAGAAATAGTGGACAACATAACGGTTTCCAAATAGGGGAGAAAGGCTGTTTGCAAGAATTTTTTGCATAAACAGAACAGCTGGAGAGACTGGACAGATGGAGATCTTGTTGAAGCACATATAATGATGAACAAAAAACTTATCATAGAATAGCTATGACAAAAAAAGAAGGCTATTCAGCCCATCGTGTTGGTACCAGCTCTGCAACAACAACTGAACCCACACCTCTCTGGTGCAAATCTGGATATATTTAATCAACCAAATGCAGAGCACACACTTCTGGAATAAATGGAATTTGAATCCAGGCCCTCTAGGCCAGAGGTAGAGACACCACCAGAGACAACACCCCGCAAAGCTGTTCCCTTTAGATAATTATCCACTGGTTCTGAAAGTCCTGATTGACCCTGCTGCCAACATGCTCCCTGGCAGTGTCCTCCAGATCCTAAACACTTGCTGTGTTAAAAAATTATACATATATTACCTCACATTCCTTTGTTTGGGTTGCTTACAAATCTTGAAATGAATTCAAGATGGTGCTTTAAAATTTTAAAAAACGCTACAATAAGGCCAGGCTTTATAACTGCAAACCAGTAAAGGGTGCATTCAAAAAGTACACAATCACCTCATACAAATTTGTGGGAAATATTTGCACTAATCAGGAGGATGTTCGGCTGGGGGATGGGGTGGGTGCATTCAAAATGCAGGTCGAGAAAAGTGAGGACACTGAAAGGGATTAGCCTCAGCAAGCTCAGGGCCATTATTAATCGTCCTTGACCTGTCGTGTTTATGAAGAGACCAAGCTTTAAATTCTGGGCTTGCAATGTTGCCTGCAATTTTGTCATTTTAACTGACTGGGGACCTGAGACAAGGAGCCTGTGTAATTACAACACCAGCTCCTGGATGGCCCTGTGTGCCTGTAACAGCCAGCTCGCACGCCTCTTTAAAATTGCCAGCAGTGGTTCAGGAGATGTCACCTGAACTCAGCAGCCTCCTGCCTTCACTCGATCGGTCGGGGCTGCAGGTTCCCCAGGGGCTGGCTGTTCAGAGCCGGGCTCCCTCTGCTCCCGCTGTCAATCACACCTCGCAGTGACATGTCAAGTCCCATGTCAGCTCCCATCAGCCAGAGCTGCAGCTCATCTCAGAGCAGCGTTTGCGAAGCTGTGCCAGGTAATCCGACTTCGCCTGCTTCTCCTGAGGAGCCTCCTGAATAGAGAAGAAACAAACAAATAAACAAAAAAAAAACCCACCAAACAAACCACTCGTCCTGACCAACGTGGGACCTAGTGTGGTGGGGGCATGATACTGATATCTCACCCTATCCTCCACGTGCCAGCCTCACCAGAGGGTGGGGTGGCTATTCAACTGCAGGGGCATCGCGTCAGGGAGTTCCAGCTGAGCCCTGGTACTTCCCCAGCACCAGGCAGATCAGAACTGGGACCTTTGCCTGATCCTCCCCTCCCCTTCTCAAGTCCACTTTCTCTCTGTGTTCAAAGAGAGAATTCAGTCTAATGCCCTTTTTAACGGCACCACTTTCCCCTGCGGATCTGAAGGGGCTAAGGTGGAGAGACCTTTCTGCCTTCTGGTATGATACTCCTTTTTCACTCTCGCCTTCTCTGGCTCATGCTAAACGACTAAGACACTTTTATGTCCAATTCAGAGAAAAAAATGGACTTGCATTTGGATAGCACCTTTCATAATCTCCGGCCACCCCAAAGTGCTTTTGGACCACAGAAGCTGTGAAAGTGTTGTGATTTTGCAAAATGAGGCAGCAATTTGTGCACAGCAAGATCCATTGGAAAAAACAGCCAATTGATTACCAGAAGATCACTCATTCTTGTGATCTTCACTACGGGATTAATGTGTTGTTTTCTTTGTTATTCATTCATGCATTAGGCATCGCTAGCTGAGCCAGCAAGTATTGCCCATCCCTAGGTGCCCCTGAGAAGGTCGCCACTTCCTTGAATTACTGCAGTCCATATGCTGTAAGGACATCCCACAATGTTATTAGGAAGGGATTTCCAGGATTCTGACCCAGTGACATTGAAGGAACAGCGATATATTTCCGAGTCAGGATGGCAAATGGCTTGGAGGGTGAACTTGCACATAGTAGTGTTCCCATGTCCTCCTCAAAGGTAGTAGTTGCAGGTTTGGAAGGAGCTGTCTTGATGAATTTCTGCAGTGCATCTTGTAGATGATACTCACTGCTGCTGCTGAACGTCAGTGGCATCTTTCAAGAAGAACTCCCAAGCTCTCCACAAAAAAGCTGCATGAATGACATGGTATCCGTAACCTTTCCCCTAAAGGGGCCTTAGTTTAACACAATAATTGAAAGGTGCTCTCTCAGTACTGCACGGCTGACTGTCAGCCTGGATTATGTGTTCATCTCTCTGGAGCAGGACTCAAAATCCATCGACCTCTGATACACAGGGTCAAGAGTGTCACCGAGGTTAGCAACCTGAATAATTCATTTTCCAAAAAAGGACTGCAACGTGTCAAAGAAGAAAATGCTCCAGGTGATCAAGGTGATCAAAACAGGTGGTATGCTGAAGTAGTAAAATCTAAATTGTTTGTTGAAATTTATCATGAAAAGATGTATTTACAGCATTAATGACAGCATGATCATGGTTATGCTGCAGTGCCTTTGCTGGCAGGATGCTGCAATTACAGTGTAGTTTGTTAACAAGGCTTTTGGTGGCACTGCAGTGCTTCCATTGGCAGGAGGGTGGAATTACAGTGTGACTTGTTTACATAGGTTTAATGAGTTGAGTGCGCCTATACTAGTAGGAGGGTGGAATTACCATAGAAATGTGACCTGTTTACATAAGCAGATTTTAATTATGGAATTTATAATGAAAACAGGTTACAAAGAGTCCAAGGAGGTATGGGATTATTGCCATATTGTATAGAAACATTTAATAGTAAGGTCAGAGAACCAGATATGGACTACTCAGTAATGTATCCATTACTTTGATGATCAGGCTAGTTGTGTTAGGAGTTACAGGGTGCAAATTGATGCCCATAAATATCCAAGCAACTTAAGATCATGCAGCTTACCTTGGACATCTGTACATTAACGATATTCAAATCCACCCCTAACCATCGAACACAAACAGACCTCCTTTCTCAATCTCTTTCCAAATTAGAGGGTTTAATGGCCTACTCCTTAAAACAAACAGATCTAATATTTTTTTCTGCATGGTGAATCCCGCCTTTCAGAGTAGACACATTATAACAGCAGCTCCAATCCATTCACTGTAAAATGCACTTGGACAAAGTGAGGACTGCAAATGCTGGAGCTGAGTCAAGACTGTGGAGCTGGAAAAGCACAGCTGGTCAGGCAGCATCCGAGGAGCTGCAGAATTGACGTTTTGGGCATAATTCCTGATGAAGGGCTTATGCCCGAAACGTCAAATTTCCTGCTCCTCGGATACTGGCCTGACGAGTGCCTTATATAGATTTAGCAAAGCCTTCCTACTTTTATACTCCATTTGAAACAAAGGCAAACATTTTGTTTGCCTTCCCTATTACCCACTGAAACTTGGATGCTAGCTTTTTGTGATTCATGCACAAAGACTCGGGTCCTGGGGAGTGTTGCTGAACAAAGAGACCTTGGAGTGCAGGTTCATAGCTCCTTGAAAGTGGAATCTCAGGTAGACAGGGTAGTGAAGGATGAGTTTGCTATGCTTGCCGTTACTGGTCAGTGCATTGAGTATAGGAGTTGGGAGGTCATGTTGCGGCTGTACAGGACATTGGTTAAACCATTTTTGGAATACTGCGTGCAATTCAGGTCTCCTTCTGAGAGGAAGGATGTTGTGAAACTTGAAAGGGTTCAGAAAAAATTTAGAAGGATGTTGCCAGGGTTGGAAGATTTGAACTATAGGGAGAGGTTGAACAGGCTGGGGCTGTTTTGCCTGGAACGTCAGAGGCTGAGGGGTGACCTTATAGAGGTTTATAAAATCATGAGGGGCATGGATAGGATAAATAGACAAAGTCTTTTCCCTGGGTGGGGGAGTCCAGAACTAGAGGGCATAGGTTTAGGGTGAGAGGAGAAAGATGTAAAAGACACCTAAAGGGCAGCTTTTTCGCACAGAGAATGAGCTGCCAGAGGAATTGGGGGGGGCTGGTACAATTGCAAAATTTAAAAGGCATCAGGATGGGTGTGAGAAACAAAGCCCACTCACTAAACAATTGTAGTCCGAGACAAAAATCTGAATCAGTAGTGTCCTTTATTTGTACATTTGCAAGTGGGTGCAATGTCTAATGCCAGGTAAGGCAATGACAAATACACATCAAATTCAACAAACTCTCGAAATTTATACAGTTTGAGTCCCTATATTTTTTCTTATTTCATTGTTGCCCCCCCCCCCGCCGCTTACGTCACTCATTTCCCTAAGACCGATCCCACGACTTCTGTTTATCCGGCCTTGTCCGTGACAAATGCCTATCTCTGGCCCCATAAGGTCGTTTGATGTCATCTCACTACAGGTCATCGCTAGGCATATCCTTTCTTTATCAGTATTTATTCCTTCCATCTGGGCCCCTCCGGAGGCCACTCTGACCTTCATGACCTCTTTAATTAGGGTTTGTTCCTGTGTCCCCGTACAAGTGGGAAAACAGATGTTTTTCCTACTGTCTTATCTGTTCGCCCATACATCTACCATTGTTTTGTAATCACGTCTCATGCTAACATACCATTTTTAGCTGATTATATATTTCCTCATTCTTGTTAATTCAGCTCTCGGCCGAAACAATCACAAACTAATGTGAATTCATTTACTCTGTATCAGAACTTATAATTGCAGAAATAACATTAATTCACCTATATCCCACATCTATATAAACCACCTCAAACCCCTCAGTTAGCTTCCAATCTGTAACTCACTTCCATGCATCTGTTATTCTGAATATAAACCACCCCGAACCCCTTAGTAAGTTTCCAATCTGTGAATCCCCACCATGTATGTGATCTGCACATAAACAATTCTGAATGCCTTGATTAGATTCCAGTCTGTAACTCACTCCTGAGTATCTATTACTTGATATGTAAACCACAATCATGTTCCAGTCTGCAACTACTCCCGTACACTGTATCTGGTTTTCCACATACAAAGCACCCCGAGCCCCTCAGATTCCAGTCTCTACCTCACTCCATGGCATCTGTCATTCTACATAAAAACTATCCCTGATCCCCTCAATTAGATTCCATGGTGTTACTCACTCCCGGTACATGTCTCAGTGATTGGATAGTTAGTGGTGGAGTTAGATGGGGAGAGTTGACAGTGAGTTTAATTATTTATCTCTCCTCAGGTTATATCTGGCCTTCACATTTTTGATTCTGCCAACACCGAGGGAACTTTACTCTGTTTGAAAGTATGAGAAACGAAGCTCACTCACTTCAATAATTTCAGTCCAAGACAAGATCTGACTTAGTAGTGTCATTTATTTCGCTCTTACAAGAGGGGTGTGCTGTCTACTGTGTACAAAGGCAGTCACACACACACACTGAGTTCAATTAATACACAATATTTATGTAATTCGTTCCTATTCTCTCCTCCCATTGCTCCTCCCCTGTTTACATCTCCCACTTCTCTAAGACCGGCACCCATTACTCTTGTTCATCTCTTGTCTTATCCAGCCTTGTCTGTGACAAAATGCTTATTTCTGGCCTCACAAGGCCGTTTGACCACATCCTGCTGTGGTCCATTGTTAGATGTATCCTCCTTCACTACCATCTGTTTCTCTTACTTGTTATGATCTTATGACCTCATGACTTCTTGATTGTGGTTTGTTCTTGTTTTTGCAGAAGCAGGAAATAGATGTTTATAACTACTGTTTGTACAGGCGTATCTAGCTTAACCCCCTCCCCTCACAGCACCTTATCTATTTGTCTGTAATATCTACCATTGTTTGCAGGCACATTTAATTCTTGTATGCACATTTTAGCTAATACAAAAACAATTATGTATTTCCTTCACATATCTTCATTCTTGTTGACTCAGCTCTTGGTTGAAACAATTATACACTGGTGTGAGTTCATTTACCTTGCATAAGTAATTATGATTGAAGAAGTAACACTACTTTACCTATATCCCATAAAAGCAAAGCTTTGCCCGTCCGGGGAGTGGGCGATGGAGACAATGTTGGGCCATTCAGCTGCTTAAGACTGGAACCTACTTGAGGAGATCTGGGTGGTTTATTTGCAATTCGACATCGAATTGGGAGTTTGAGCATGCGCAGCATGAGTGACAGAAAAGAATGTTGGTCTATCACAGGCACAAGTAGTAAGTAAAGATAAAGCCAGTGTTTGACGCAATATTCCGGCAAGAAGGATTAATAATTACTCAGTTGAGGGCTCTATCCCCAAACATCAGTTTTGCAGTGTCGTGATATAATGCACACAAACCTCAGTCTTCTTACCAGAAACAAGCCCCGGTCAAATGCCGCCATCTTGACTCAGCGGAGGGGGAGTGCGCAGGCGCGGTGATGTCATAGCGAGTGGGCAGTGAGGATGGCAGAGTCTGAGCTGAAAAGTGTGGCGTTGGAAAAGGACAGCAGGTCAGGCAGCATCCAAGGAGCAGGAGAGTGGACGTTTCGGGCATAAGCCTTTCATCAGGAGCAGCGCCACACTTCCCGACAGAGTCGGGGTGGGGTGGGGTGGTGTGGTGTTTTGCTCCACCCCCTTGTTCCCGAGCTCCCTCTTCGCCTCCTCCGTCCCTAATCTAATCCCAATGTCTCCGTCTGGCGCTCTGCTGGTTTGTTTGGTTACTCCAGGAGTTGAAGCTGGATGTGATTAAAAGCAGCAATCCCACCAGAATCCAACTCCTGTAACCCCCTGTAAAGTTATACGTGTGTCAGTAGCGTGATGCCTGACTGAATCCTTCCTGCACATGAAGCAGGGGCATACTCTGTCCCCGGTGAGACTGCACCATTGGGTGGCGAGCTCAAGTGGGGAACTGTATCCGTCATTGTCCTGATATTTCCACAGTATTTCCATATTGTTGGGAGTTCTGTCTATCCTGGCTGGATAATCAGATAAATCCAATCCAATGGACAGAACATGCATATTCTTTCAACTGTGAACAGCATGAAAACAGACCCTTGGTCCAACTCGTCCATGCCGACCAGATATCTCAGCCCAATCTAATCCCACCTGCCAGCATCTGGACCACCTCCCTCCAAACCCTTTCTATTCATATACCTATCCAGATGCCTTTTAAATATTGCAATAGTACTACCCTCCACTCCCTCTGGCAGCTCATTCCATACACTACCACCGTCTGCATGAAAAAGTTGCCCCTTAAGTCTCTTTTATATCTCATCCTAAAACTATGCTCTCTAGTTCTGGACTCACCCATCCCAGGGAAAAAACTTTGTCTATTTCTCCCATCCATGCCCCTCATGATTTTATAAACCTTTTTCAGGTTTATAAACCTCTATAAGGTAAGTCTTGACAATCCTGTGTACATACGAAACAATGCATCATGGAAACCGCTTCAATAATATGGCCAGTTTCGTTTTGCTTTTGTAATGTATCCTTTGACTCTTTGTTTATCTGTCTTTGGTGTGAATGGAGCTGACAACAAATATTATTAGGTTAAGTCATGCTGTGTTCACTGAAGAGTATGTGCAGTATGCTGTTGGGAATAGCTAGTGACTGAGGTTGATGGAAAACTGTCCATATGCACATCTTTGTTACTGAGCTATTTACCAATTTCAAACATGCTGACAGAATAGTGCAAGGAGTGGACGTAGAGAACCGCATGTGGTGGCAATTGGGGATGTTCTTTGCCTGCCACCCCATCACAAAATCTGGCCCATTGTTTCTCTCATTCTTTCCCTTTCCACCAATACCACTCCATCCCTCCCTTCACTCAGTCTCAACAAACTTCCAAAGCTGTTTACTTATTTCCTATCTGCCATGTTCCTTTCCTAAGAACATCCAACATTTTGAGAATTGGACAGGAAATGAGCGACTGAACAACCAGTCTAGAAGCTTCCAAAGTCACTCTGCACCTCCTTAACCTACTTAAACTGCTGCAGTCCAGTTGGCAAAGCTGCTTCCAGATTGCTGTTCATCCAGTGGTGATAATGTAGTGCTGATCTCTGTGTCAGTTACAACCATTTTGTTTTTATATCTCACCTTTAACTTAATAGAAACATAGAAAGTGGGAACAGGATCCTGCTCCAGTATTCAGTATGATTATGGCTGATCGTCCGACTCAGCACACTGTTCCCACTTTCAACCCAGCCCTTTGACCCCTTTAACCCTCAGAACTATATTGATCATCTTCTTAGAAACATGTTTTGGTCTTAACTGCTTTCTGTGGCAGTGAATTCCACAAGCTTACCAGTCTCCGAGAAATGAAATCTTTCCTCAAATCAGTTCTAAACAGTCTTCCCCAACCCATGTCTTTAAACTATGATCCTTTGAGTCTAGACTTGCTAGTCATTGAGAGCATCCTTTGTGCATTTACCTTGTTAGTCCTGTTAAAATTGTGTTGGTTTCTGTGAGATCCTCCCTCATTCTTCTAAACCCCAGTGAATTTCATCCTAACCAATCCATTCTTTCCTCACACATCAGTCTTGCTGTTCCAGGAATCAGTTT
>NC_057750.1:8250992-8262036 GCF_004010195.1 Chiloscyllium plagiosum | reverse complement strand
CGAGAGTGAGACGGTGGGAGAAAGAAAGGTATGAAGCAAAATGAATGGAGGACAGAAGAGGATGGAGAACAGGAGGGAAGGATGGAATAAAGGAGAAGAGAGAGGAGCATCAGGAGGGAGTAAGAGTAAAAGAGGTAGGGAGGGCAAGAGATAGACAGAGGGAAGGAAGGTTTTGATGGAGTGTGCAAAGCTTTTGGCAGAAGGTCATGCAACCCATTTAGGCAAAGAGGTGGGTACTCCATCCCATATGTCCCACTGAAGAAGGGTAACAGCAACCAGACAGGACAGGAGCAATCACCCTGTCACTGGCCTGAACAGGTGATGGTGGGGCATAGACAAAGGAATGTGACAAAGAGAAACTGATTTATATCAACACTGTGTGAGGCTGCAGACTCGAGGGACGATGAGTCTCAAGCCTCATAAAGGACTGGCTCACTGGAGAAATAATTTCTGGAGACTTGTTGCGGGTTACAGAGTGAAGCGGTTTACAGGATTAGTCTCAAGCTATTTAATCATTCATTTGCCAAACTGAATTGAAATTAAAAACACACACAAAAAGATTGACTACTATAATTAATTAAGCTGAAATTATCTTTTACAAGGTGTTAATTTGGAAAATGATTAGATTTCCAACATGAGGCTGCCTGGGCTAGATTGATAACACATAGCTAGACCGGGCCTAATGAGAGAGGTGAAGGTGTTTGAATCAGGGCCCAGTTTATTGGCCCTTCAGCCATTATAAAGAGGCTGATAGCCTCATACCCTCCTATCTTCCTCCCTCATTCCTTCTTTTCCTGTCTCATTTCTCTTCTCCCTCCCTCTCACCCTTCTCCTTTTTCACTTCCCTTTCCCCACCTTCTCTCCCATTTTGCCTGCAGTCCATTCCCTCCTTTTCCCATTCATCCCTCCTACTCTCTCCCTCCTGCCCTTCCAGCGTCGTGTTGTCCTTCCCCCTTCCTGCCCACCGCCCTGCGTCTGAGTGACGTGTCTAACAGGTGCTTGGTGGCGCATCCCAGTGGCCTTCCAGGTGCACATTGTAGAGACAGTGAGGACTGCTGGCTGTTCAGCTGCGGTGGGCATCACAGTTAGTGCCCTCATCTCATGATCGGGAGCAGGAAGCCCTGTCTGCCTCCTGTTTTTTTTGTGTGTGATGGCCGGGGATTTATAAGGACACTTGTTAATGCAGTTCGACCAACCTCAGCCCTGTTTCGAACTTCGGTCTGTCAGTTGAGTTGGAAAGTGTGCACAGAAACATCAAGTGAGGGCTTGGCCAGCCACACATTTAACATGGACAAACTATCTGTCAATACTGCCCCAAAACATAGTCTTCAAACCTTGACACCTCCGATCACCATCCACCATTAATCTCAGTCAGCGTTCTCTGCTGGGTCCAGGTAGGTAGGAGGTCCAGCTGAGGAGAGGAGGTAGCTGCTGATGGGGGAAGACAGTCAGCCTCAAGGTCAAAGGTCACATCTATGTTGATACCAATTCCTCACGTCTATGAATCCCAGATCTCTGGGTCAGCTGAGGCAGGGACAGGGGAGCTTGAACACAAATCTAGACCACCTCCTGCCCTCCCCTCCTAACCCCACCCCACCTCACTCCACACACTACTGAGGGAGCCCTGCCCTGTCGGAGGGACCACCTTCTGTAGGACCTTAGTGAGGCAGGGAAGGACGTGTGTATATGTTTGTGTTCATGTGACCACCTGACCCATCATGCTGCTTCCAGCTCATTGTAAGGGTGGTCCTTTCAGTTCCACTCTGCTGCCCATTTTCCAAAGGTTCAGTGATTATTTTTCGCCGTGTTAAGCCTTTTCAGAGATGTCTCTTGTCTGCCCTCTTAGGTGGGCATAAAGGATGCAAAGGGCGCTATTCCAAAGCAGAACAGAGGTGGTGAGAGGTTGGCGAGGTCAAAATTTATCCTTCCACTACACTGAAAAGCTCATGAACTGGTCACTTGTCTCAGTGATACTGCAAAGACTCGGTCCTGGGAGTGGGAGAGTGGAAGAGGCTGAAGAACAAAAACGAAGAGTTATTTGTGGTTGCGAGAGGGATAAACTCAAGGAACAAGCTGTTCTTCAGCGATTTAATTGGAGAATTTCTGAACATTATCTACTTTACTCACTGCACCAAGAGCCAGCTCATGACATTAGATTAATCATTTCAAAAAGGCACAATTATTGTCATCATAATTCACAATTATGCAAAACTCCAAACCCTGTCACTTGACCTTTAGTTCCTAATCTAGAGGAGACGCACTGATAATTACGATCATTTTACTCTCAGCTGAATACTACAGGATGCAAATGAGGGGGTGGAAGGTGCAGAGAATTCTGGCTGGGCCGCGGTGAGTCAGTCGCAGAGTGACAGTGGGCCAGGCGAGAAGTCACCAGACTGCCTGGGATCTGCCGTAGGGAGCAGACCCACGTCCTGACCCTGAGACTGAGGGGGCTGCCCCTTTAACACCACCAAGTTGTAGCTGTCAATCATCCTGCAGCAGAACCGCAGGGCAGATCCCAGAGCCCCTCGGCAGGTTGCATCTGTAATGCACAGCCACATCCAAACCAACTGATTTATTTTATCACCACCCCACACACACACACACACACACACACCTCCAACTCCCTCCCTCAATGGCCAGCAGCAGCATTTGTGCTCGGTACCTGACACACAAACAAAACAGAATTACGTGTTAACTCTCAAAAACCCAACAATTAAAGCATTCTCCCTCATTCCCCCTATCATTGCAGGAGCTTCCAAATAACCTCCTGCATTTATGTAGTATCTTTGGTATCATGAATCCACCCCCCAGCCCCCAGTTGCACCCACAGGTGTGTCTAAAATTTAGACAGTGACTCATGCAAGACAAAGCTAGCTAGATAAGATGGCCATGAGTTTGGACAAAGTTTTAGGGACTAGTCTTGACATAAAAACTAGGAGGAGTACGCCATTCGGCCCTTCGAGCCTGTTCCACTATTTTAGGTTAGATTAGATTACCTACAGTATGGAAACAGGCCCTTCGGCCCAACAAGTCCACACCGACCCTCCGAAGAGTGACACACCCAGACTCATTCCCCATTTTTACCCCTGACTAATGCACCTCACAATATGGGCAATTTAGCATGGCCAATTCTCCTAACCTGCACATTTTTCCCTCCAGAGTACCCAGAGGAAACCCATGCAGACATGGGGGGAGAATGTGCAAACTCCACATAGTCAGTAGCCCGTGGCTGGAATCGAAACAGGGTCCCTGGTGCAGGGAGGCAGCAGGGCTAACCACTGATTGTGGCTGATCATCCAACTCTAGACTGCTTACCCATACATTTGACTGCCAACTGTTTTCCTCTCTCTCCCTAGGCTCCATCTCCACCTATCGTTTACTCTTCCCCACCTCCCCCCACCTCCCCCTCTCCCATCTCATCTTCAGCATGTATACTAACCTTTTCCAAGCTAAAATCAATTCTGAAGAAGGGGGCCTGGACCTGAAACGTTAACTCTGCTTTCTCTCTACAGATGTTGCCAGACCTGCTGAGCTTTTCCAACAATTTCAATGTTTTGTTTCTGATTTCCAGCATCTGTACTTCTTTGGTTTTTCAATAGCCTGTCTCGCTTTCTCCCCATATTCTTTGATCCCTTTAGCCCCAAGTGCTATATTCAACTCCTTGAAATTATACTGTTTTGGCTTCAACCGCTTCACTGTGACGGAGAATTCCACAGGTTCCCTCACTCTCTGGGTGAGGACGTTTCACCTCATCTCAGTCTTAAATAGCATACCCTGAATCCATAGACAGGACTCCCTGGGAACATCCTTCCTGCATCAACCTGGTCTAGTCCTGTTAGGATTTTACAAATTTCTATGAGACACCCCTCCTTCATTTTTCTAAACTCTAGAAAAAAAGGGGCAGCATGGTGGCTCAGTGATTACCACAGCTGCCTCCCAGCGCCAGGGACCAGGGTTCAATTCCAGCCTCAGGCAACTGCCTGTGTGTTAGGTTTTCATATTCTCCCCATGTCTGCTTGGGTTTTCTCCCACAATCCAAAGATGTGCAGGTTATGGTGGATTGGCTATGCTAAATTGCCCAGAGTATTAGCTGCATTAGTCAGAGGTGAATGGGTCTGGATGGGTTACTCTTCGGAGGGTTGTTGGGCCGAAGGGCCTGTTTCCACAGTGTAGGGAATCTAATCTAAAACAAAAGAATCCTAACTAATCCAGTCTCTCTTCATACCTTAGTCCTGCCACTTTCGCTGCTACATAACAAGTTGGAGAGTATGAAAGGGAATTGTGTTCTGGTGGCTTTTTGTCCTTGTCCAATTCCTGTGGATTTTGGAGCAGGATCTTTAGCTAATATTTTGGGTACAGAGGGTTGGAGGGGTTGTTAGGTGGCAGCAAATTTTTGATTTAAAAACAATTCATTTACAGGATGTTAGCATCATTTATTGCCCATTTCTAATTGTCCAGAGGGCAGTTAAGAGTCATCCACATTGCTGTGGGCCTGGAGTCACAAGTAGGCCAGACAGCAGATTTTCTTCCCCAAAGGGGCTTTTGTGAGCCAGGTGAGTATTTTTCTGACACTTGACAACAGTTATTCAGATTTTTGATTGAATTCAAACTCCTCTATCTGCCCTGGCAGGATTCAAACCAGGTCTCCAGAATATTACCTGGGGCTGTAGATTGATATTGCAGTAATAATATCCCCTAGGCTATCAGCTCCCCTAACTAGCATTTGTAGCAGTGATCATGAAACTATTGAGAGCATGGTAAAATCCCATTTGGTTCTTTAATGTCCTTCTGGGAAGGAAATCTGCCATCCTTACCTGGGCTGGCCTACATGTGACTCCAGACCCACAGCAATGGGGTTGACTCTAACTGTCCTCTGAAATGGCACTAACAAGCCCCTGAGTTGTTTCAATCATAATTAAGAATCGGCAATAAATGCTGGCCGATGGCTACATTTTCCGAATAAATAACAAAATGTGCTGACTTTAATTATTGATGTTGGTCCAGCCGAGATGGGAGGAATGCACTGTCTCACTCCAGTCTCACTGCTCCATAGACCACATGTAAAGTGAATTGTTTTGCTCAATTCCCGATTTGGTGAATCATAAGCTCTCTCTACATAAATAAAAAGATCCATCAATGCCAGGCTTCTTTAATAAGCACAAAGTTATTGATTAAATATAAAACAGTGAATTCAACAAAGCTGCAAAACTGGTTAACACTCCTAATTTGTAATCTCTACATTAGTGATCACACACACACACACTCACACACACACACACATTGGCCAATAATAGTTAGTTCTTGAAAAAAAAGGATAAAATGTGGAATGTTTAGATGGCATTCCAGCACATGTAAACATGCCAGGAGACATGTGCGGTTGTCTCTTGGGTCTTGGCAGAAACAGTTTTTGCAGGAAACAAAATGAAAACCATGAGCGACACGGTGGATCAGTGGTTAGCACTGCTCCGTAACAGTGCCTGTGTCCCATGTTTGATTGCAACTTCAGGTGACCAAGTGGAGTTTACACATTCTCCCCATGTCTGTACTGGTTTCCTCCGGGTGCTCTAGTTACCTCTCACAGTTCAAAGATGTGTAGGTTAGGTGGATTGGCCATTGAAAATGTAGGGTTACACAGTTAGGGTAGGGGGATGTTGTTCTGGGTTGAATGCTCTTTGGATTGTTGGTGTGGACTCAATGGGCCGAATGGCCTGTCTCCACACTGTAGGGATTAAAAAATGCTTTCCAGATGCTCTTTCCAGAGGACAGTCAGGTTTCACACTGGATTATATAATAGGAGTGCTTCATCAAGCAGAGAGATGGACTAAGAAGCCAGTTCCTCCCCAACTGACCAACTCCATTGCCTGTTTGAAGAGGACAGCCATAAAACAGTCAAGTAACCTATAGCAAACAGTCCAGCAATTAGTTGAAACCATAAGGTTTCCAAGAAATGTCTTGGTAAAAAATGAGTTCCAATGCTATCCTTTTTTTAATAATGTAATATCTCTATGGAAAATCTACACTACTGAAAGTGCAGCACTCCCTTAGTGTTGCACTGGAGTGATGGGTCCAGCAAGCAGGCAAATATATATTGAGAGTTATAGAACATAACTTGGATTTAAAAGATACTGATAATTAAAGGATAGAGAAAGACATAGCCATGTACACATAGTTAGCAACATGTACAGCATTAATGACACTGGTGTATAGAGATAAAGAGTGGTGGAGCAGGAGATACATTACCGATTAGTATGGACTGATATAGTCAGAGATGGTGAGTGAACGGCAAAATCTACAGAGACAAACATAAATATGCAGAGCTGCACCCAAATATATCTAGATGAGAATGCAGAGAAAAAGACAGAGAAATTCAGATACAGGAGGATAATACCTAAGAGACAAAGAGATAAAGATTGAGATTTCTGCTCCCCCTGCTGAAGCACCCAGCTCCTCCATTCGAAAGTCAAGGACAAAGATTCTCCCGTCTGAATAACACAATGAATTGAGAATCATTCTGTTTATAAATTGTATTTAAGAAACAACAATTAGACAAACTAAAAGGGCAGGACGTGTAGACGTGAGAATGCAAGATCAGAAGGAGTACTGGTAGGAAACGCGTGAATTTGAAAGGATGGTATTGGACTCACTTGCCTGGTGTGGCTGTATTTTGGCAGCTGGGTTTATTATAAAGTAATTAACAGTGTCTTTACAGAGAGTATTACATTGAGGCCGCGACGTTATCAGTGAGAGGCAGCTGCTGAGCTAAAGGCAAGTACTATTTAACTGCACTACATCAGATGCTGGGCACCACCAGTGTGTCACAGCCTCTGAGGCATCTTCACACTGCCCTGAAATGTCCATGATCTCTGTCCAATCAAGATATCTTTGGATGAGCAAATTGTCTCGACACCAAGAATCAAAGCTTGCGATTACATGGCATCCTTCATGACTTCAGAACTTTCCTGGAGTACTCCACAATTAGTGAGCTACTTTTGAACTGTGTCCACAGTGGTGTCGTAGGACACTCAGCAGCCAATCTGCCAACAGCAAGATACCAGAGGCAGCCAAGTGATTGTCCACCGATTAATCCCTAGAGTTGAGGGATCACTTTTGGGCAAGGGAGAACTCCGTTTTGCTCCTTCAAGACTGTGTCATGGGATCGCCAACCTCCACCTGAGAAAGCAGTAAGTTTAACACCTCTGACAGTGCACAACTCTTCGGTGCCCCATTGTATTGTGAGATGGTGTGTGGTCTGGTGGCATTGTCACTGAGTTAATAATTGAGACTTTGGGCTAGTCATCTACTGATGTGGGTTCAAATCATAGAATCCCTACTGTGCGGAAAGAGGTCATTCGGCCTATTGGGTCCACGCCAACCTTCAGAAGAGCTTCCCACCCAGTCCCAGCCAACTATCCTGTCACCTTAACCCTGTGTTTCCCATGGCTGATCCACCTAGCCTGCACATCTTTGATCAATGGGAGGAGTGTCATGAAGCAGTAGTGCTAACCACATGCCACTGTGTCACCTAGGGCTCATGGTGAAATCTGAGAGCAATAAAAATCTGGAATTATAAAAAGCTAGTCTAATGGCAACCAAGTAACTATTGTCAGTTATCATTAAAAGAGAACATCAGGTTTATTAATTCCCTTTACAGAAGGTCACTAGCTCAGTTGAATAGCCAGCGAGTGATGTAGAACACTATCAATAGTGTGGGTTCAATTCCCACGTGGGGGTGATATAGGCGCTCAGTGGTTATACCTGCTGCCTCATGGCACCACAGAGCCAGGTTTGATCTCACCCACAGGCTGTGTGGAGTTTGCATGTTCTCCCCATATCAGCGTGGGTTTCCTCCGGGTGCTCCGGTTTACTCCCAGAGTCCAAAATGTGCAGGTCAGGTGAATTGGCCATACTAAATTGACCATAGTGTGTTAGGTGCATTAGTCAGAGGGAAATGGGTCTGGGTGGGTTACTCTTCAGAGGGTCGGTGTGGACTTGTTGGGCCAAATGGCCTGTTTTCCACACTGTAGAGAATCTAATCTAATCTAATTCCTGCACCAGCTGAAGCTCTCATGGAGGACTCTCCCCAACCTCTCCTCTCGTAAGAAGTGTGGTGACCCTCAGGTTAACCACCACGAGTCGTCTCTCTCACAGTGACCATACCTTTTAAGGAAGAAAATCTGCCATTCTTACCCAGTCTGGCCTACATTGAGTCCAGACCCACAGGTTGACTCTTAACTGTTGAAATGACAACCAATCTGTTCAAGGGCAATTAGAGATGAGTGCCAAATGTCCACAATGCTGCAAACCATGCAAGAATAAAAAGGAACAAGCTCAAGTCTCTGGAGTAGGATTTAAACCATCAAGCTTGTTTCCTCAAAGAGTCCTTTCGAAAATCTTTGAACCAAACCTGACTCACTCCACTAGCTTCTTAAGCAAACTCCTGTCTACACTTAACCCACTTCAATGCCATCACAACTGAAACCCTTCAGGAGACAGGAGCATAAATTAAACATCCCCATCCATAAAATATGTTGCAAATATTCCAGTGAGTTCTGACTGCACCTTTTTTAATTAAATCAAATCCAGAGGAATGACAAAAAGAAAAGTGAAGTATCACCAGGTGTTCCAGCAATCCTGGGGCTTAAGTTTAAATTAGCGAAGGTAATGTTAAACAAAGAGCAGCAGGCACTTCTTCATTCAAAGATGGGGAAATGTTTTTACAATAATCTCCTGGGGGAGACAAGGATGCATTAGGGACTTTCAGAATTCAGCTGCAGTTGGGAGTGAGATGACGAGGCGAGTGGGTTGTGGTTGGAGAGTGAAGGTATGGAGAGGGGATCGAGGCTTTTTGCCTGAAACATTGATTCTCCAGCTCTTCGGAAGCTGCCTGACCGGCTGTGCTTTTCCAGCGCCACACTCCCGACTGATCTCCAGCATCTGCAGTCCTCACTGTCTCCGTGTGGAGAGAGGTTGGCTGGGGAAGGTTGATGTGTCAGCAGCATTTCTGAGGGTGAAAGACTTTGATCTAATGGGCACACACATTTTTGCTTAGTGTGAACCAAACCCATTTAATGATGTGATACTTTGCATCACTCACGTACCCATGTTTGTTCACCAATGACAGATACTATCATAATCTGGATGAGGATGTGTCATGAACTTATCATCTCAACTTCCCTCTATTACCTTGATAAGGGAGTGCCAGCACCACCACACCCTCATCTCCAGCGATCCTGATAAAGCGCCATTGTTTTATAATTAAATACCACAATATGACTGCTGTAACACACATTTTTATCTTAGGATTGGAGTAGGAATAAATGGTGGCTTAGTGGTATTACGCTAGACTATTAATTCAAAGACCAGGTAATGTTCTGGGGACCTGGGTTTGAACCCCACAAGGGCAGAGTGGTGGAATTGGAATTCACTAATAATCTGGAAATAAGAGTTTAATGATGACGATGAAACCATTATTAATTGTCAGGAAAAAAATCTATCTGTCCTCGAGAGAAGGAAATCTGCCATCCTTATCTGATGTGGCCTATATATGACTCCAGACCCACAGCAATGTGGTTGACTGTTAACTCCCCTCTGGGCAATAAATGCTGGCCTAGCCAGAGACACCCTCATCCCATAAATGAATGAGGAATAAAATGAATGGCTATGTTCTCGATTAACATCCAACGGATATGAACTGAAATCCTACTATGCAGGTTTGAGAAATTTCAGAATAGTTTATATTCCAAACTCCCTAGAGGCAAATAAAAACGATAAAGAGAATTGAACTTCCAGTTAATAGCTGAAAGAATGACACAGTAACATATCACATTTTACTGTAACAAATGACTAAAAGCACTACTAATTAAACACTTATTTACTTGTGGAAATCTTATATCTTATCCCTATGTTATTCTATCTGTGGGATTGTATTTATAGCAATCAGTCCATAATTGCTCCCAGCTTCCAATGGCTTTCTGTATACTTGTTTTGTTGAATGGGAACTTTGACTGACCAGCCCCATGCAGTTTTCTCAGTTTTCAGAGAGTTCCTTAAATTTACTCCCAACAGGAAAACTCATTTTGATGATCCTTCTTCACCCGGTCATGTCCTCGGTTGAATCTTCCAGAGTTTGTACATGATTTCATGATGAGGTTCTTTGACTAGAGACCATCTCCCTGCCACCTCCAGCTAGAATAATTCTCTCTGCTGATCACATAAAACACTGCAGCATGTCTGAGATACTGCGTTGATTTGTAGGGAAGCCTGTAACCTGATCTCAAAATGGCAGCTTTTACTTTCTTCCCTGGGCAATTTGAAACACTAAGCTTTCATCCAAGTAGCATACTAATTAACCATTCTTAAACACAACTCCCTTCCACTTTAAACACAAATGGATACCTTACACCAGAACTAATTACAAACTGGTACCAATAACACCTTTCTGGGATTCAGAGTTTACTTATGATTAACACAGAGACTGTCACCATTGTCTCCAAGTATAAGTATCTTGCACCTTCTCAGTAAACCAATCTAAAGCCTTCCTTTGAACTCGAGTAAACAAACAACACAGGCTTAGTGTCAGTTTATATAATCCCCTTACTTCACCCTAAATTTAAAGAGATAGTCCCGCAACATCTTATAAACCTCACAATTATAACATTTTTAAAAGTCTGGATGGTAAGGAAAACAATAAAAGTGAATATGGCATTGTCCAGGTTCTTTATCAGATCTGGCTCAAGGGATGACTCATAGAATCAAAGAATCCCTACAGTGTGATCTAGTGGTGATCATCAGGCTGCAGCCACTCAGAGGGATGGAGGGAGGGAGGGGATGTGGGGCTTTCTGTGACAAAATCTCATGATCCACCTCAGCAGCTACTAACACCCACTCCCCAATCTTTCAAACATACCCTCAACACCTTTCACTTTCATAAATATCCCACTCAACCTCTCTCACAGCCACCCCCACTCTCACAGACACCTCTACCCACTCACATGTACACCCCTAACCACTCTCACAGACACCCCAATCACTCTCACAGCCA
>NC_057750.1:8245637-8250210 GCF_004010195.1 Chiloscyllium plagiosum | reverse complement strand
GTTGCAAACAATCACTCCCAAACCCCTCATATACACAACCACCCCGTCACAAACCCCACTTCCACAAACTCCCCACCCCCTTACAGATACTCCTACCCACACCCAGGCTTCTCACAAACACCCTTAACTACTCTCACAAACATCCCTCACCTGCTCTCATTAACACCCACCTCCCCCCTCACAAACACACATCCCTTCCACAAAATACCCTGCACCCATTCTCAGCCCCCTGGAATAGCATTAATGAAAAATCTCTGAACTGAGACCAGAATAAATTTGGGAAACACTGGGGTCTAAGCAAGAGGATCCCCCTCCTTCCAGAATCATATAGCATCTTGACATCAAAGATGGGGGCCATTTCGTCCATCAAATTCATGTCAGCTCTCTTGATCACTGGATAACAATGCAGCTTACTGTGGTGTCCTTCACATTTAAACGGTGTAGTGGCATTGTCATGCAGAATCACCAGTTGTCTCTCTCTCTCTCTCTCTAATGAGAGAGCAGTCCCATGGTCCTCTGAGACTAAAACAACTTTTACCTTTACTGTGAGTGTCCCTAAGCCGCACATTCTGCAGTAGTTCAAGAAGGCATTTCACCACATTTCCTTCAGGGACAACTAGGGACACACAATAAATGCTGGCCCAGTCAATGATGCCCATGTTACATGAAAGAATTAAAAGAACAGGGTTTCCAGCACCTGAATAAAGGAGAAATACTGTAGATACCGGAACTCTGCAACAAACACTCTGCAGCAGAGAGAGAAACAGAGTTAACTGTTCTCAGGTTCTAAAGAAGAGTCATACTCTGTTTCTCTCTTCACAAATGCTGCCAGACCTGCTGAGTTTCTCCGGCCCTTTTTGTGTTTGTTTTCGTACTTGCTGTCTGTGCTGCTCATAGAATCCCCTCAGTGTAGAAACAGGCCAATCTGCACAACAAGAGCACACCGACCCTCCGAAGAGCATCCCACCCAGGTCCATCTCTGTATCTTTACATTTCCCATGGCTAATCCATCTAGCGACACAGACAGTCGCTCGAGAATGGGATCGGACCTGGGTCCCTGGCATTGTGAGGCAGCAGTGCTAACCACTGAGCCAATATGCCAGCCTATCCTTTTTTTTTAAAAAAACTATTGTTTAAACAACCTTTTCAGAGATACGATTACACACGTTTGGAGCAGGTGGGACTTGAGGACAAGCATCTTGGTCCAGAGGTAGGGACACTATCACTGCACACAACAGGGTGGGTGCTGTTACCTTTGGGCTGCGCTGTTAAATGCTTTCAGGTGGATGTATATGTCATTATTTTGAAAGAGGGCAGGGCAGTTCTTTTTGGGTGTCCTGGACGACTGCTTTGCTCTGCCTCCTAAAAATAGGAGACGTTGATTTAAAAAAAACCAGGATGCATCACCTCTCTCATAATGGCATTTGTGAGAGCTTACTGTGCACAACCAACATTTCTCTACAACAGTGAATACCTTTCAAAGAGTCTGCTTGATTGTCCATAAAGTGCTCTGGGACATCCTGAGGCTGTGAAAAGCCCTGTAGAAATACAAGTCCTTTTTTTTTCCACTAGACATCAAAACAATTTACAGCTATTTGATAAAGAAAAATAGCTAAAACTCCCCCTCACACAAAACAAATTGCTTCCACCAGCACTCGTCACCATCCTAATTGAGCCTTCAGAGCTCTTGTGACATCTTCCACACAAAACTCAATTTAACCTTCCGCGCCTTTGAACCGCTTCATAAGTTAAAACAGAGGTTTCAAAAAAAGATTCTTTTCAAATGCAAAGCACCAATGCCATTTCACGCTAATTAATTCAAGCAGTTTTGACAGGAGGGATTTCTGGAAAAATTATCACTCAGAGACTCAATCGATTGCTGTATGTGAACTGCATTACTCTCCTCACTATTAATCCAAATATTAGCCCAATTTTAACACAGAAAATCATAAACGATGTAGGAGAGGGGAAAATAAATATAACACAGTAACCAGACCAGTTTGGGGACATTTTTACTCCATTACATTTATCTGAAATGAATAGTTTGTGCGTGTTTTTTTGTCTAAGTTCAATTTTGTCAAAACAGGAAATTGCTGTGATTCTTCGAGCCTGCTTCAGATCCAGCTCTGTCGTGATTTCTGCCCAAGATTAAATATAAATAGGAACCAGCTTCTTTGGAGAGGAAATCACTGAAATTATATTTGCTGGATTTTATTAAATGATCTCCGAATGATGCGGGAGAGCCTGGTGCAGAAAATAATCCTGCAATGTTTACGCAGTGCCTCAACTCAGAAACCCAGTGGCTCGACAGCGCCTCCAAGAGGAAACCCACTGAGGGGCAGTCTACTGCTTTGAGTCCACATCCAGGAGAGCATATACCAACTGCAATTCCTCAAGACCACACCGAGGTCGCCTGGTTCACCACGAAGATGAAAGAAATAGCTGCTCACACAATCTCTGAGAGTCTTCAATATTTACTCTCCACCTCACTGGGACTAATGGCTTCAGACCAAACCCATGTAATTTACACCTTTGCTTTTATTCATTAACGGGGTGGAGGTATTTCTGGTTACAAGTGGGTACAGCAGATGCTGGATTTTAGAGTCAAGATTAGAGTGACGCTGGAAAAGCACAGCAGGTCAGCCAGCATCCAGGAGCAGGAAAATCGATGATTCGGGCGTTTGCCCGAAACATTGTATTTCTGGTTAGCTCAGCATTTACTGCCAAACTTGGATTATCCCCAGCTGTGGGTCTGGACTCACGTGTAGGTCAGACCAGGTAGTGACAGCAGATTTCCTTCCCTCAGCAGCATGACATTAATGACAATTGACAACCATTTAATGGTTACTGTTTTTAAAATTTAACCTATTTTTCTAAACAACCTGACCCAAGATGCTATTACATACCCTCTAGAGCAGGTGGGACTCGAACCCGGTCCAGGGGTAGTGACACTACCGCTGCAGCCTTTCATTTAACACCATAAACTTCTGATTTTTTTTTTATTAATCAATCACTGTTACTTTACAGTGCTAGGGACCCAGATTTGATTCCAGTCTGTGTGGAGTTTGCACATTCTCCCCGTGTCTGTGTGGGTTTCCTCTGGGTGCTATGGTTTCCTCCCACTGTCCAAAGGTGTACAGGTTAGGGTGAATTGGCCATGCTAAATTGCCCCCATAGTGTTAGATGCATTAGTCAGGGATAAATAGAGGGTAGGGAAATGGGTCTTGGTGGGTTGCTTTTCAGAGGGTTCAGTGTGGACTTGTTGGGCCAAATGGCCTGTTTCCATACTGTAGGAAATCTAATCTAATCTAGATGTTATTACACATCCTCTGGAGTAGGTGGGACTTGAGCCAGGGCCTCCTGGTCTAATGGTAGGGACACTAGCACTGGAACCCCTCCCTTGTTAAACTTTTAATTCAATTCTTTATTGAATTCAGCTGCCATAGCAGGGCGCAAACCCAGGTGCCTAGAACATTACCTGGGTTTCTAGGTTAAACAGTCTAGTGATAATACCACTAGGGCATTGCCTCCCCAGTGTGAGGAGGGGGCTCTCACCTTGATTCCTGATGAAGGGTCCCGACCCAAAACATCAGCGCTCCTGCTCCTCCGATGCTGCCTGACCTGCTGTGCCTTTCCAGCTCCACATTTTAACGACTCTGACTTTCAGCATCTGCAGTCCTTACTATCCCCTGACTCTCACCATTTTCAGTGGGACAGGAGATCGACGACAAGTAAAAGCAATAAACTGCAGTGGCTGCAAGTCAGAAATCGCTGGAGAAATTCAGCAGGTCTGGCAGCATCTGTGGACAGTGGGGGGGGGGGAGAGTTAATGTTTCAAGTCTGAGATATCTCTTAAGATCAGGAAGGAGCTGGAAAATGATATTTTTATGCTATACACAAGGGGAAAGGGGAGCAGGTGGAACTGATTATGAAGGGGCATGGTGGCTCAGTGGTTAGCTCTGTCGCCCCACAGCGCCAGCGACCGGGGTTCGATTCCCATCTCGGGCGACTGTCTGTGTGGAGTTTGCACATTCTCCCCGTGTCTGCGCGGGTTTCCTCCAGGTGCTCCGGTTTCCTCCCATAGTCCAAAGATGTGCAGGTGAGGTGAATTGGCCATGCTAAATTGCCCATAGTGTTAGGTGCATTAGTCAGGGGTAAATAGATGGTAGGGGAATGGGTCTGGGGGGGTTACTCTTCGGAGGGTTGGTGTGGACTTGTTGGGCATTAAGTAATTCACATTCAGCTAGTGATCAGGCACAAAAGAGTGTGACTGTAAGTGAGGCAGGTAGGGGGAACCGGAGTTCAGGAGTGGAGGAGCCTCAGCCCTTGACCTTGTCCAACAAGTACGAGATTCTTGCTCCCTGTTCGGATGAGGAAAAGGGCTCTGGACAGGATGAGCCAACTGACCAAGGCACCATGGTCCAGAAGGCCATTCAAGAGGGGGGAGCTAATAGACAAGTAGTGGTTATAGGGGATCCTATAATTAGGGGGACAGATAGTATCCTTTCCAAGCCGGATCGGGAGTCTCGCATGGTGTGTTGCCTGCCCGATGCCAGGGTGCGAGACATCTCCG
>NC_057750.1:8233141-8243123 GCF_004010195.1 Chiloscyllium plagiosum | reverse complement strand
GTCACAGCTGTTCGCATTATATATTAATGATTTGGATGAGGGAGCCGGGGGCATTCTAGCGAAGTTTGCCGATGGTACGAAGTTAGGTGGACAGGCAGGTAGTACTGAGGAAGTGGGGAGGCTGCAGAAGGATCTTGACAGGTTGGGAGAGTGGTCCAGGAAGTGGCTGATGGAATTTAACGTGAGCAAGTACGAGTTCTTGCACTTTGGCAAAAAGAATAAAAGCTTTCTAAATGGTGAGAAAATTAATAAAGCTAAAGCACAAAGGGATCTGGGAGTGCTCCAAAGCACAAAGGGATCTGGGAGTGCTCCAAAGCACAAAGGGATCTGGGAGTGCTCCAAAGCACAAAGGGATCTGGGAGTGCTCCAAAGCACAAAGGGATCTGGGAGTGCTCCAAAGCACAAAGGGATCTGGGAGTGCTCCAAAGCACAAAGGGATCTGGGAGTGCTAGTCGAGGATTCTCTAAAGGTAAACATGCAGGTTGAGTCCGTGATTAAGAAAGCGAATGCAATGTTGTCTCTTATCTCAAGAGGGTTGGAATATAAAAGCAGAGATGTACTACTAAGACTTTATAAAGCTCTGGTTAGGCCCCATTTGGAGTACTGTGTCCAGTTTTGGTCCCCACACCTCAGGAAGGACATACTGGCACTGGTACGTGTCCAGCGGAGATTCACACGGATGATCCCTGGAATGACAGGTCTAACATATGAGGAACGGCTGAGGATACTGGGATTGTATTCGTTGGAGTTTAGAAGATTAAGGGGAGACTTAATAGAGACGTACAAAATAATACATGGCTTGGAAAAGGTGGATGCTCGGAAATTGTTTCCGTTAGACGAGGAGACTAGGACCCGTGGACACAGCCTTAGAATTAGAGGGGGTCATTTCAGAACAGAAATGCGGAGACATTTCTTCAGCCAGAGAGTGGTGGGCCTGTGGAATTCATTGCCACGGAGTGCAGTGGAAGCCGGGATGCTAAATGTCTTCAAGGCCGAGATTGATAGATTCTTGTTGTCTCGAGGAATTAAGGGCTACGGGGAGAACGCTGGTAAGTGGAGCTGAAATGCGCATCAGCCATGATTGAATGGCGGAGTGGACTTGATGGGCCGAATGGCCTTACTTCCACTCCTATGTCTTATGGTCTTATGGTCTTATGGCCAAATGATCTGTTTCCACACTGTAGGGAATCTAATCTAAAAAAAAGGCAAAGGCAGTGATAATGGTGATAAAGGAGTGATAGAAATGCATGATAGGTGTAAATGTTGGCTGTGAAAAGGAGTATAGGTCCTCATTGCTGATGAATCATTCCACCATGTTATCTAGCCACACTACCATGGTAAATGGGCTGGATTAGTTATACTTCTGAAGAATTCTGGATTAGTGGTGCTGGAAGAGCATAGCAGTTCAGGCAGCATCCAAGGAGCAGCGAAATCAACGTTTCGGGCAAAATGAAGGGCTTTTGCCTGAAACGTCGATTTTGCTGCTCCTTGGATGCTGCCTGAACTGCTGTGCCCTTCCAGCACCACTAATCCAGAATCTGGTTTCCAGCGTCTGCAGTCATTGTTTTTACCTCGTTGATTTTATACTTCTGAAGAAGTCTTACAGGATTTGAAACTCTGCTTCTCTCTCCACAGATGCTTGGTTGGAAGAGCTATATAAACGCGAGTTTGTTGCAGTAGCATTTATAAAGTCACACTCAAAACTGTACTTAGTAATTTTAATAAAGCAACAATCTGAAGGGCAAGCCAATGGCAAGGAGAGGGAGGGAGAAAGAGAGTCACAGAGAGAGAAAGGAGGCAGTGGGGTGACAGATCCGTATTTCTCCTGCGGCAGAGAACGTGGCCCACACGGGCATGGACGTGTTCACTCAGATCCTCTTCTGTGCTAAACTATGGAAAGACTGAAATAAGCAGATCTCTCCATTGCCCCATGTCAGTGAATTAATCCCAGTGCCTCCCATGACAGCTGTTATCGCTTGACATTCATAAGCCTCGCAGAATGCTGTGCAACCTGTTAAACTGGCAACCCTCGGGCTGCTATCTTTATTTTCTCATTCTTTCATTTCTTTAGCTCCCTCTCCTCTTGCAACCAAATTGAAAACAATTATTGCCTGGAAACATCCCCTGAAGTATGCTTGCTTGGCCAATCAGTGCCTGCAGTTCCAAGCTGCACTCAATTTATTGTACTGTGTTCAGGAGAGGAAGGAAGGCACAGTACGCCTTAAACATCGGCAATGTGATTGAGTCCAACTGGGTTTCCAGCCAAGACCCAGTGACAGTGCTTCAGGGAGGTCCTGTGCCTGACTGTACCCTTGCTTTGGCCAGTAACTCATGATCACTTTCCGTAGGGCAATTAGGGATGGGCAATAAACGTTGGTCTAGCCAGCGACACCAACATCGCACGAGTGAATTAAACTATCTCATTGCAGCACTGCTGCTCAATTGGAGATGCCGTATTTCAGATCAGATATTAGATTGTGACTTTCTCATCTGGTTGTAAAAGATGCCACAGTGCTATTTGAAGAAGGTAACTTGAAAGATTTCAAGATATTCATCAGAACAGGTAGATTAGTTATTAACTTCATACCTGAGGCTGAAGAGTGTTTGTGATTGAAAAGCTATTAAGCGATCTGGGGCAAGGGATTTACAGTGTGTTACAATCCAGTCACTGTCTCAGTAAATGATAGAAAGAGGGGCTGAAGGGTTATGTTCTTAAGCAAGGGGCATTCTCGCTTCATTCAACTGTCAGTGCTCAATTATCTTTTTGCAATATGAGACTGGAACAAACAGAAGGCATAAAGATCATGAAGCAGGGATTCTTCATTCCAGGTCGTCACAAAGAGGAAGGGAAATTAAGGATAAACAAGAAACCATTTAAATGGAATGACAGCCCTGGGCTACACTGCCCTACAGCAATTCTTTGTCTAGCTGCTTCCCCTTGCACCTCCACCAGAGCCACCCTTTTCCCCAGGGAGAGTCTGTTTGACTGCACCAACTGCCATCTCTCATTGGTGGAGGTCCCAGCAAACTCCTTCCTTCACCGTCGCCAAATTCTGCTGGAATTCCCAAGGTACATTGTTTCTCTTTATTCTCTCCCTGGATGTGGGCAAGGCCAGCATTTGTTTTCCCCAGCACCGATTAGCCTTGAATTGAGTGGCTTATATCGTGTCATCTCAGGGGCAATTAAAAGTTACATATTGACTCGACAGGGTAAGGATTAATGAATCACATGGGCTTTTCTAAACAATGTGATGACACCTTCACAGTCACCAGTACTCAGAACTAGAATAGACAATAGGTGCAGGAGTCGGCCATTCTGCCCTTCGAGCCAGCACCACCATTCATTATGATCATGGCTGATCATCCTTAATCAGTATCCTGTTCCTGCCTTATCTCCATAACCCTTGATTCCACTATCCTTGAGAGCTCTATCCAACTCTTTCTTAAATGAAACCCGAAACTGGGCCTCCACTGCCCTCTGGGGCAGAGCATTCCACACAGCCACCACTCTCTGGGTGAAGAAGTTTCTCCTCATCTCTGTCTGAAATGGTCTACCCCGTATTTTTAAGTTGTGTCCTCTGGTTCGGCACTCATCCATCAGCAGAAACATGTTTCCTGCCTCCAAAGTATCCAATCCTTTAATAATCTTATATGTCTCAATCAGATCCCCTCTCAGTCTTCCAAACTCAAGGGTATACAAGCCCAGTCGCTCCAGTCTTTCAGTGTAAGGTAGTCCCGCCATTCCAGGAATTGACCTTGTGAACCTACGCTGCACTCCCTCAATAGCCAGAATGTCTTTCCTCAAATTTGGAGACCAGAACTGCACACAGTACTCCAAGTGTGGTCTCACCAGGGCCCTGTACAGCTGCAGAAGAACGCCAGATTTATTACTGGAATTTAAATTCCCACCAGTTGCCATGGTGAGATTTGAATCCATGGCCCCAGAATATTAACATGGTCTTCTTGACTATGAGCCCAGTGAGATTACCCCTATGTCACCCCCGAGACTTGGGATAGCCTGAGACCACAAAGGGACTATGGAAAGTCAAGGCCTTCATTTGCATGATGTTATGCTTCCAAGTAAAATGATCAGCAAGAACTTTTAAAGAAGCAGTTAAATCTCTCGGCTATGCATGTACTTTATCTCCTTTTGCTATAGTCTGGTAGTTGGAATAGGATGGTTTCTCATATCTGCTCTGTGCAAAACAAGATGAAAGAGAAGGAGATGAAAGAATGCTAGAGTGCGTGTGTATACATGTATGGCTGGAGAGAGCGTGCGTGTTCGCATGTGTGTGAATGCCTATGTGTCTTTGTGCACACATGCATCTGGATAGCAGCCTGTAGCCTCCTGTTTGGCCCAGTTCAGTTGTGTCATGATTAATCAAATTGTCCTCATTTATCTTCAAGAGCCTGCAGGCACTGGTGTTCCATCCAGGGAGTCCCATTCAGCTCATCTCCCCCTCTGGACAGTGGGCCAGGTTTCACTGTTTGATGTTTGCTTGCATGTCGTTCCCTCATGCAGTGCAAAGGACGAGAAACAGCCAGGAGCAAGTTACAGGCTGGAATCTTGGTAAGGGCTTCAGGTCATGTATTACGAGCTGAACAGATAGCCAGGACTGTATTAGCGACTGTAATAGAAATGTAGAAAATTGGACCTGAGGTCAGCCATTCAGCCCTTTGAGGCTGCCCTGCTGTTCATTATGATCATGGCTGCTCATCCAACTCATTACCCTGTTCTCATTTGCACTACATATTGTTTGATCCCTTTAGACCCAAGTATTATGTCTAACCCCATCTTGACATCATTCAATGTCTTGGCCTCAACCTGGCAGAGAATTCCACAGGCTCCCCCACTGTCTGGGTGAAGACATTTCTCCCCATCTCAGTCTGAAATGGCCTGTCCTATATTCATGTACCATAACCCTGGTCCTGGGTTAATATGTGGAATAACATATCTGGGAGTGATTTATAGATGGGAACAATCTATTTGAGTGGTTTGAGTTTCTTACATGGAAAAAAAGTACTGTGCAGTATATGACAGACTGGACTCTAATTGAGGGGTTCAGGGTGGTTTATATATGGAACAAGATACTCTAGAGTGGAATACAGACTGGAATCTAACCAGGTGGTGGTTTGATGGGGGGGTGGTTTGGGGTAGAGTAGCAGATACAAGGGAGTGAGTTGCAGTCTGGAATTTAATTGTGGGGTTGAGAGGAGCTGTTTATAAATAGAATAACAGATAACCAGGATTGAGTTACAGACTTGAATCTGATCAATGAGCTTGGTTTCTATTGAAAGTGCTCATGGGTTGTGGGTGTCACTGGTTAGACCAGCATTCCTTGCCCATTCTTAATTCCTCTCCAGAAGGTGGCAGTGAGCTGGCTTCCTGAACAACTGCAGTTCATTCGGTGTAGGTGTCTCCATGATGCTGCTAGAGAGCTGGCAGCACAGTGGTAATGTCACTAAAGTAACAGTCCAGAACTCCAGGCTAATATTCTGGGCACATGGGCTCAAATTCCACCATGGCAGATAGTGATATTTGAAATCATGAAAAGAAAAGTCTGGGATTAAAAGGGTGGCCATTCTAAGTCTTGTTGTGAAAGTTCATTTGGTTTACTGATGTCCTTGAGGGAAAGAAATCTGCCATTGTTACCGATCAGGGACTTCGGACCCATAGCAACGTGGTTGATTCCTAACTGCCCTCTGAAATGGTTCTAGCAAGCCATTCTCTTTAAGGGCAATTAGAGGTAGGCAACAAACACTGGCCTTGCCAGGGATACCCACATCCCATGAAATAATAAAAAAAAGATGGGCAGCACGGTGGCTCAGTGGTTAGCACTGTTGCCTCACAGCGGCAGGGACCTGGGTTCAATTCCAGCCTCAGGCGACTGTCTGTGGGGAGTTTGCATGTTCACCCTGTGTCTGTGCACCCCACGTCTGTGTGGGCTTGCTCTGGTTTCCTCCCACAGTCCAAAGATGTGCGGGTGAGGGTGGACTGGCTGTGCAAAATTGCCCATAATATTCAGGAATGCGTAAGTTAGGTGCATTAGTCAGGGGTAAATGTAGAGTAATGGGTTTGGGTAGGATACTCTTTGGGGGCTTGCTTTCCACACTGTAGGGATTCTATTAACTAAGGTGTAAAGAACCAAAAATCAATGGTGCTTAAGGTTTTAGTGCAATACATTGCGGTCAGGGAGGCTGGGGAGTTCCTCCTTTAAGGGAGTGTGGATATCTAAGGAACCAGGTGAGAATTCCCATGGTTAGCAGATAAGAGCGTGATTGGAGGGTAAAGTCAAAGAGGCCAGAAGATTTCCCCCAGGAAGAAGTCAATGTTTAGTCTGTGGCTTCAGTTCCAGTTGGCTAAATAGTTAATGAGTTTTTATTTTGAATTTTTAATGCCTGTTTAATGAGAGTCTTCCCTAAGTCTTCTCCAGAGTGAGGGATGATGTGTGAACAGGGCCTGTTCCCAGCCCTCTTTCCAACTGCTGTACAGATCGGGAATGCTGCACGGGACAGTCCAGCAGGTGGCACCTGCAGCTACTCTCTGCCTTTACCCTCAGCAAAGTTCAAGAAGCCTCCACCAGCTGGCATCTGCCTGGCACACAGTATGTACTCTCAGGGGGAGTCCTGCATCACCTCCTGCATCCCAGTGATGGTAAATGAAGGAACTGTGCATAAGGTTTCTGCATTTAGATAGCACCCCATAGAATCACTTCGGTGCACTCCATCCACCATCAATTATGATGGTGAAGAGTGGGGACTCTTGTCAAGGTGGGCATAAAGTGCTGCAGCATGCAACAAGGTAATTCAGCCCATTGTATCTACCTTGGTTCTATCCATGGACAATCCACCCAGTCCCCAGTTTAACCCCGAGAGTCCTGCAGATTCTCTCCCTTCTCATAATGATCCAATTCCTTTTTGAAAACTTTTACTGATCCTGTCTTCACCAGCATTCCCAGTGACTCTGAATCCTGTTCACTCGCTACATAAAAAACGTTTTTTCTCAGTTTGCCATAGCTTCCTTTGTCAATCACCCGAAATATGGTTCTTGATCCATGACAGGGTACAATTTCTCATTGTCTACTTGGTATCATCGAGATGTACAACACAGAAACAGACCATTCAGTCCAACTCATCCATGCCAACCAGCTATCCTAAATTAATCTTAGTCCCATTTGCCAGCATTTGGCCCATATCCCTCTCAACTCTTCCTATTCATGATTTGGAGATGCCAGTGTTGGACTGGGGTGTACAAAGTTAAAAATCACTCAACACCATGTTATAGTCCAACAGGTTAATTTGGAAGCACTAGCTTTCGGAGCACTGCTCCTTCATCAGGTGGTTGTGGGATAGATGCCTTTTAAATGTTGCAACTGTACCAGCCTCCATCACTTCCTTTGGCACTCATTCCATACACGCACCACCTTGTGTGGGAAAGTTGCCCCTCAGGTTCTTTTTAAATCTTTCCATTCTCATTTTAAACCTATGCCCTCTAGTTCTGGAGTCCCCCACCCCAGGGAAAAGACCTTGGCTATTCACCCTATCCATGTCCTTCATGATTTTATAAACTTCTATAAGGTCACCCTTCAGCCTCCAATGCTCAGGGAAAATAGCCCCAGCCTATTCAGCCTCTCCCTAGAACTCAAACACTTCAATCCTGGCAACATCCTTGTAAATCTTCTCTGAATCCTTTCAAGTTTCACAACATCCTCCCCAAAGGAGGGAGGCCAGAATTGGGAGACCAAAAATAACCTAACCAATGTCTTGTACAGCCGCAACATGACTTCCCAACTCCTATACTCAATGCACTGACCAATAAAGGCAAGCATACCAAATGTCTTCCTCACTATCTTATCTACCTGAAACTCCACTTTCAAGGAGCTATGAACCTGCACTCCAAAGTCTCTTTGTTCAGCAACACTCCCCAGGACCTTACCATTAACTGTATAAGTCCTGCTCTGATTTGCCTTTCCAAAATACAGCACCTCACATTTATCTAAATTAAACTCCATCTGCCACTCCTCAGCCCATTGGCCCATCTGATCAAGGTCCAGTCGAGCTTTAAGGTACCTTTTTTACTGTCCACTACACCTCCAGTTTTGGTGTCATCTGCAAACTTCCTATCATACCATCCAAATCATTTATATAAATGATGAAAAAAAGTGGACTCAGCACCGATCCTTGTGGCACTCCACTGGTCACAGGCCTCCAGTCTGAAAAGCAACCCTCCACCAACACCCTCTGTCTTCTACCTTTGAGCCAATTCTGTATCCAAATGACTAATTCTTCCTTTATTCCATGAGATCTAACCTTGCTAACCAGTCTACCATGAGGAACCTTGTCAAACGCCTTACTGAAGTCCACATAGATCACATCAACCGCTGTGCTTTCAGCAATCCCCTTCATTTTTCTTCAAAAAACTCAATCAAGTTTGTGAGACATGATTCCCCATGCAAAAAGCCATGTTGACTATCCCGAATCAGTCCTTGCCTTTTCAAATAATGCAAATCCAGTCCCTCAGGATTCCCTGTAACAACTTGCCCACCACTGATGTCAGGCTCACTGGTGTATAGTTCCCTGGCTTGTCCTTAAACAGTGGCATCTTTCTTAAGCAGTGGCACCAATTTAGCCAACCTCCAGTCTTCCGGCACCTCACCTGTGACTATACAAATATCTCAGTAAGAGGCTCAGCAATCACTTCCCTAGCTTCCCACAGAGTTCTAGAGTTCAGCTAATCAGGACCCAGGGATTTATCCACCTTTTTGCGTTTTAAGACATCCAGTACCACCTCCTCTGTAAAATGGACATTTTTCAAGATGTCACTATTTTTCCCCAAGTTCTCTTGCATCCATGTCCTTTTCAACAGTAAATACTGATGCAAAATACCTATTTAGTATCTCCCCCATCTCCTGCGGCTCCACACAAAGGCTGCCTTGCTGATCTTGGAGGGGCCCTATTCTCTCCCCAGTTACCCTTTTGTCCTTAATGTATTTAAAAAAGCCCTTTGGATTCTCCTCAATCCTATTTGCCAAAGCTATCTCATGTCCCCTTTTTGCCCTCTTGATTTCCCTTGTAAAGTATACTCTGACTGCCTTTATACACTTCTAGGGGTTCACTAGATCCCTGCTGTCTATACCTTACATATGCTTCCTTCTTTTCCTTGACCAAAACCTCCAGTAATCCAGTATTCCCTACACCTACCAGCCTTACCCTTCACCAAAACAGGAATATACTGTCTCTAGACTCTCGTTATCTCATTTTTGAAGGCTTCCCATTTTCTAGACAAACCTTTACCTGCAAATATCTGCCCCCAGTCAACTTTTGAAAGTTCCTGCCTAATACCATCAAAATTGGCCTTCCTCCAATTTAGAACTTTAACTTTTAGACCCTGTCTATCCTTTTCCATCATTTTTCAAAACTAACAGAAGTATGATCACTGGCCCCAAAGTGTTCCCCTATTGACGCCTCAGACACCTGCCCTGCCTTATTTCCCGAGAGTAGATCAAGGTTTGCTCCATTTCTAGTGTCAGGGCAGGTTATGATGCTCAACAACTCAAAGAAATCTCCTCTCGAGCTTCTCCCTCCTCCAATCTACCTGTATCGCTGAGGTTTCTCATCCCTGGACCATTTCCCTGAATCTTTTCTGATTATTTTCTGGATACCTACACATCTTTCCCCAAGGAGAAAGTGAGGACTGCAGATGCTGGAGATCAGAGCTGAAAAATGTGTTGCTGGAAAAGCGCAGCAGGTCAGGCAGCATCCAAGGAGCGGGAGAATCGACGTTTTGGGCATAAGCCCTGCTTCAGGAATGAGGAAGGTGTGCCAAGCAGGCTAAGATAAAAGGTAGGGAGGAGGGACTTGGAGGAGGGGCTTTGGGAATGCGATAGGAAGGAGGTGGTTAAGGTGAGGATGATAGGCCGGAGAGGAGGTGGGGGCAGAGAGGTCGGGAAGAAGATTGCAGGTCAAGAAGGCAGTGCTGAGT
>NC_057750.1:8165061-8232500 GCF_004010195.1 Chiloscyllium plagiosum | reverse complement strand
ATGGGATGGCGTTTTGACAGGGGGCAGGGTGGGAGGAGGTGTAATCTAGGTAGCTGTGGGAGTTGGTCAGTTTATAGCAAATGTCCCGTGTTGAGTCGGTCGCCCGAGATAGAAATGGAGAGGTCTAGGAAGGGGAGGGAGGAGTCTGAGACCGTCCAGGTCAATTTGAGGTCGGGGTGGTCACTTTACTAACATTCCCAACGCCCCTCCCCCATGTCCCTCCTCCCTACCTTTTATCTTAGCCTGCTTGGCACACCTTCCTCATTCCTGAAGAAGGGCTTATGCCCGAAATGTCGATTCTCCTACTCCTTGGATCCTGCCTGGCCTGATATCTTTCCCCAAGTGGAGTATTGACAACTCAAGTTAAGCTGAACCAGTGCTTTGTACAGGTTTATCTTGTTGGGTAAAGTGGCCAGTTTAGTCTAACTTAGAGACTATCAGTCTACACCCATACATACAGGGCACTGTCTGGATACATCCGGGACAAACAACAGGTGATTTCAACAATCACAACGTGCTCTTGGTCTGTAGTTTTGACACAGAGGTGGCCAGGACAGCACATTTAAAGCATGTTCCTGTTCTGGAAGGGCTTGAAGACCCTGTAGTGACGTTGCAATGATGTAATGGAGCTGCACATCACTGAGCATAAAGGGCCGTGTGGGCGAGCCTCATATCTGATGAAGGGCTTATGCCCGAAATGTCAACTCTCCTTGGATGCTGCCTGACCTGCTGTGCTTTTCCAGCACCACAGTCTCAATGGAATTAAAACAGTCCTGTGCAACACTACATTAAACAACACTACTATAGACTAAAACTTTAAAGAGTAATAAGAGCATATGGACATTAACACAAATAAATTATATTGGTGCTCAACCCATGTTGAGCTTTTCACTGTGCCTTGTTACATATGGCAACAAATTCAATTCAATGTAACTGTAAAGCTGTGTATATCAATGATTACCGTGGACAGTGTTAGAGAGCAGAGCAGATCCCCCTCCCCAAAATATATAAAGAAGGTAATATAGACCCTAAATTTTTCTTATTTTAAAGGTGAATGTCAGGTGCCGAGTTCCAGATACAATTCGATTGGTCTCCCAGGCTGTTTACTCTCCTGGTTTGGTAGACTGCTTGGTCCCTCTGCTTTAAAACCTTTCAACAAACTCCAGGACAAAATAACCTCTTAAAGGCACAGCATTGTTACAATAGCAATATTTAGAATTAACGTGCAATAAATAGTGTTATTTTGATAACTAAGCATGAAGAAAGATCCAGACCTAGCCAACTCCTTGACCAACCCGTCTTGAAGCCAAACTGACAGTGTGACTTCAAACCATATAGTAAGAAGGTTTGGTACTGCATACATTGTCTGGTATTTTTAAAAAAATTTCATGGGATGTGGATGTCACTGGTTGGCCAGCATTTATTGCTTATCCCTCATTGCCCAGAGGGCAGACAAGAGTCTGTGGGTTCGGAATCACATGTAGGCCAGACCAGGAAAGGATGGCAAATTTCCTTCCCTGAAGGACATGAGTGAAGCAGAGGAGCTTTTACAAAGCCAACAGTGGTTGCCAACAAGCAAAGTATTCTTTTGTTTGGTTCCCCATTGAATTCAAATTTCACCATCTGCCATGGTAAGATTTGAACCCATATCTACAGATCATGATTCTGGGTCTCTGGATTACTATGCCTAGGACAACATCACCAGGTCAGCATCTTCCCTTTAGTATCCGAAGGCTTACTGTTGCTGTAGTCGCTGCCTTGAGGGATCGCAGGGTCACACGAGACTAGCTGAAGGAAAACCTGTTCTGGTTATTGGTACTCACTGAGCAATGAGTGGTGAATGATGGCGAGATCAGCAAACAAGAGGAGCTCGGGTTCCTAACTGGTTAAATGTCAGTCCATTGCCCTAATGATCATTTCTGGGTCAGGTGACTATGTCTGCCAGGGATGATCCAGTCAGAACTGTAACTGCAACTAACTGAATGCCACCCTCAATTTATTCCTACCTCTGTCATTGGTCAGTACCAATGCCGTCAATCAAAATCAACCCCTGGTTAGTGAGAGGCCAGGGGGAAAGAAAAGTCCCTGTGACATGCTAGACTCGCCAACTTTAAGGGCATTTAAAGGGTCATTGGATAAACATATGGATGAAAATCGAATAGCGTAGGTTAGGTGGGCTTCAGATTGGTTTCACAGCTTTGCGCAACATCGAGGGCCAAAGGGCCTGTACTGCACTGTAATGTTCTATGTTCTATGTCCCATTGCCAGAGTTGCATCTGTGCAATAATTGGAGATGGCAATGTAGTTTTAAAAACAAGTTTCATGCTTTATCTATGTTAGTAAATCAAAACAAAAGCAAAATACTGTGGATGCTGGGAATCTGAAGCAGACACACAAGAGTGCTGGAGCATCTCAGCAGGTCTGGCAGGATCTGTGGAGTGAGGGAAAGAGGGTTAATGTTTCAAGTCTGGTGTGAGTCCTACTCAGAACAAGAAAAAATACTAGACTTGAAACATTAACTCTGTTTTTCTTGCTTAGTCTCTGTGCACAGATACTGCTAGACCTGTTGAGAGTCTCCAGCATTGTGTGTTTGCAACAGTAAGACAAGTATGAGTTTGTCAGGAGATTACTGTGGTAACGTTATAGCACATGAGAAGCATTAATTCTGTTTCTAGCATGCATTCACAATTTAATTTAAAACAGATGAGAATTAGAATTAAATTTTCTTTGTCACATGCATAAGGTACATGAGTGCTGTACACTGTACAAAGTTGCCATTTCTGGCACCACCTTAGGCACAAAGTTGCTTAAGTTCAAAACCTTAAGTGTAAATTAGAAAAATAAATAAATAGTTAAACATTTAGCATTACAGTCCTTCTAAAGCAGAGAAACAGAGAGAAAAAAATAAAAGCAGACAGGTCTGCACTGGACTTCCCTGCGCTGAGGTGCAATGGTAGGTGGTGCAGTGGCAGGGTTCAAGTCCCACCTGCTCCAGAGATGTGGATCAATATTTCTGAGCAGGTTGAATAAAAATATCATTCTCCTTTCATTGCTATAGTGCAAAGGCTCCCCCTGGTGTGCATACAACGAAGTGCACACCACTTCAGCAACAGTAAGGATAAGCATTTAAATAGCACCTTTAGAAAGACATTCCAATGCACTTGGCATGATCATTATAAAATGTGGCACTGAACCTCATAGAAAGATATCTTTGGACCGGGTAAGCAAACCCTTAGCTAAAGGCATTGCTTTGAGGTAGGAGATGATTAGAGAATTTTAAGCAGCCAATTTTAGAACTCCAGGTCCTGGCAGCTGTGACAGAACAGGCACCGGTAATGGAGCAGTGAAAATGAAGGGTGTGTTAAGTAGGCAGAACTGGACAATTGCAGAAAGCCATGACAGCTGTTGGGTGGAGTGTTCCAGGGGTGGAGAGGAGCGAGGCTACCAGAGGTTTGAACATGCAGATGAGAATTTTAAAATGAAAGGTGATACTGGAATGGGAGCCAATACAGTCCAGGGAAGAAATGAGAATCTGAATTGGTGAGACTGAGGATACAGGAAGCATTTATAGGGGGAGAGGAATGTTGGGATGTTGCCCCTTGCAGGAATCAGATGAATTACTGAATTGATTTATGTTGCAGTTTGTCATCAACTTTCTTGCCTTATGTTAAGGATTCCCAACAAACTCTAAACAGAAATTAACCAATGAGAAACAACTCCAGAACAACAGCAACTAGCTTGTATTTATATAGCATGTCCTGGAGTTGCAGGCAGCACAGTGGCTAGCTCTGCTATCTCATAGCACCAGGGACCCAGGTTCAATTCCAGCCTCTCCCTGTGTCGATGTGGGTTTGCTCCGGTTTCCTCCCACAATCCAAGATATGCAGGTTAGGGTGGATTGACTGTGCTAAGTTGCCCATAGTGTTCGGGGTTGAGTAGGTTAGATACGTTAGTCAGAGTAGGGGTTTGGGTGAGTTACTCTTCGGAGGGTTGGAGTGGACTTGTTGGGCTAAGGGGCCTGTTTCCACACAGTAGGGATTCTAATTATAATCTTAAAGTAGAGAAACACCCAAGGCATGTCACAGATTACAAAACGTGGTGAAAGGTTTGATCAAAATGGGTTTACGAGAAGGAGGGAACTAGGATTCCAATAGAGGTAAGAGAAGTGGGAGGGATACTGAACAGACAAGTTGTAGTGTTCAGTGGTAGTTGTAGAGCTTGGGGAAAGTTAGAGAAACAGGGATGGGTGAGATTGAAGGGAGCTAATTTTGAAGTGAAGGTGTTGACTGGAAACCAATGTTGGTCAGCGAGTGTGGGGGAATAAAGAGGATTGGTAACAGACCTTCTCAGAACAAGAAAAATACTAGATTTGAAACATTAAGTCTGTTTTTCTCTCTTAGTCCCTCCACAGATACTGCCAGACCTGCTGAGATTCTCCAACATTGTGTGTTTGCAACAGTAAGACAATTATGAGTTTATCAGAAGATTACTGTTGATGAATTGTGGGATAGCAGGAAATGAGATGGATACATCACTTGTCAGCAATGAGGAAAGGTGGATGAAAGTTCATCACAAGGTCAAATAGGACATTGAGACTGCAAATGGATTGGTCAGGGAGGGAAATGGAGTCAGCTGTGATGTCATGGAGTCTGTGACAGGGAGGTAAAAGGAAAGGCTTTGTCTTCCCAATGTTTAACAAGAGGACATTGTGCAGCATATATCCTTAGATAGGCACCATCAACACTGGAGGGATCAAGAAAGATAATGCAGAGGCAGAGCTAAGGGCCATCACCAACACGCAGCAGTGCCTTGTGATTTGTCACCAAGGTCATGTAAATGAGGTGGAGGGCAGTGTCATTATGATCACTCTCCTGGAGGACTCCAGGGGTAAATTTGGAGGAACAAGAAGGAGAGACATTATGTTGCAGAAGGAAGCTGTTCAGCCCATTCCGGTCCATGCCATCTTTGTAGAACATCTTTGATTAGAAACATTCACATTAGGACCAGAGGCCATTACTCAGCCTCTCAACCATTCATGATAAGCATGGCTAATCTGATTATTCCATATTCCTGTCTACCTCTGATAACATGCCACCTCACACCCCTCGTTTATCAAGAATCTACCAACCACTGCCTTAAAATATGCAAAGCCTCTGCTTCCAATGCCTTTTGAGGGAGATTTCCAAAGATAACCAACCCTCACAAAAATTTTTTTCCTAATCTCTCTATTAAATGAGTGTCCACTTTTTTTTAAAACACTGAGGCCCAACCCCCACCCCCCAGTTTTAGAATCTATCACAAGTGGAATCATCCTCTCCACATGCTCCTTATCAAGACTCTTCAGGATCTTATATATTTCAACCAAGTCACCTCCTATTCTTCTAGGCTCCAGTGAATACAAGCAAAGTCTATCCAACCTTTTCTCAAAAGACAATCTGCTATTCCAAGTATCAATCAGGTAAATCTTCTCTGAACTGGTTACAGCACATTTACATCCTTCCTTGAGTAAAAATAGAGTTGTTGTTGTGAGCCAGATGAATTTGGAGAGGGCATGACATGGGATATAATAGAAACTCCAGGAGGCAGAAGGTCAGGGTGAGGCTGAGGGAAAACCAGTGGGTTTTTGTGAAGAGTATAGGAGGTGCATTCAGCTTGGAGCCTGAATAGAAGGTCAGGACCACAAACCGTTTGAAGAAATCATGCCAGAGTTAAAACGTCAACTCTGTTTCTCTCTCAACACATGCTCCCAGACCTGTTGAGTTTCTCCAGAATTCTCTGTTTGCTCCACAATGCATCTGGTTCTGCCTGAGGTACTTGCTGGGAAGGAGGAAACACAATGGAGGGCAAGGGTTGAAAACAATGGCTTCAGTCTGAATGCTCAGTCAGAGGAACTTATCAACCAAGACTGGAATTCAAACAGGAAATACGACGACAATAAGCCAGTGGAGAAACTGGGTGGTGGCAGAAATTTTATTAGCAGACCAACAGAACAGATGCTGCGATCCCAGATGACATTGTCAACAGTGTGCAAGGATATGAAGAAAGCACAGGGAACCAGGGCTGGGCTATGCCAGAGGTGATGATGCAGGAGAAGAAATAATCAAAACATTTTGCTTCTGCAATTAGAGAAATAACATTGGATCCAAATAAAGGCAGTTGCAGCGACTGAGCAACAACGTATTTATTTATTAATTCAATGCCTAGTCAGTCAGCATTCATTACCCCTCGAGGAGAAAGTGAGGTCTGCAGATGCTGGAGATCAAAGTTGAAACTTTATTGCTGGAACAGCACAGCAGGTCAGGCAGCATCCAGGGAACAGGAGATTCGATGTTTCGGGCACAGGCCCTTCTTCAGGAATGAAGAACCCCTCCCCAATTGGCCAAAGGACAGTTACAAGTCACATATAAGTTAGACCAGATAAGGATAGCAGATTCTCTTTCCAAAAGGACATAAGTGAACTAAATATTCTTCTATAACATTGATTACTGTTAGGCTTTTTAAAAAAAATTCCTGGTCTTCTAATTTATCAAATTTAAATTTCACCATCTGCCTTAGTGGGATTTGAATCCATACCCCTGAACATTAACCTGGTTTCCTTGATTTCAAGCCACATCGCATTAGCACTACACCACACTTTGAGCACCTTTCACAACCTCAGGGTATGCCAAATCAGTTCAACGCCAACACACAAGATGCATCTTATTGCCGCAGTGTCATATTGCAAACACAACAACCAATTGTCAGAAAGCAAGCTCCTGCATCCAGCAATGTGACAATGTTGAAATTATCTACTTTAATTTTATAATTCGAAGGATAAATATTGGCCAGTGAGCTCTTGAACTGCTCTTCGTTGACGTATACTGGGATTGCTTATGTCCACCTGAGAGTTGGACCTTTGCTTTATGTCTCATTTGAAAGATAGCACCTCCAAGAGTGCAGCACTCCCTCAGCACCGACCCTCTGACAGTGCAGCACTCCCTCAATACTGCATTGGACCGTCAATCTAAATTCCTGCGAAATGGAAAAGAGGAATCTCACCCAGAAAGTACAGTAGAAATGTGTACAGGGAAAAGGAGCTGACTAACTTGTTTAGCAGAATTTATTCAAGAGAGATCCAGGTAATGTTCTGGGAACCCAGGTTCAAATTCCACCACAGCAGTTGGTGGAATCTCTCAATTGTTGGGAAAAACCCATCTGGTTCACTAATGTCCTTTAGGGTAGGAAATTGTCATGCTTACCTGTCTGACATACACGTGACTCCAGACCCACAGCAATGTGGTTGACTTTGGGCAATAAATGTTGACCTTGCCCAGTGACAACCCCATCCCGTGAATGAATTCAGAAAAAGGCTCAACAAAAGAGCCTTTGGAAATTTGTGCTGACAATACTGAGATCATGAGAAAGGCAGCTCATCAAAGTGTGGTTATAATGATATCCAGAAGACGTAGACCAAGTAGAGCATTTGGCAAGTACCATGAGGAGACCCAATCTGGCAATGACAGGAAACAACAGAATTCTGCTAGATGTTTTGAAACTACCCATGATGTTTATAACTGGTGTTTAGAAATTTGTTGATTTTATTTTTATTATCCAAGAAAATGCAAAAAAAGTCATGGGAGTCATTTGGGAAACTTATTTGTCAGAGAAGTTTTGGGGCAGCACAGGGAGTGGAACAATACCTTGCATCCTTGAAGCTTTTCTGCCTTCCAATGTATCATAGACATCCCCCGTTGGTCTTCCTCCCCCCCCGGCACTCCATCCCCCAAACACCTTTTTACTTCTGCACTTGCATAAAACCTACTGCATTTCACCTTCTCCAGTTGATGAAAGGTTATCAAGCTGAGGCACAAACACTTCCCAGATTTCTCCGTTTCAGATTTACAGCATCTCGCTTTTACAATGCAGAGAAACAAACTCCACATCTTCTTGTGCCTAAATGAATGCACTGATGATGCAGTTAACTTCAAGTTACACTTTGGCTTTTCCTTCTTTTGTGCCCTCAGTCGCCAAAGCCTATTCCATCTGGTTCTGCCCTTCTCTTAAAATCCACGTTACGTTACCCTCCCAAACACCACGTCAAACTCCTTAATGGCATCAGCATCTCTGTAATGGAGTGACTTCTTAACCACAAGGGAGCTTTCACCCATCAGCTCCTCTACGTTCTCTCTGCCCTTGCACTGTCCAACTTTGACAGGAGTTTGGTCACTGCCCCACCATCTTTTCAATTGAGATACTTTTACATGTTAATGATACTATATAAATGGAGTTGTTGGTACAATCACAGCAACTCTCTCCCTGCAGTCCACTAATTTCCCTTCAAATCTCTGTCTAACTACTGGACCAATTTGGACTCACTGTGATCTTATAGACAAGCAGTGGTTTTAGCTGTCTCTCCTGGTACAGCACAGCCTCATTTCAAAGTATTATCCTTTTGCAAACCACCCATCATGGCTTCTCTCTATCGCTGCAACATTCTACAACCTTACAATCTTGAGGTGTCCATATTCCTTCAATTCTGGCTTCCCAATCAGCTCTAATATCCACTGCCCCACAATTAGCAGACATGTTTTCAGCTGCCAGGGATTTTAGTTCTGGCACTCCCTTCCTTTCCTGTTTTAAGACATTATTTAAAATCTATTCTATCCACCCAACATTTGACCAGTTGCCTCAACATCAGCTCATGCTGTTAAACATCATTATATAACATTTCTGTGATGCAACTTTGGGATGTTTGTTACATTTAATGTACTGAATAATACCAGTCATTCTTATCCCTTTGCTATGTTAAAGTCTAGTTGAAAACAAGCTGCAATATTCTACTTGACCAAGAGATGTCGCCAGAACGACAGTCTTGCAGTTCGGTTCCAGACCTGATAGAGCTGGCCCAGCTCAAAGGCCCATCTGTTGTCTGTCTGCTTGCTGCAAAAAGAAATGGATTTTTGGTGCATATGATGGATAGGTAGCATGGGACTGGCTGGGATTGCACAATGAACAAAATCCTGCAGCTAAATGGAACAGTATTCCCAGCAGGGTTACCATTAGGAGTAGACTGTCTGGAAATGTTTGTGTGTGTATTTTTGAAAGAGGGCTCCGTTAACATACACCCATTTCTTTGTGGATGCAGTGACAAAATGAGTTTATGAATCTTCTTAAACAACAAGACACTAATGCTGATCTAACTCTTGCCCCACCCTGCACTCTTACTGGATTAAGAATGCCATCTTGATTCTTAATTCTAAGAGTGCAGTTGCCTCAACAACTCCAGATGGTGACCTCGTCAGCAATGTGACTAAAAATCAAAAATTCTTACAAGAGCAGTTCTAAGAACTGTTAATAATGTGCATAATTATGACTGGAGTGCACGAACCAAATCAAAGACGTGGGTTGAATTTCCGCTGGAGGGGTCTGGAGAATAAAATTTAAGCTGACTCTCCAGTGCACAATTGAGGGAAGGCTGCACTGTTTGAAATGCTCTTTTTTAAAAATGAACTAGAAGGCAGAGAGTTAGGATGATTGGCAAAAGGACCAATAAGTTAATATAACATTTTATTTAAATACAGTGAGTGGTCAGGATTTGGAATTGACTCTGAGTGTGTGCTGGAGGAGATAAACGAAAGTGTTCAAGATTGAGTCACAAACCTGGAAATAAGATTTGCAGGGTAAAAGGAAAAAGGGAGAGGGAGGGCGTGTGGGACTACCTGAACAGCTCTTCACAGCAGGAGTACAAGGCAAATGGTCTTCTGTGCTGCAACTACATTAAACTGAGACAGTGCCTGACACTGCAGTGGATTTGCAAGCATAAGGGCTGTATTTCAATAAGCTACAGAAATATTCCTACTGTCATGGCTAGTGTACATCTTGAACATCAACAAACATTCCGATCATTATCACATTCTGTTTTATGGGAAACAAACACGAGAATGCTGCAGCCACATGACAAGTCGGGCAACATTTGGAGAAAAATCCAGAGTTAACGTTGAGTGCAGAATGATTCTTCTTTAACAGCTTTACGGGAGATTGCTGCCTCTTTTTCTCTGCAATCATACTCAATTGGTTATAAAACATTTTGTTGTATAGCTCCTTTTGTACCCACAGTCTACAAGTGCAACTTAACTCCTTATTTTTCTGTTTGGAGGGACCACAAAGACGAGTGGGTGTTGCACAAGGCAATGCTTTTAAACAAGGTTTCTCACCTCAAATACTAACCTGCAGAAGTTACCCAAAAATGGCCCCAGTCACACGAACCCATACTGCCTTTGCCATCTTCCTATACACTTCTATCCTTACAATTGAGGTGATGTGGGAACTTTGATCGAATGAGATGAGATGGAACAGAAGGAAGCAAGCCCTTGGTACATATCATCCCACCTCAACAAAAACGCAATTGGGAAAACTGTGTCCACTCTTAAAATAATAATTTTAAATACAAATGTTTAAAAAAAAAACCACTGCTGGTAAGAAACAAATGTGGTGTTAAGAGCAGGTGCTGTTTTGCTGCAAAAGGGGCAGTTACAAAGCGACGTAAAGCCAAGAGACAACTGTATGAGTTCATCGATTTGTCATCTGCACTGTGACTGCAATAGGAGATACTGGGCAAAGGTCACCAAGTGGGAACGCCATAAGTATATCAGCATTCCTCATGAAATACCCCAAGAGTGGTTACCCAGCAGCGCTGGCAAGGGTGTCGATACAAATTTAATTTAGAAGGTGGAGGACACAAGCCTGGGAAACAGGTCAGCCCAAGCTGCTCTGGTGAATAGCCAAGTTAGTACACGTTGCAAGTTGGAGATCCACCAATGCTTCCTCTGGTTTGGAGATGATTAATAACAGTGAGGGGAGGAGCAGTGCATGGGAAAGGGAACATAGGACTTAAGAGTAAACCCTGCAGTTCTCAAGCCTGCTTCCCCCATTCAATTAGCAGTACACTCAATGGGCTGACGGATTTCTTCTGCATGGAGAGATTCTATGAATTAGATCATGGCTTATCCTGTTGTGGTCTCAACTCCACTTTCCTGACTACCCCCCTTGGACCTCAACTGCCCAGCCAAATATCTAACTTTGCCTCAAATAAATTTGATGATCCAGATCCTATTGCCTTCTGGAAAAGATAATTCTAATGATATTCAGAAATAAAACTTTCATCTCAGTCTTGAGACCTTGTATTCTTAAACTGTCCGTTAAGTTCTAGTCTCCATCTTATCAAGTCCCCTCAGGGCTTTAAATGCTGTTCAGTCACCAGGAGGCTTTAACGTGCACTGAATAACTGCCTATGATAATTGTGCAGAGTGATGGAGCAGCAGTCCACTAATTGGAAAGAAGGAAACCTGATAAAGAGATACAGAGAGCCAGGTTCCTATTCTACCTTGTCTGAAGATATACTTGCTGAACAGCCAATCATTAATTTTAAAAGATTGTACTCTCATGCTTAATTCTCCAAGGAAAATGTTTGCTAAGGGATTGGACAAGATAAACACATCAATTAGATCATCCTTCAATCTCCTTTACAGAAGAGAGTACGAGGTACATTTTTGGAAAGGGATAGAAGTAACAGAGTGGCAATTTAAATTGAGAAGGAATCCAAAAGACTGGACTAATGATTCAGCCATGAATTCAAATTCCATCAAAGCAGCTAGGGAATTTAAACCTGCATCATTAAATACGCATGGAATAAGACATTTAATGGTGAACATGAGACCACTGGATTGCTGAAAAAAACTCAGTGGATTGATTAATGCCTCTTAGTGAAGGTAATGTGTTTTTACTGTGCGGCCTGAACAGGACTCTCGACCAACAGCAGTGTGTACTGGAGTCACATCAGCTCTTGAACATAAACGCCAGAGCAAGCCGTTCAGTGGTATTGAAGGAGGTAGCTCACCATCACCTTTGCAAAGGCAACAAACATTGGCCTGACCAGGAATGCCTACATCCCTAAGATAATAACCAAACGCACCCTCGCAACTGAATCCATTAAACGCTGGCATCCTTCTGATAAAACTCATTACCTTCCATGCTCTTCCTATCACCTCCTCATCTTCAATGGCTTGCTATGCCCATCATGGCCTTTGCTAGTAACAAATGCAAACATGGATGTTTTTACTAGGGGTTACTAGTTTTTATTTTAAAAAATGCAAAAAAAGTCATGATTTTGATGGTGCTAACCTTTCTGGGTAGAAAGTAAACATAAATATCCATTCAGTCCATCAAACTTGACACCCTAGATGTTTTCAAACTAACCTATTCAGAAGGATGTTGCCAGGGTTTGGGGGTGGGGTGTGGGTCGTGGGTCACGCTCTTGGGAATGGCTGAATAGGCTGAGCTGTTTTCCCTGGAGTGTTGGAGGCTGAGGGGTGACCTTATGGAGGTTTAAGCAAATGTGGGGGGAAATGGATAAGGTGAATAGCCAAAATGTTTTCTCTCCTCCCTTCCACTCTCTTCCCCACAACCTCCCCAGCACTTGGCCCATATCCCTCTAAACCCTTCCTATTCAAAAGTCATCTGGATGGGTACATGAACATAAAGGGTTTAGAGGGATATGGGCCAAATGTTGACAAACTGGTCTTGATTAATTTAGGATATCTGGTCAGCATGGACAAGTTAGACTGAAGGGTTTCTGTGCTGCATGACTATGACTCCATCTCCATGTTTCCTGAACTGAACACAGCCCATCAAGAAAAACAGGAGGCCAGATTGAGTACTAAACAGCAGTACGACAGCAGGGGGTAAAAAGAGTATTTCATTGGATACAAACTGCTTGTTCTCAGTGGCAGTGCTGGAGCCGGTGAGAGGGGATTAAATTTCCTAAATCAAGCTTCAGCAGTAGGTACCTCAGAATCCAGACTAGCTTCCTTTGTTTGGTGACTTACATTTCAAGCATTGAGTAGAGATTAATGTGTGTAGGAAAGAGGAGGAAAGAAAGTGCATCCAACACTGACTAAATTGTAAAGTTGACATGTGGGTGTTTTTAATCAATTAAAATGCCAACTGTAAACAACCAAGATACAGAGTTCCCATAAAGCACAAAAATGAACAAGCAACGGGTGGGAAAATGTCATTGCAATAACTACTTCAATTTTGAGGATCGAAATATTAACAAAGCTCAAGAGACATCTGGAGTTGTGCACTAATCACAGACCAAATTATAATCCCTTTTGCTCGTTTACCATACTTGAATGAAAATACTGTTCCAACAGACACACTGCTCTGAGGGATAGAATGAAGGTTGCAGGGATAGCTGGGTATGTGGGTGGAATACAGTACTTACCCTTGGCTCAAGGCATATCACTTGGATTTAGGTCTCTATTGTCATAGACATAAGTCACAAGCCAAGGTGAGCAGAATCCAGTATACCAATCTGCGACAGTCTTACAGAAGCATACATAAAGGGGGAAAAAGCCTGCAAAGCCAGAATATCTGAACTAAAATTAATCATGGGCTGATGGGTCGAGGAGTGACAGATGGAATTTAATTTAGATAAATGTGAGGTGCTGCATTTAGGAAAGGCAAATCAGGGCACCACTTACACATTTAATAGTAAGGTCCTGTGGGGTATTGCTGAACAAAGAGACCTTGGAGTGCAGGCTCATAGGTCCTTGAAAGTGGAATCTCAGATAGACAGGATAGTTTGGTATTACTTGCCTTTACTGGTCAGTGCATTGAGTAGAGGAGTTGGGAGGTCATGTTGCAGCTGTACAGGACATCGGTTAGGCCACTTTTGGAATAGTGCGTTCAATTCTGGTCTCCCTGTTATTGGAAAGCTGTTGTGAAACTTGAAAGGGTTCAGAAAAGACTTACAAGGATGTTGCCAGTGTTGGAAGGTTTGAGCTACAGGGAGAGGCTGAATAGACTGGCCTTTTTTCCCCTGGAGTGTCAGAGGCTGAGGGGTGACATTATAGAGCTTTATAAAATCATAAGGGGAATGGATAGAATACTTAGACAAAGACTTTTCCCCAGGATGGGGGACTCCAGAACTAGAGGGCATAGGTTTAAGGTGACAGGGGAAAGATTTAAAAGGGACCTAAAGGGCAACTTTTTCATGCAAAGGGTGGAGTGTATATGGAATGAGCTGCCAGAGAAAGTGGTGGAAGATGGTACAACTACAATATTCAAAAGGCATCTGGATGGATATAGGAATAGGAAGTATAGTAAATGGGATTAGATGAATTTAGAATATCTGGTCAGCAGTGATGAATTGGACCAACTGGCATGTTTCTGTGCTGTACCTCTGTGACTTGTGGATGATAATAAGTGCAGGACTTGTATTGGAAGGTTTTCAATCAAGAATTTTAAAAGCAGTAATGCAGGAAAAAAAATCCCTGTTAAAAGAAAGAAAGATAAACCACCGTCTCCCTACACGACCATAGGAGCTGCTCTTTCATTTCAGGGATGAGAACTGGTTTAACCTAAATTGAGGACATGCCTTCACGATATCATTGCAGGAATAGAGCACTCAACACAGTCACATGACTCTGCATCACAAACCAGCCATCCAGCGAACTGAGCTAACCGGCCACCTTAAAACCATCCGAGAAGCAACTGGATGTTGTAATAGAAGTTTATTGCCTGAACGAATTAACCAAAATGATCTCAATGTCAATGGATGAGGATGGGTAATTATTTTAATACAATGTCCACCTGATTTCACAAAAACATCCAGCAGTAGATTTAAGGCTGCCCTTCCAAAACTGAATCAAGTCTAGAGAATTTTGAGCTTCACGAGAGGAGTAAAATGCTGGTAGGTTGAAGCGTGTCATCGTACAGAGGAACCTCGATTATCCAAAGAACACGGGTGGGGAGTATTTCATTCAGTTAATCGAATGCTGGATAATAGAATACCAGATTACATAGTTAGCCAAGCATCGGGAATGTGCAATCTTGTTCAGATAATCCGAAATTCGGTTAATCGAAAGCCAGATAATCGAGGTTCCTCTGTATAACAATATGGGTGGGTAAGGAGCATTTATGTAGCAATTTTTGCAATCTCAGAAAGTCCTGCTCTCTCAAACAGCATATGAACATAGATATCATGGTTTTTGTGATGGCAACAGGTATATATTGGCTAAGATATTGTGGTAATACCCTTGCTTTTCTTCAAAAAAATGATGAGAGATCTTTAATGGTTCCTCGAAGAGCACAGAGGGATTCAAAACAATCTGAAAGATTGCATCTTTGACAGTACAGTATTTTCAGTAATGGACAGAATATTTGAACCCTTCACACTTCAGTGGGAGATGTTGTTCATCCTGGCAAAGTGTAAAGTGATTCATTTTGGAAGGTCGAATTTGAATGCAGAATTAAAGGCAGGATTCTTGGAAGTGTGGGAGAACAGGGGGATCATGGGTCCATGTCTATAGATCAAAGTTGCCACCCAAGGTGATAGGGTTGTCATGGTGTGTTGGCTTTCATTAGCAGGCGGATTGAGTTTAAGAGCCGCGAGGTTGTGCTGCAGCTCTACGCAGCCCTGGTTAGACCACACTTGGAATACTGTGTTCAGTTCTGGTCACCTTGTTATGGGAAGGATGTAGAAGCTTTAGAGAGGGTGCACAGGAGATTTATCAGGGTGCTACCTTGACTGGAGGGCATGTCTTATGCAGAAAGGTTGAGGGAGCAAGAGCTTTTCTCAGTGAAGAAAAGGATGAGAGGTGACTTGAAGAAGGTGTACAAGATGATGAGACGCAGAGTAAATAGTCAGAAACTTTCTCCCAGAGCAGAAATGGCTATCAAAAGGAGGCATAATTTTAAGGTGATTGGATGAAGATTTAGGGGAGAGATGAATGTGTGGAATGTACAGTCAGCGGTGTACTAGATCAGATACATTAGGGACATTTAAGCAACTCTTGGGTAGGCACATGGATGATAGTAAAATGATGGGTATTAGGTTAGTTTGATTTGAGAGGTTAAGAGAGTGATCTATTAACCTGCTGCCCCAGAGGCAGATGCCCTTCCAAATGGGCCAATCCTAACAGATCTCACTGAAATAAGGAATGGCCCATTTTTAACTGATATGTGTGGAGGAATCCTTCAGAGAGATGAATCTTTGGAATTCTCTGCTGTAGAAGGCTATGGAATCTCAGTCATCCAGTATATTCAAGATAGAGATTTACAGATTTCTAGATATTGAAGCAATTGGGGATAGTTTAGATTAGATTACCTACAGTGTGGAAACAGGCCCTTTGGCCCAACCAGTCCACACTGACCCTCCGAAGAGAAACCCACCCAGATCAATTTCCCTCTGACCAATGCACCGAGCACTATGGGCAATTTAGCATGGCCAATTCACCTGACCTGCACAACTTTGGACTATGGGAGGAAAGCGGAGCACCCAGAGAAAACCCATGCAGACACAGGGAGAATGTGCAAACTCCACACAGTCGCCAGAAGCTGGAATCGAACCTGAGACCCTGGTGCTGTGAGGCAGCAGTGCTGACCACTGAGCCACCATGCTGCCCATAAAAATATGTTGAGGTAGAAGATCAGCCTTTATCACATTGAATGAAAAAGGGGTTCAAATAGAATGGCATATCTTGGGCCACTGCACTAACACCAGGTTACAAGTTTAACAAAACAATGGAGTACATTGTTGGTGCATAAGTGTTGATGAATCCCAGTTAGGGCAATATAAAAGATGTCTCAGGTATAACATTAGGCTTAATTAGGTACAAACACTAAAGCAGAGGCATAATGGAATAACATTTTCCTTCATTTGAGGTTTCAATCTGTTGACCTATACTACACTATTTGAATCACTTTATCCTGTTTATATATTCACTGAGTAGAAGTACCACCGTGCTATCTGGCTAATTAAAGCGGATCATTCATTTACACTGAAAACCACTCACTTTTCTACATAAACTTTCTCTTACCACTGTCAGAATTCAAGCATGCTTTCCTTATTCTCAACTCATTTGCTCCTCCAGATCTCAACTCTGATGTGACCCACCTCTCTCAGGATTAAATTTAATCTGCAAACAACTCCAATCTCACTCCACTCGGCTCACGATAGTTAGGCTTCCATATTCTCTTAGTCAAGAATGAATAAACTTCCACCTCTCCTGCTTTTAACTTCTACCACACCCTGCTCTATAGAACCTAGATCTGCCCAAATTTCTTAAAAAAAAATGTACACAAAAGGGAAGGAATCATTTCAAACCATTTTTCTTTAAAAGAATGATTTATTAACTATGATACATAGCACATGGCTGTAAGGGTTTTTTTTTTACAACATTCCCATTAAGACAAATTACTTCAGTAAATACATGACTTATGCAGGAGGGGAGATGCAAGCTCACCCTCATAGCTTAATCACATGCACTCTGGGTTGAATTGGTCCTGATCACTGTTCACAAACTGCTTTGTAAAAGGAAAAAAAAAACTTTAATTTTAAAAATATTTGTTAAATTTTATCTAAAAAGGAATTTAGCTCATTGTAAGTTCGAGGTCTCCACTGGGAAGGAAACAGTATTTCTCCGAATCAATGTGCATGATTTTTATTTTTTATTATTATATATAAAGTGACCTCCGCTTCATGGCTCCTCACAGACTGGAAAAAATTGTTCAGTTGCTATGGGGCAGGTGGAGCAAGTGAGATGCTTCAAGCAAAAGTTCTCAGGCACCTCCCCTCCACCCCCAATAAAGTCCATCAACTTGCCCTTTGAAGTGGTACATAATCCAGTTGCCACCAGACCACACAATACATTAATTCGATTAAACAGATTTCAGCCTCTTCCAGATCATGATTGACATTCACATATGCATAGCTGAAGTGCTCACAAATTTCCAAATCTGCAGCAGTCAGAAGTGGGGAGGGGGAAAAAAAAATAAACCGCAGGTCAGTGATTTGAGAACTGCCAATGTTGAATCACAAGCTTGTATTTCTCTCTTCATTAACTGGCCATGAGTGGTTGCGTTTTGAATGAAGTGCCAGTCTCCCTAGTCAACCTTGATGAAGCCCTAAAATGCTGGGAACATTTGATACGTGGTGCACCAGAGTTTATGGACAAGGCCAAAACGTAGCAGAATGTTCACATGGTCTCTTTACTTCATCCATCAACACAGCTTGAGCTTCCACCTGTAGGTCATGCCATGCTGTGGGTTTGAAGCAGTCAAACAGCTGCCAGGGCAGCAGAAAGTTGAGGAAATACTTGAGGCAGAGGAGGAAGAGGTTGTACATTGTCCTTTTTGGAAACTGGCACAAAAGCTTTCTGGCACAGGACTCAACAGTTAAAACAACCATTTCACTTTTAATAAAATGAGTACTTGAAGTACAAATCGCTCCAAAATGAGAACTATTTTAATAAATGCAACAAAAAAATTCTAGACACCAGTAATAAAGGATGTGAGCCATTAGCCTCTTAGGAACACAACCAACCATTCTTTACACATACAGTTACTATTTGTGTAAAGAGTAACACCTACCCAAATTGTCAGACCAATATCACATTATATATTCAATACTCGGTTTATTTTTAATTCAAATAAGTGTTAATTATCATAATGAAAACATTTCACAAGTGTAGCGTACCAAATAAGTTGCAGCTCCATCCCCATTTATCCCTCCAGCTTACTCAGTACACACAGAGGAGTAACTCATTGGAGTTGACAGAGATTGGGGATAAGGCTTGAACAAATTCCTTTCAAATTTAAATTTCACCAACAAGCTCTCTGCTTTAGAGTTCTAGGTTACACATTGAAACAGGTTAAAAAGATACACAGAGCAGCGATACAAATGAAACCAGGATAAACTTATGGCGAGAACACTGCAGTAAAAAACGTACAGTTACAAAGAAGTCAGTTTGGCGACATCACGAGATACACACATTACTGCATTTTAATGCAAATAAGCCCACATCTTTTATAAATTAATAAAATTGACCTTTTCAGCATATAATTTATAAACTGAATGTAAAATACATTTGAGAGTTTGCAAAAGTAGTATGTAAATTATTAAAATGGTGATTGGAGTCAATTTGAATATCATTTTGAAGTTTTAAAGAATTATTGCGGTGCTTGCAAGACAGCCACCTTTCCCTACCTTCATCCTGTTCACTTGTACACCCACTACTGTTTGCAGGCTGGAAGTGGTTTTGTCAAATCTAGTGAAAGTTCTGAGACCTCTGGGCACAGTTTATGCCTTAAATACCAAGAAATAGTATAGTTATGACAAATCACTTCACTTAGTACTCCCTACAGATGTAGAAGGTGGAAACCAACATTACAGAGAACTGAAGCATCCACCATCAGTACTTTTAGACAGACAATTAAACTACTTGAAGTCAAAACAGAATTTATTGGAGAAATTCAGCAAGAGGAAACAGTTAATGTTTCGAGTCCATTATGGCCCTCATTTGGAAAGAAGAGTCCACAGGAGAGTCATATTGCACTTCTGCTTCTCTCTACAGTTGTTGCCAGACCTGCTGAGTTTCTCCAACACTTAATTTTTATCTCAGATCTCTAGCATCCACTGTACTTTATTTTTACTGTAGTACCTCTTGAGTTGAAAGGTTGTAAAATTAATTGTGGTAGGTGGTAGGAGAATAGGAAAAATACATATTTACATATAGGGGAGGACAATAATCCAGAGCACAGTGATGGGTCATTCGCATTTTTCAATTCATTACCTCCTTGTGCTCTACCTACAGAAAAATGTGAAAAAACTCGTGGCCTGGCAGCTAGGTAACTCAAGATGGCCTTCTCCATTCAAGTCCCATTAACGCACAGCTCAATTACCCAGACGTACATTCAATGGTCCATTGTTCCAGTTAAAATTACAAATCAAAAGATGAGGGGGGGGGGGGGGGGGGGAGAAATGGGGGAAGAGAATTACATGCATAAAAACCCAGCAGACGAAAGGTAAATAACTTTAAACTGGACAGGGAGTGAGCTGTTTACATTAAAGGAATTCTAAGAGGGAAGGACTGAACCATATGTTCAAAAGAACAACCTCAAACCTTTTCAGTAGTCTTCTGTGGAAGTGCTACACTTTGCTAACAAAAATATGTGGGTGGTTAACTTGCATCAGCACATGCAGAGCTTATTGAATGTTTCCCTATAACCATTAAGAGGGAGCAATGAAATATGGAGCAGCTTACAGACAGAATGTAGGTGGAGTAAAGGCAGTGATTTCATTTGAACTGACCAGATCAACAAAACGCAGGTCAGATTACAGTAAGGGTGAGAGGCAGATGGAACAGAGAGACAGACTAATTTAGGTGGAAATCAAGAGAGAACAGGAACTACCTGCAGAGAAATACAATAAAGAGCAATTAGCCAAGCGCATTAAAATTCAAAACTATGCTTGATTTATTTGGGGACACTGCACAGTGATTGTAGCATCTAATTTGTATCTGTTATAGAGCTTTGATGAAAAACCAAATACCCCAGCCATGCCATATTTTCTTGCGCAAAACAGCTCAGTGTAACCCTGTTAACATCATTGATGATGACCGTTTTAAGATTTATTTTATGTCATGAGTCAACATGAGAAGATATTCATTTCCTCACTAACCACATCTACCTTGATTACTAAAGACAGGGTACATTATCATGGACAGAGTAATTTGGTATGCACACCTCATTTGGGAAAGGTTCAAATAAAATAAAAAAACAAACAGCTGTCACACTTTTCTGGAAGCATTGCAACCTCTGCGCAATTTCTAAATTGGAAATTAATTAACTTGCTCTTTTAAATATACATATTCCTTTGATCAATGAAGTAATTTAAACTTTTTCCTCCCTCACCTCTGCAGACTCTAGCAGTTCAAAGGCATCAGGTTGCCCTTCATACTTCAATCAAATGGTACATTCTTAATCAGAGACAATAGACAAATGAATATTGATGGATTTCATGTCATGGGTGGCACCAGTTAGGCCTCTTACCCCTGTTCTACCAATAGCTGCACATTTAGCCTCCAACTGGAGAAAGGCAGGAAACAGTGGCAGAAATGTTTTGTTACCCTATCCTCCAGGGTGGTTGATTGGAGTACCTATTGTTTCATCTTGATTGAATCTGTTCAGGTCTTGGTCTAGATTTCTCAGGATAGTCACACTTGATAATCAATTGATTGAATGAGCCATGTAGCAAGGTTCCATTCAATTTTCTTTCTAACAAAGAAAAAACACTGCGCCTTTAGCATTAATGTCCCTCACCTTTCATTCATAATGCAATTCCATTACTCAGGTTATTCTATGCACCCTTGTTTTAAATCATTAAACTACAGCAAATTAGCAGCCACAGAAGGAACTGTTTTGGACAACGCTTGGACTTTAAAATCTGTCCCAAGTATACAAACTGCAGAAGAGTGGGCAAATTCCCTGAACAAACTGGGTAACAACAAGCTGCTTAAATAAATCTTCCAGTCACCCAGATCAAGATGTGAAATTGATCTTTTTCGTGCATGACCTGTTTTCAAGGAGAGACGAAGAAACGAAAATTGGATTGTATCCTCTAAGTTTAAATGAAGGTACTAAACGCACCACACAGAAGAAGAGGGGCCACTACTGGCCTTTTTAACATAGCTTTACCACTGTAGGCCCGTTGGCACAGAGGCTCAGCACAAGCAGTATGTAGTCCCAGGTAAGTAACAAGCAAAGACATCAAGAGTTCCAGTGCAAAGTCAGAGTGCAGAATAGGAACTTTTTTTTATATATATGCCATTCTTCTGTACTGTCAAAAGGTTAAGACTACCAATGTCAGGGAGCAATTCTGTGTGGTAAGCTCGTGACACCAGAAACTGGCTTGATACTGTCCTAAACTGATTTATAGGGCCTGGAGAGAGACATTCATCAGTCTGGCTTGGTAAAGCTGAGAGGGTGAGCAGTGTGCAAACCATCTTGCATTATGTAAGCCTCTAGTGCACATTTGTATTAACGTGTGTACTGACACCAAACAGAATATAATTCAGACTGCAGGCAAAGTGTGGTGAATGCTGTAAGATATTTCATGGAACCTACTTTATCTTTTCAGTTGTTGGGGATGGACAGTCTGGTAATTAGCATACTGAGCCTGATGCTTAGACAGATTTACAAAACATACAAGGGAAAGAGTTAGCAAGTTATATAAACACTCAAATTATCTAATGCATGGAGGTACTTGTTAAAAATCAATGGTCTGCATTTAAATTGGTGGAGATTTCTTCCCTATTTTTCTAAGCATGTGCTTTTTTGGCATAAACTTTACTTTCCACTGTGAATCTGCAGTTTCTGTATCTTGGAAATCATCTGCCTTGAAGCTAACCAAGACGATAGTGTTCGCATACTTGTGAGATTTCTCTGCTTGCACTAATTTCCTAATAATAGTCGAGTAAAAATACAAAGTTTAAAGCCTCAGCAAAAAGAGCAAAGGCATCTGGATGAATGCATTGAGCATCTGTACGCTAAGAAGAATAATTTTAAGACTGTTAAATGCTTACTCTTGAAGTGGGAGGGAACAATTAAAACCATTGAATTATTTCAGGAATTGACCACATTTGGCTATCAGTTCGAAAACAGCCTCCAGTGGGAGGCTAATACCACGAGAAAACAAAGTTAAAGTGCAAATTGATAAATAGGCAATTGTGCAAAACCCCCAAACTAGTCAAGTTTCAAACAGTTCAGACAGGATTTATTTTGACAACAATAACTGCAGAAAACTGAATACAGTACATCCTTCCCAACTGCAAACTAACCTTTTTTTATTGTTCAGGAGGGTATTTATAATCAAAAAATTGCCATTACCACTCAAATCTAGGCTCCTCTTGCATTTCAATTTATGCCCTTCCCCAAAATTGAGTGGATTCCACCAGCCTGGATATATCTGTAAGGTAAAAGCGTCCAAGTTTGACTTGGCTTGTCCGTGCTGCTGTGAAACATCTCAAAGCTGTGCACCCATGTTCCATCTTCTAATCCACCCAAATAATTATCAAGTAAAATAAAAAAACTCATGTTGTGAAGCCCAGATTTATTCCACAATTCAGGACACAAGAACATGAGCTGTCTTAGAGAGTGGTGGTTGGGGAGTGTGGCAGGGAGGGCGAGAGAGGCAAGTGAGAGCAGGACATGGAAGGAGGAGGAGGAGGAAGAAGGAGGAGGAGGAGGAAGGAGGAGGAGGAGGAAGGAGGAGGAGGAGGAATCTCAGTGAAATATCTATTTTGGGTTCACTCTGAGAGCTGGCTCTTGAGGGAGCTGGATCAGTGTGTGTGCACATGAGTGCGTCTGAGGGGAAGGGGACTGTCTCTGGACCAGCTGCCCCACATCCAGTATGCTCAAAGGAAGGAGGAGGAAGAAAGAAGAAGAAGGAGGGAGGAGAAGGAGGGGGGAGGAGGAAGGGGGAGAAGGAAGGGGGAGGAGGAAGGGGGAGGAGGAAGGGGGAGGAGGAAGGGGGAGGAGGAAGGGGGAGGAGGAAGGGGGAGGAGGAAGGGGGAGGAGGAAGGGGGAGGAGGAAGGGGGAGGAGGAAGGGGGAGGAGGAAGGGGGAGGAGGAAGGGGGAGGAGGAAGGGGGAGGAGGAAGGGGGAGGAGGAAGGGGGAGGAGGAAGGGGGAGGAGGAAGGGGGAGGAGGAAGGGGGAGGAGGAAGGGGGAGGAGGAAGGGGGAGGAGGAAGGGGGAGGAGGAAGGGGGAGGAGGAAGGGGGAGGAGGAAGGGGGAGGAGGAAGGGGGAGGAGGAAGGGGGAGGAGGAAGGGGGAGGAGGAAGGGGGAGGAGGAAGGGGGAGGAGGAAGGGGGAGGAGGAAGGGGGAGGAGGAAGGGGGAGGAGGAAGGGGGAGGAGGAAGGGGGAGGAGGAAAATCTGTAGTATTACTCCCTTTGGAAGAAAACAGACACGATGATTATTGCAACTTTTAACAGAGTTCCAAAATACTGGAAATGTCACAAAGAAATTTCATCACATTTATATAGCACAGGTTAGTAAGATGCAGTTTACTGGACGAGCAAGGCTCCATACAAATAGATGTTTGCAGGGTATTGGCAAGATGTGAAAGACACAAATAAATGTAAGCAGCTCTCCTTTGTGCATGAATCTACTGAGAACCAGAGACTCCTCATTTCTAACAGACTCTTTCCCCATAATGATCCAATTCTGAAGTTCCAGCAAGGTAAAACATGGCAGGAGCATATTCAGCACTCAGTTTCAAGGGCAATTTCCCATTCCCATGTAAAAACTGATCTGTAAAACATCTAAATTTGGGTTCAAATTAGTTTAAACCCAACAATTATTTTGGATGATACTTTTTGCATAAAGAGGCTATTTTAGAAAACCCAATAAGGCTCTGATGTTTATAGCTGTTATCTGGTGCTTTGCACACACACCAATATCGTTCCTCCAACAGTTAAGAGAGGAAAAATTTAAAAATAATCAATGGTTCAGTAAATCATTGGCTTCTTTCTTCACTGATGCTTGAGGGAATGACTTGCCACGTGTGGTGGTGAGGTCTTGAAAGAGACATGGAATCCAAGTTATTGCTACACACTAACTCCTTTTGATATCATCCAAACTGTGAAGACAGTTTCACTAAAATATTTTATTTTCACTCACTGATTTAGCTCTTAAAGTTTTCGGATATCAAACACAAAAAGCCCCACAATTTTGTTTTGAGCCAATTTCATTCAATTTTTGATCCAAATTCAGGACATAAACAGAAAATTAAACAGCCTGCTCATCCTCAAAAGGGTAACTTAGCTTCCAATCCCTTTTAAGGGAGTACCACCCAACTTGAAAAGGAATTAATGCCCAAATGCTGCAGACAAGATCCAGTGCAACACTAGTCATTTAGTCAACATCAAGCCAGATTTGTCAAATCAATCTATTTTCAGGAGGTACTTCTCTTCCTCACATGTACGTGACAGCATAGCTTCTGCTGTTGATAGACTTGCTGGTCATCAGCTGTGTGAGGAATTGCAATTTCAGATAAAACCGTACCAATCTATTTCATAAATAGTCTATAATTTTAAAAAATGATTAGACTGCAGCTCCTTTTACTCATCTGCCATACCCGCTTCTAATTCAGAAACGGATGAGTTAGGAATGGAGACACTCAGGCAATTGCCAGCTTTTTAATAGCAGGCTTCAAAGCTAAGCCAGGCCTTCCTAATGAAGCAAAACTTTGTTAACTTGGAAATTTTGGAATCATTAATCAATCAGTAATTGTTGATGGGTTTATATGAATTAACTCTTCCTAATAACTACCAGTCATTAGGATCAAAACTGGGAGACAAGGACTGCGCCAACACGTTTGACAGAATCAGTACAATCCATTCTTAAATATTTAGAAATATACATTTCAAACAAAAGATATAAAATGGAATAAATTGTCAGCATCTTATATGGAAACAATGGATCTGGGTTGTCCACTTCACATTTTGCCCAGTCAGTCAATACGCACAACATTGACTAGTTACAAAAACCACACACACACAAACACATAACATTTTAGTGTTTGTTCTGTTATTGGAGAGACCATAACTGTACGTACCATACCCAAATTGGCAGAGCTGAATACTTCGATCAACTAAGTGTTTTAAAATTGATTCACTGGCACAGCCCTACGGGGGAAAAGAAATGCTAAGAACACACTGGCCAGGTATTGATGAATTTGCCTCATGACTGAAACATATGATTTGTTACAAACTCCAGATAGGAGCTGAATAGTTCAAAGAACAAATCGCTAAAAATAATGGTAGTGTTAATGAACAACGGCATATTTCATAGCAACTGCTGCTCAGCTCATTAAACAATGAATTCTTGCATTTACAGTGTCATGTGTAATGTAGGTTCTCAGACCTGGCGCTGTGGAATTTGAACTTTAGGATTATAAAACCTCAATATATATATATTTATTTATATATATTTTAAGAGGACCCCTTATGCAGCCTTCACACTAACCTTGAAAGTGAACTGCTTCAGGACTGGAGTTGCTCAGGCATTTAGTTGTACCTGTTCATATTTTTGATTCTCTTCCAGCCCCCATTCTATATCCTTTAGGCACTGATTGGTGCTGAGGTATGATTTTGTGGGCAATGGCCACCCTACAATATCTTGCAAATTTGGCCATTCTTCAAGTTTCAGCAGAGTGAAGCTATTCAAGCACAGGATCTATCACAGTGCTGCGCAATACAGTCCATGCGTATTTGCTTTTCTAGTAGACATCACTGGGCAGAAAGGTCTTTGTGATACACATCAAAAGTGACACACCTCAGGATGGTTATAAAACATTGTGATAAACCATGCATGTGCTAACATGCCATTCAAGCATTTAAATTATTTATTGTTTAACAAAAAAAAGCCAGTTCAGAGAAAGCCACATCCTAAAGCACCTTAACTCCTGCCTGGACGGATGCAAGGCACCAGCCAAGATATGTTTAACTTTTGCGCAACCTAAAAAGGGGATAGGGGATCACACTAATCATTTAAAGTGATGGGCAAATTTGACGTAACGTTGGCTGACACTTTTAGTTGGCAATAGGTTGTCCTTTTGCATCAAGAGGCTCCTACCTGGCACTACACATCAGGTCTGGCTAGTTAACAAAGAAGGGTAAAGATGGGGCAGCAGTAGAGACAGGCAACAAATGTGGTCCTAAAGATAGGGCAAGCATGGAAGGAGGAGGAAATTCTGCCCAACGGCAAATGATCCAGGACCGTTTCAATTGGATTCTGCCAGGGACCAAATTGGGCAATTGCGAACCAGAACAGATCAAGCTAGTGAGAACGAGACAAAAGAGGTTCTAAAGTTCCACAGACATCAGCCACTGAAGCTGTATGGATATTGGGAAAACCAGCATTAAAATCTCCTTTTGCACAAAGCACTTTCATGCAGCTGCTCACATCATTGTTATACAGACAAACCTCTTTACTACAAGCTCTACAGAACCTTAGGACACAGATTTTATCATAACATTAATTTAGTGTTCTTTCCTTAAAGCAAATGCCCCAAGGTTAGAATGGCTTCCCAAATGAACCATCTTCACAGATGTACATCTACATGCTGGGCTTGGTCATTCTACCTAGGATAACTGCTCATGTTCACACCTCGCATTCACAAATATTACCACGAGGCTGTGCCCAATGGGCATGTCTGCTGTGAATTAACAGTCCGCATGAAATTCGCGTTTATTTTTAATAAAGGTTAAAATAGCAGCACGTGATCTCAAAAACAATTCTCTAAGCAAGAGTTGGCACTAACCAAAAGTAAATAAAGCAACTTTCTATATTGGCTTAGAAGGGAACAAGTTTAAATTAAATAAGCAGTAGAGTTTGTCTGTATAATTAACTGTTTAAACATTGTGCATTTTGAGAAACCACTCTGTAGTGGAATCTGTGCTATTTGCATTTCACAGAACCCACTATGAAGTCATGGACTTTTCCTTTTGCAGTCACTGCAGTATTTGGGTATTTAATCAATTTTCTTAGTGCCATGTCATTTGTTTTAACTATGATTACACTGCTCTGTACAACAGAAAAGGGTATCATAACCCAAGGCAGTTTTGAAAAACCCAGTTATGATACCTGGCATATTTATAACCCAATTCACAGTTTACTTGGCCGTTCCGTCTGCAGTTGTGTTCACAGATGTTGAAGTGGCCTCTAAGGTGTTGGGGGAGGCGACTGTGGTGGTGAAGGAATCATTGTTACAGGTGATGGGCACTGAAAGGCAGTGTTCGAAGTGGGAGAACTGGGAACAGCACTGATCAGCTCCATTATTGGCTTTTCGTAAAAGAAGAAAGGGCACTGCTGGATGAAGAGCTCGATGATAGTCTGGTACGTCCTGGTAGCTGTCAGAGCATCCATGGTCTGAAAGTCAGGCCTCATAAGTGTGGGCCAGAAACAGATGGAGAGATTCTCACTGTTCATCAGGTTCAACTTGCAGTTCTGACTGACCCTGAAATGAAACAGAACCCAGTAGTCTACACAATACATTGAACAAAGTGAGCATAATCAAAACATTTAGCCACCTCCCTGTGTCACCACCCACTCAACGGTGAGCAGTACATTTCCCTCTTTTCTTGCACCTACAAACATTTTTCCCATCTCCCAAGACTATTTGAACAGAAACGAGCCCATCAGCATCACAAGAAAAATCCTCTTGTTAACTTATTTCTTTTCCTCTTCCTAATGAAAACTGCCAAGCAAATATTGCTACGATTAGAAATAATAATCCAACGTACAATGCAAACAATGATTACGTCCCTTCCTAAAAGCACAATGGGTGTCCCTGCAGCAACTTAAGGAAGAAGTCCACTGCCACCTTTTCTGAGGTAATTAGGAATGGGCAATAAATGGTGGCCCAGCCAACAACATGAGCAAATTTAAGACAGAACCCTGAAAGTAGGTTGGGAAGAGCGGATGACAGGACTAAAGCCTGCCTGAATCAGCATTTTTATTGTTCCTCAGTTAGTCTGGTGGAAAGCGCATGCCCCTTGGTACAGATCAGCAAAAATAACAAGTAGCTGAATGAAAATCCTAACAGGAGACAACGAATTTGGGGCTTGAAAAACACTTGTAGAAGTGACACTGCAGATATTATTGGCAGAGAATAACTACATTTCTCAGTTCTTTAATCGGCTTGGTGAGCATTAAAATGAAATAATGGGAGAGAAAATGGTGTACAAACACTGTTTGCTGATCTAATAATATCAATAGCAACAAACAAAAATCAGTGGCACTGAAAGCTCCATTCTGAAGAGTGTGGTGGCTGCCTAGTACTTTTGGTCCAAACAGGTTGTGAGTTGCAGCTGTACGATGGCAAGTCATTAAAAGTGAACTCAACAAGTCTGGTAGCAAAACTATAATGGCCACTAAAGCTGTCAGATTGATGTGAAACCCTAACTGGTTCATTAACATCCTCAAAAATAGTCCAGCCTGCAAGTAATGGCTCAGTGTTCTCCAAAACAGCAAAGCCAAGGAAGTACAGCAAGCTTGATTTTAACCAGTGCCTCATGAACTGGCAAAAATGATATCTCAAATACTGGAAGATTATGTTCTATTACTATCTCCGCAAAATCAGAGGAGTAAGTTTTATTTAAGGTGAAGTTCCATTACTATATAAAAGTGATTTATGCTGTAAATAAAGTATGACAGTGATATGTATTCCCTCTGTATTACATCTCTATTATGGAGTGTGTTTTTTTTAAAACATAGATTATGTGGACCTCTTGATCATCCAGAATATTTGATCGCTAGAATATTTGATCAACCAACACACTCCCGGTCCCATAGGTGCAAGTTAAACAGAAGTGTGCTGCATCTGATTCCTTTAACTAGAACAAAAAGAATGCAGTGCCACCCACACCTGCTTCCATTCCAAAAAAAAGTGATCATATTTTGGTTCACACACATTGTCCAGGAACACCTTGGCACAGAAATGAGGAGCAAGATGATAAAAAATATTACATTGAAATTAATTTTCTTTGGACCATAAGGTCAATTTACATCCATTGTGAGAACATATTACTTTGTCAGGTGATACTGTTCAAGGCTTTATCCCAGGAAAATGCTGGTCTATAATCAAGTACACACTTACTTGAAGTATCGATAATAAGATTTCACTGAATTTAAGTGGAAGATCTGAAACAACGTTTTGACAAAAGTATGAACTCTCTAAACAACATGCCGGCCAAGTAGCACGGGAATTTCAGAACATATGCTGTTTCTGCACTTGGGTTTAATTAAATGAATTCCTGTGCGCACTTTCAATGCAGGAATTAATACTTTATTTAAAACAGGTCAATGCCTGCATTGAAGTGCACACAAGAATTTAATCTGACCTTGCTATAAAGAACACAGGAATAGAAGGTCAAGAAAAAATATAACTCCAAAAGGATCATCAAAACAGTGTCTGTAATTTCATCTCTGTTGTGCTATAGCTGAGAAAAAGTAGAGTTGCAGCACAGGAAGGCCTGTACAGTTAGCAATTTTGAATCCACATACATGTAAGGGCAAGCATTTTAAATTCCCAAAGAGATTTACTTTCTTCTTTACCTTAAATTGATTTGTATCATTAGAAGAAAAAAATACGGTCTCAGTTATTTGAACCATTGGTTTATGATATCCTCTGCACCATTAATTAGCCAGGTCAATTAAGCACAACTTTTATGCAGGATAGCCTTACTGCTTGCATCAAGCAATTACTTACTTGTTTAAGTGGGTGATGACATATTTGAAGACCTCATAATTCTCTTTTGGAAACTTCTTCAACACTTCCTTAAGTGCATTCAACTTCAGCTCCTTATCAGGCTGTTCTGAGAGAAGAAAAATAAGTAATTTAATGCAGACAGCACGTGGATCATCACAGTGATTCCGTAATGAGCTGCATGACAGTGGCAGCAGCTGAATCCACACACCCTGCACCACAATGCAGATCCTAGAGTGGAGGGTGTTTCACAGATGTCAGTTCATTTGCCACATTTGGGTATTGGGATATAAGGGAGGGAGAGAATTGATGAAGTGAAGAGAATCTTACCACCCTTCATTGTGCATGGGGTAAAGCTGATCACCTAATACATTACAAAACCACAGGAAACAGATGAGCATGTATTAAGATTCCTGGTCTGAGTTTAATTAGTGGGAAAAAAAAAGCTTGATTGTGGCAAAAGTTTTTTTTTAATAATACAGAAGTTCACATCATCTAAACATATTGATAATTAGCTGATTACATACTTCACAGGTAACTTCCATATTTCACCAAACGCCAATTTTACAAAATCATTAGAGTTTTAACCACAACAAAAACAGCAACAATCAGCAGGGTTTAAAACATCAGAATTATCATAACCGAGAACCTTGCTTCACTCCTACATCTCTCCTATAAACCCTAGACAGAGCATCAGCAGTTACATAATTTTCCCCAGCCATCTGCTCGACTTCAGTTGAAGGTCGGCAGCATCAAATTCTAGAAAAACAGGTGAAGATTGCTCAAGCAGAACTTCTCTAAAGGTACCATTTTAAAGTGACCAGCGTGAATTTGCGGCTCTCCTTGATTATCCAAAACATACACATCAATTTGTTGAAGATCTAAAACAGGGTCTAACAGTTCCTTGACAATTGTGGAGTATTAGTTGGTGAGGAGAGCAGAAGTAGGGGCAGAGAAATAAACTATGCAGCAACAGCACAAGAGTGATAGGGAAGTTCCATTAGCAGAGCTTTTACTGCATTCTCCAGATTCAATAGGAGGATCAAACACTAGCGCCCTTCTTGAAGGCAGTTCCACAAGAATTCAGAACTAATTTCGGTGGCATGAACATTGTTTGAATGGCCAACATGTATCAATCTTCTGAACTCTGACATTGTCAGCATTCCAAGGGAGAAAATACTAAGAAACTCAAATTTCCCCTTAGAGCAAGCAGCACTGACATTAATGAGCGGAGGACCTGGCTACCAAAATGGCAATCATTTCACCATCAAGCTACATACCTTTCGAGGAAAAATGTTACAAGAGAAGGAAAGATAAAAAAAAAACAAATACTTAGGTTAGTTGGCTGGACGTTTGACTTGCGAAGCTTCGCATCACCAGCCGAGGTTACCATGAATCATTCCCCTCGCTCAAGGTAGTACAGCTCTCAGGTCAAATCACCACTAGCCCCCTCTCTCTAATGAGCCAGCAGCCCTATGGACTGGTAAGATTAAGATGGCTTGACCTTGACTTCCCTCTGGACCCATTACATGAGACATGCTGCCTCACATGCCAAAGATCTGTGGGTCGAGGATCAGCACATTCAGTCACATGAGGAAGCAAAAGAAACTCATAATGGAGCAAACATTTACCTTAATAGAGGGACAGTGAATGGCGACTATGGAGGATTGCCAATGGCTGCAGATCATGGAGATCATGTTTATGGAGTGCTTTAAGGAAGGAGAGGCTATCATGCTTACCTAATTAAACATCATGACTGATCTTCAAAAACCAACCCATTAGCCATATCTTTGGGATATTCTAAAGGATGCTATAGAAAGGCGTTTTCTTTCTACCACAGACTGTGTGCTGGTCCATACTTACTGCTGACATCTACCAATTCGACCTGTGCACTATATGGGACCAGTGGCTCCGGAAGCTCAGAGAAGAAGCTTTTCATTGCTCCAGCTATTGTATTCACCGCAAAATCCTTCTCTTGTAGAACAAGGTTGTGGTCTATAAACAGAAAAAATGAGGGCAATATAGCTTAACAGTATAACCCCAATATATTCAAATAAAGTCCTGTCCTCTTCAATCTGAATCAATACCTCAGGAACTGATGATGCTGACCTATTCATCTTTGATAAACATTGCCTGAGATTTTCAAGTTGGGTTACATAACGCACTGTACTCCTGGACTTGAAACCTATTCATTGCTGAGAAAACTGTCAGCCATGGAAATAATAGTTAGCAAAGTACAATCAAGTTTAGCAGCAAAGGAAAAAAAAGTGTCATTCAGAGATGGACAGTATTGGGTTTGTCTCTATTCTACTTCACCAAGCTCAGATAGTTTGCCACCTATCAGAGACTCAAATATCTTGGTTAATTCATGGACAACTACAAGGAACATATTTTCAAGAGTTACCAGCATTCATGATTCCATAAGTTGCCAGACGTGTGTGAAATGTAAAGGGACTACTGAAAGATATGCACGCACAGACTTAGAATAAATAATTTTGAACTGCCATATGAAAATCCTCAACTCGCCTCACCCACCACAAGACAAAATAAATTTGCATTCCGCCCACCTTCTTCAGTAAAATACAGTAGCATCCCACAACTGAAAGTCGATTGTTTATCGAAGACTTCTTTCTCCTTCCACTTACCTTGATCAAATTGCCTCTGGAGACTTTCCATCTCTGACTTGTTCCCACTGACACGGTAAATGCCCTCTGTGCCCAGACCTTAAAAGGAGAGGGAACAGTTTATTCAAGCCTTCTGCTTGGCTCCACGTACTAAATTTACTGCACATATTTAACAATTTCCTCAAATGGATATCAAAGATATCAGAGTGAACTCTAGAATCTAGCACAGTGGTAAAGATTTAAAATAGAAAAACTGAATAACCACAGGGCTGGAGAACAGTTGCTCAACTGAATATTTCGGCTTCTTTTCATTGGTTGAGAAGCTTCGCTGGAGGGGGTAAAAATGTCAAAAATGGAGCATAATGAATTGGGAAATCTTGAGGTTGCCCACTTTGGCAGGAAGAATAGAAATATTGACTTATTTAAATGGAGAGAGACTGCTGAATTTTGCGGTGCAGAAGTATCTGAATGACCTTGTAGATGAATCATGAAAGGTTAACATGCAGATTAAGTAATTAGAAAAACAAATGTAATGTAAGCCTCTGTTTCAGGGTGGATGGTGTATAAAAGTAGGGAAATTTTGCCACCGACAATAATCACATGGAGTTTTGGTCTTAAGAGGAGATACACTTACATTCAGTTCAGAGGAGGTTGATTTTAAGATGAAGGAGCTATCTTATGAAGAAATGTTGAGCAAATTGGGTTAATACTTATTGGAATTTTGAAGAAAGAGAGAAGACTTGATGAAACAGAAAATTCTGAAGGAACATGACAGAGTGAATGTTGACACTATAGGTCTCCTTGATAAGAAATCTAGAATGAAGGGGCATAATTTAAAACTAACAGGCCTGCTGTTCAATATGATGACAAGGAAGTATTATTGCAGAGAATCAATCATCAAAATTCAAAAGCAATGGAGGCGGTATCATAGAATATACACATGGTCAAATTAGAGTTTGATGAACATCATGGTACCATTATTCAAGGGATAAACCATTAAACTACAGGTCAGAGAGTCAAACATCTGTGGTAGGGAAACTACTGAAAAAATTCTGAAGGACAAACTAATCTCCACTTAGAGGCAAGAATTAACCAAGGATGGTCAGCATGGCTTTGTTCAGGTGAAGACGATGTCTAACAAATTTGACTGAATTTTCAGGTGCGCAGGATAAACCAGTTGATGTAGTCTACAGGGACTTCAGTACAGCTTTTGACAAGGTGGCAGGCTGGTTAAGAAGTGGAGCGTATGGGATCCATGGCAATTTGGATTCAAAGCTAGCGTAGCAACATGAAACAGAAGATGAAGGCCTTTTTTTGTGACTAGAAGCCAGTATCCAGTGGCATATCACAGGGTTCAGTGCTGAGCACCTTGTTTGTGGTGTAATTAATGGTCCATAAGTTTAGGATACATGATCAGTAAGTTTGCAGATGAGAAATATATAGTGTGATAAATAGCAAGGAGGAAAGTTTTGGATTATAGTGTGATATGACAGGCTGGTCAGATGGACTCAGTGGAAAATGAAATTTAGTCCTGAAAAAGTGAAAGGTCTAACAAGCGAAGGTGTACACATTGAATGTGGGTCCCGAGAAAGTACATACCCAGAGGGACATTGGTGTGCATGTCCACAGATACTTTAAGGAAGCAGGACAAGTAGGTGAGGTGGCATGTTATTGGGGCCAGAGTATCATGTGCAGTTCTGTCTCCTGTCTACAGGAAGAACGCGATTGCACTAATGAGGGTGCAGAAAAGGTTCACCAGGATTTTGCCAGGGTTGGAGCGATTCAATTATGTAGAAAGACTAGATAGGCTGATTAAGTAGTAAAATGTTTGAGGGGCATAAATAGGGAGAAACTTTTCTGTTTAGTAAAGTGACAATAAGCAGGGATAATTTTGAGGTAAGGAACAGGAGATTTAGAGAGAACGTGTGGAAATTTATTTCCACCGAGAAGGTGGTGGTTTCTCAAAGTCACTGCCTAAAGAGGAGTGGGTGGATAGAAGCAGAAACTCAAGACAATTTAGATGAACACTCGAGATATCATGGCTTGTAGCTTTGTATGTTAAGTCATGAAAAATCGGATTAATAATATTGGATGTTTGATGGCATCTTTCTGTGCTGTAGAAACACTGACTCTCCTTTAAGGGAGACAATGTTACATGGAGAGAGGGGCAGAAGAGTAGAGCTAAGGCCACAATCTGTTCAGCCACGATCATAGTCAATGGCAGAGAAGATTTGGTAACTGGCCTACTCGCGCCAGTGTCTTTTGTTTTTATATGCTGGGAATGGCACATGTATTTTGGTCACAGCAAGGACAGAACTAGATTTGCTGGTGATTACTCCCTGTCAACATTCACAAGTGGCAAAGCATGTGGTAGTAGTATTTGTGATGTTGGATGTCCAGTAGGGGAAAAAAAAGTTAATTTGAAGCCTAAATTAACAGCCAAAGGACCCTTAGAAGAATTGATACACTTCAAATAATTTTTAGCTATGTTAGCCATTTGAGAAATTGCAACAGCTGAAACCATATTGTCTGCTGAAAGTGTTGGTATCTACTGAAGTCTTAATTTAGTGCACATTGAAAAGAAACAAAGATTAGTGCTGGACAAGTATAATACATTTCAATCTAATTAAATTTTAGATTTACAGTGATCTCCATGCACAGAAAATTATGAACATATCTCCTAAAGTTCAGGACAGCTTCAAACAAGACAGCACTTGCTTCTACTTAATGGTACTTCTAAGAATTCACAAGAAATAGGTGCAATGAGTTCCCAGTCCATTTATTGCTTCCACATCTCCAGATTTCTATTCTCGAAGACTGTACCAGAATACTACTCAACACTGCTTAACCTATCCAAAGGAGAAAACACAGTAACTATCAGATGGATGCTCCTGCACCCAGATAACATTCAAATTACTATTGAGACTATGGGATTCATTCCTCTGGAATCCCATCCATGCAGTACAGAAAATGAATGAGACTCAAACTCATTATATGTCAGATCATTAACACAAAGCAATTTTTAAAATATCAAAACCAAAAGAGCTGCGGATGCTGTAAATCTGAAACAAAAACAGAAATTGCTGGAAAAGCTCAGCAGGTCTGGCAGCATCTGTGGAGAGAAATCAGAGTTAACAGTTCAGGTTCACTGACCCTTCCTCAGAACTATTTTTATAGGAGCCCGGAAATTGGAAATTCTGAAACAGACTAAAGTGTCAGAGGAACCATGGAGGTAAGTGGGCAGGGATTGGAGAGGGGAGAAAAGACAGAGTTAAGTTCTGTGGGACAGGAATAGGCAGAAACAATGGGCCTGCCCGGACAGTCCAGTTTGTGAATTTTTGGAAGGAGGGAGAAGTGAGCTGTACGGGGTTGGGACATTGATCAGATTGGCAGCAGTTGGAGACAAGGGAGATCACCAGATGAGATGAGTTTGATGACTATAGTTGACACAATGGCCTGCTGTCCCATGGTGGGGTCATGGGTCAGGGAGATAGGAGGGAGGTATCTGATAACTGGCACTTGGCCTCTACAACGTAGAGGTCAGGCCACCAGACAACAACAATCCCTGGGAAGATAGGCTGGAATGGGTAAAGGGGGGGGGGGAAGGGGGGGCGCAGAGAAATTGAGTGACCAATGTCACTTCAACAGGCCAATGAACAGGTCGAGTGCAGGTAAAAGGGGGTGTGTGTGTGTGGGGAAGAAGAAAAATGTTGGAGGTGGGCCATGGGGTCTGTGGGATAGGGAGAGGACTCTTGTCCAAAGAAATGAGCACGGAGGCAAAAGGAGAAGAGGACAATGTCACATTGTGCAGGAAATTCACTAGGGTGGGAATGCAGAGGGATAAAATGGAGACCCTTCCTGAACATTCTGTACTCAGCAAAGAGCGGAAGGTCAGGAAGGATGGTGAATACACGACAAGAGGTGGGGGGGGAGTGGCAGGAGAAAGAGGGCATGCAGAAAGAGGGAAGGAGCTGGGAGGAAGCTCCCAGAGTGCCATGAGTATCTCTAAGTTGTTGCATCTTGCTTGCCTTGATGCCTGAAAAGAAAAAAGATGTTTCTTGTTAGCACGTCAAGTGAGCTGCAGGATGAAGTGGAAAAGGGGGGGCTGGTACAGCCCTGAGCCAGCATGATGCAATGCCGTTGGAGATACAGGTCAAGAGTGTGCATGTGACACATGGTACTGGGTTTTACTAAATGCTCCTACAATTACTACTGTGACAAAGAATGCAGTTAGGCGAGGCTTCATTATTTTGGAAATCAGGTCTGATTTAGTTTATCTGAGTCCGCTGGCCAAGTGCAATTCCTGGCCCCAATAATCTTGCAACCTTGTGAAATCCTGATCTGTCATTTCTGAAGGTTCAGGCACCGGAGGTGGAGTCACACAAAGGCCAAGAATAAAAAGTGTTCTTTTCATAAGAACTGCACTAAATAGCACCAAGAGTGTACTTCATAAAACAAAAACAATTTGTACTTCAAAACAAAATTTCAGTTAGTGGCTTTTTGATTATTAAATTGAAATACGGTATCTTAAGATTGTTGTACTGTCATCCAAAGCACAAACTTGCAGTAAATTTAAAATTAAAGGCATCTTTTCATTTTTTGTGTTTTAAATCCTGCTCTTGAAACTGAATACTGAGCAATAAAGAACAGCACTGGCAACTTACAAGTAATGAAAAAGTACAAAAAAAAAATCCAGGATGCTAACTTGGGACTCATATACAGAACAGGTAGTGCCGCAAGGTGACTGGTTGATCAGAGATTTGTGCACTACCGGTGACACCTTGACTTTGCACAAAAAAAGACTTTGTTGAAAAGCAAAGGCCTTCTCTGGTAACTTTTCTCGATTTTGGTCTGAATTTAAGGTGGAAAATAGATGAGGCTCAATAATTCACCTAACTGACCCATTAAAGAAATGGGAAAGTCAGTTCTAACTCCTGTTCCTAATTGCTCTTCAGAGTGCTTCTGGAACTTGCATTTGGTAAAAATGGGTTAATTTTTTCCATGTTCAAGAAACCTGCAGGGCTCTCTGCATAAGTGACCACCAAACTTTGATATCAATAGGCTACTGACAACATTTAACCTCATAAATCATTATATTTAGGAGAGGAGTGCATACAACTGGAGAAGCAATTTCGTCCAATAAGATTACACCAAAACAAAATTTAAAGCCTTGCATTCAGGTTACCTGAATTACAAAGACAAGAGAAGAATTCAACATAAACAATGCTGTGACACAATAGAAAACTTTACATCAAGTAAGTCTAAGTAGAAAAATATTTGAGCCCTGAAGATTCTGTTACAACCTCCAAATACTGTCCAAACCAGCTAGTACATTTTTCCTAATGATGCAAATGAACAAACTTCTTGCGTTAGTTTCTTTCAATGCAGTTGCCAAGTTATGCAGGGGCTGTCACATAAACACTCAGTGGGGCAGCATCACATGACATGAGGAAACCGGACTTTGTCCCTTCCAGACTCTACCCCTTACCCCCTTCCACCTCTAATTATCTCCAAATTATGTTCCCAGAATACTTTACTTCATCAAAATCAGCTTGCAGCAGGATTAAAAACAGAAATCCAACTGTATGACAGATTTGCTTTTCTGTTTAGATTGCAAAAGAACCAGAAATGTTTCTGTGACCCATATCTTCCACTTTGCATAAATGAAAACATACTTTTTACTTGGCTTCAGGCCACAACAGGAAGAGATGGGAAAAAAGACTCAACCACAAGTTGGCTGGTTGGATTTTACATAAAGTAGAAGCCAGTAGAATACAAACCTCAGGACACTTCAAATTTTAATAAGAATGTCTGTGTTGCATATACAGTTTACTAAAACCACCATGTAACTAATAGGTTGGTGATTCAGAAACAAAAATAACTGAAGCAGAAATTCATTTTCCCAAGATATTCTGTGAATTCTTGAACACTTCTCATTAGCTTTCAGGCCTACTGAAAAATTCTTTGCTTTTATCATCACATTCCAAGAAACCAATGCACCTTTCTTTGATTTCTGTGCTTGATTTTAGCATTTAGGTTTCCATCTCCACCCTAAAACCGTCCCAATCAAAGCCACAAATGGATTACTGTTACAGTACCACAACATCTTTCCTTCTGAAGGCTTTTAGATGGAACACAACACTATCCTCAAGGGTCCCTTTTCTTTTGTCCAGCTCAAAGGAATAGTCTTCACTTACTTCTGTTATTAACTATGCAATTGTATCTAGAGAGTATCCTCAACAATATTTATGCCCCCACCCTCGCAATGTTACTTTCAGGAATGAAGGATCTGCTAAGATTCCTCATCTTCCTTATATAGATTGCTGACAAAATTTGAAGAGAAGAGTCAGCTTTGACACTACACCCCAAACAGAGAGCCTCTGCACATATTGCTACTAATACTGGAGCTGTAGACAGTGGAGGGAAGGTGCAAGAAAGGATGAGAGCAAATGCAAGAGATAGCAAATGAGAACCAAAGTTAGAAATGGTTGCAGATGTAAAGTGAATTTCAACAGTTGAGGAATTTATTTGCAGGGACAAGTATTGTAAATTCATTTGCTGGAAAACAAAGTCTGTACAGCTCAATGGGGCTGTGTATATTTCTGCATGGAGGTGGCAGAAACAGATGACTTGATGCACAAACAGGGTGCTGTTCATAAGTTTCACAAAGAGGATGCTTGAAAAGTCTAATCTGAGGTGACATCAATAATCAGTCCAGTCACAGAAAGAGCTGGTAATGTTCCCGTAGAGAAAATATGGAATATGTAGCTCTACTCTAGAACAAGCAAAAGATTGAGCTTAGTGCTGTCACACAAACAACTAATGATGGAGTCAGTGGCAGGACTGGAAGGAGTGAAAGAAAATTTCTGGCAGGAATGAAAGAAAATGGCCTTGGTCTTTTCAAAGGAAATTCTGACTCATCCATAATATGGCAGTCTGTAAGAGGAGAAATACTGGTAGTATCAAGGGAAGTCAAAAGGCAGATCCAGTTCGCTCAGGCTTACAAATGAAAACTAACCCCATGCCTGCATATTTTATCACGAGGGACAATGTATAGATAATGAAGAGGTAAAGTCATCCCAATCCCACAGGACCATAGGGCTGCTCTCAGGAGGGCACGAGAGCAAGAAGACTGGTCATGAATTTAAACAATGGGTCACCACAGCTCAGGCAAGGTTGAGAATGTTCAATGGTAACCTCAGCTGGTGTAGGAACTGAACTCACTACTGGCATCATTCCAAAACATCACAAACCAACCATCCAGTCAACTAAGCTAACTGATACCCAATAAAAACAGGTGGTAAAGATGGATGTTGGGGAACTTCAGACAAAATCACATGGAGAGGATAGGTTTTAAACAAATTTTAAACAAACCTGGACAGAAGTGTCCTGGATATAAGGGGTTGGTTTCAGTGCAATTCCTGCCTGGTTGGATATAATACAAAATTGACAATAGCAACACAAACTATCAATGCTACTTAAAAGTTCATAAAGTGGATATGGATGCAAGAGGCTGTTTGGGCAAAGAAAATGACACTCGATTTTGGATCTGATTCCACTGTTCATGGCATTTGTTACAAGGGGTAAACTCTCCTGCTTAATTTAAAACAAGCAACACAGATAAGATTTATCCTGTGCAGTAATCTGTAAAAATTTGAGTTGCCAAGAACTATTTAAAGTAAAAATTAATAACTTTATTTCTTAAAGTATAACAGGCAATAATTAACAACTATTTACAAGTCCTTGCTCTAACCTAACTTTTACCTTCCCTTCTATAATACAAGTCCAAGTCCAATAAAACTCCCAAATAGGATTTACAGAAAAATTCAAATTTTAAAACCAGCCAGCAGTCAAATAGAGAGTCATAGAGATGTACAGCACGGAAACAGACCCTTCAGTTCAACTCATCCATGCCGACCAGATATTCCAACCTAATCTCGTCCCACCTGCCAGCACCATAACTGCCCAAACTCTTCCTATTCATATAACCATCCAGTTGCCTTTTAAATGTTGTAATTGTACCAGCCTCCACCACTTCCTCTGGCAGCTCATTCCGTACACCTACCACCCTCTGCTGAAAGAGTTGCCCCATTGGTCTCTTTTATATCTTGCCCCTCTCACCCTAAACCTATGCCCTCTAGCTTTGGACTCCCCCACCCCAAGGAAAATACTTTTTCCATTTACCCTATCCATGCCCCTTATGATTTTATAAACCTTTAACGTCACCCCTCAGCCTCTGACGCGCCAGGGAGAACAGCCCTAGCCTATTCAACCTCTCCCTATAGCTCAAATCCTCCAACCCTGGCAACATCCTTGAAAGTTTTTTTTTGAACCCTTCCAAGTTTCACAACATCCTTCCAAATAGGAAGACCACCAGAATTGAATGCAATATTCCAAATGTGGCCTAACCAATGTTGGATAGCCGCAACATGACCTCCCAACTCCTGTACTCAATACCCTGACCAATAAAGGAAAGCATACCAAACGTCTTCTTCACTATCCTATCTACCTGCAACTCCACTTTCAAGGAGCTATGAACCTGCATTCCAAGGTCTCTTTGTTCAGCAACACTCCCTAGGAACTTACCATTAAGTGTATCAGTCCTGCTAAGATTTGCTTTCCCAAAATGCAGCACCTCGCATTTATCGAAATTAAACTCCATTTGCCACTTCTCAGCCCACTGGCCCATATGATCAAAATCCCATTGTAATCTGAGGTAACCTTCTTGGCTGTCCACTACATCTCCAATTTTGTGTCATCAGCAAACTTACTAACCATACCTTTTCTGCTCACATCCATTCTCTTTATCTTAGTTGGTAGATTTGCTCCCCAGGTCAGTGATGAAGTTTTTCTCTGTGCAAACTCCTTCTCTAGGCAGGTATCTCTCAGAGTTCTGACTAGTAGTTTAGAAATGTTGGTCTGGTGGCAGTTCTCCTCCCATCTGTTCAATTTTCCCTGTGTCTTATACCCTAAAGCATCAGATTGTGTCATTAGCTTAAGATTATCAATATACTCAATTCAAACTCTAATCGAATTTAGTATTTTTCGGGGTATAATCTAAACTGATTGACCTAATTCAAATCGGTTTTGTCATTCCCAGACAACTAGCTATTCCAGCAGCTGGAGCATGTTACATTGTGTCTTCTTGAGAACACTTGGTGCTGTCACTGCTAGCTTTTACTCTCAAAGGTACAGTCACCCACTTCTTCATAACACATTGCTGGGAGCTGATATAGTTGCGTCTTATTATATCTCTTACTTATATGTGAACCATCCAGCACTGAGGTTTCTCACTTCAAAGTTTAAGAAATAATAAATAAAATCATCAGCCACAATGTTGAAAGCTAATTGCTGAAATGTTTAGATACTCCAAATGAAATGTTGCAACAGTAAAGATTTCCTTTGTTACTGACTGAACTACAAAGAATTCTGATAAATTCATTTGTTATTTAAAAGGTAAGGATACATTTTGCAATGTGTTCAAAAGTTAGGCTTGAAAAAATTATTTAGGCTGTTCCAAAACAAGGGTATTCAAATAAAATCAGTGGGCCAAATGTACCCAATCTCCAGCAATCTAGTCTTAAAGGCTAAGTTAACTCAGTCCTATTTATTATGATAATTCTTCATTTACTCATTTTGAATGTCAGAGACCCAGTATTTGAAAAGTATAGCTCTTTGTACTGCTGCTTCTGGTTGATAATTCCTCAACAGGAGCACAAAATCAGAGAGCATCAAAATCATTAGACATAGGGGAATGCATATGAATAGGTCTTTAAACTGACAGTCCACTGACTGTATTTAAGGGGCTGACAAAAAAGGTAAAAAAAAAAGTTGGATAAACCAGTGCCATTACATATCCAATTCAAGTTCTACTACACCAGCTCTTTTTTTAATCAATGGGGTAGCAGGAAGAATTAAAGTTGCTTCCTAAGCCTTTTACAGGATCTTGCGAACAAATAGGGAAAAAGAAGGGATTGTAGATGAGCAAGTAATTGAATCTGAAAGCATTAGCTGGAGCAGGGCAAGAAGTATATCAGTGCAAGCAACAACTCTAGGAGGTGTTGCCTACATCGTTAAACAGGAACATCAACGGGAGCAGGAGGCAGTCATTCAGCCCCCTTGAGGCTGCTCTTTAATTAAGAGAGATCATGTCTGATTTTCCACCTCAAGAACATTGCCCTGTATTAACTCCATATCTTTGATGGTTTTTATTTTTGTTACCTGGACAGTTGAATAAAGCTGCTTTTATTTTGAAAATAAGTGTTCCAGAGGTACCAGTTCTTAGCTTTGGATCTGTAATAACTCACCAGAACTAAAGTAAACACTCCAGATTCACCAAAAACCAATTCAGATTTTTTTTTAAAAAGAAAGGGACCTTTTCTGTGGCTGGCAAATCCAGCAAGTTCACTTGTGTTCAGCGTCACCTGAGGGACCAACTCAGGAACTGGCAGCATTCGGACTCCAAGTACAACAGGGTTGAAGGAAAACACAATCTATGAAACCTGCAATTTCCAGCTTCAGTATTCTTGAAAAAGCAAATTATGAAGTAACGTCCAGCACATTAACATTTGAATTGTCTGTTCTTTTATTGGTGGAATTTGAACAGCAAACTCAATGCCAGTTTCAATTTATCTGAAAATACTTAATTGTTTAAGCACAAGTTACTTACAAAAGGCAGCAAGGGATACTACAGGGAAAAGCAATATTCACCAAACCTTAATTGCTTACATACTGCGGTAGAAACCACAACCTTGAAAACATTCACCGGTGCAACGTTCTTAATTAAAAGTGCTATTAAGAACATTAAAAAAAGTCTTGCACTAAATAAATCAGTGAGCAAATAAAATTAACCCCTTAAGCAGATTGACTGCAACATATAATGTGTCACAGTCAAAGTGTTTAAACATCAAACAACTTATTTTCTTGCCTGAGGCTGCTGAATCATGCTGGGATGTTGCAGCAAAAGCACCAATAGAACTCTGCAACCTCAACCATAGGGTTTTGCTGAAGGGTAATCCTAATTAATTAGTAGACATGCATTTTGCACCAGGGCCAAGCAGAGTGGAAGGACAGACCAAATCCCATCACTACTATTGCCCCAACAGATATTAGCTAAATCAGTAACATCAACGGGAGCAGGAGGCAGTCATTCAACCCCCTTGAAGTACTGAAAAGTACTGAACCTGGAATATTGTAGTAGGCACAAATAAATACCATATATTGCTGTTACTAAGTTAATTATGGAACCAGAGGATTAGTGTGATTAAAAAAAAAACCATCTCCATTCCTCTTCATCCACCTCGCCACTTTCAAATTGCACAAAGTTTCCATATCCTGCTAATAATACCTGAAGAACAAAGCGTTTCTTTGTGCTACAAGACTTCTCTAAGGAAAGAATCCTAAATGGATCAGGAGGGGATTGTTTTGAAGTAATAACTTAGCCTAATCATGTGACAGAGCTGGACTGACATCAGTAGAAAGATAGAGAACAACAAGAGTATGGGCTGGGAAGAGTTAGAGTTTGACAGTGTCACGGGCCTGGATTAACAATCAGCAGTATTTTGATTACTTTTGGTTCTGCAGTGCAAGTGATTTCATTTGCATTGTCAAGATTAATTACTTTTCTGACCAGTTCTTTCTTCCCATACGATTCAAACAAATGGACCAAGAAACAAAAAGAATGCAGCTAGTCTTAAGTATAATTGGACAGTCAATGTGATTGTCACTCTCATGTAAAACACTTGCACTGGGAGGAAAGTGGGCCACTCAAGCCGCACCAACTCGAGATTCTTCATCCACAAATTCAAAGGTCAAAACATTTCCTTGAGAAATGGCAAGACAGAATCCAATCAGCCTAAAAAGTTGGAATCCTATTCAAGGTCAGAATTTGAACTTAAACTGCAGCTGAGAGTTCACCCCTCAACCACTGCAGCTAATTGGCTGCCTTACAGGAGTTGCAATCATCCCTTAAACCTTCTCCTTCACAACAAGAACAAATCGTTCAGACAAAACACGACAAGATGCTTATTTCACAATAGCAATTGCCGAACCTGGAAAAGCTATTGGAGCCCTGACATATGTACTGTGGTTTCGACGGAGCATGCGGGAAATTAAAATAAACTATATCTGCCGACCTAATCATTTCTGCACAAGCACTCTCCAAAAAGTCTTTTCTCATGGTCTGACTGCATATTTATTTACATACTGCAGTCCATCTCTGAAGCTAAGAGCTGTGCAAACAGCAACATTTATAGACAGGGCAAATGATTACACTCTGCCAAAAGCCTGGGTTTCCTGTATGATTGTCTCTAAAATAAAGCTGCTGGGATGAACAGTTTACAAGTTCCAAAGAATCACAAGAGAAAGAAAATCAAAGCTGGGATTTTATTTTTAAAAAAGTATCTTCATCAATCAGATTTTTTGCACCAAAATTCACTTCTAAAAAGGAAGCTAAACTGGAAATATTTTTATGGTTCTTCTTGAAACAAGCTCACTGGGTTATTCAGAAGAATGAAAAGCAGAATTAAAACCTGCTGTCTTTACAGAATACAAAGACTCAAATCGAACAGAGAATCAGGGATGGATCAAAGGTTGTTTGTCGTATTTGCATTTTGTTCAATATGCACATACAAATTTGTACAGAAACCTTCTGCAGATCCATTGTGCAATTCTCAATTATTTTTAACCATCCCTTTATATCAAATATTGGAAAGCAAAAAGCTTGGACTGGGTTACTGTGCAGAGATGCAGAAATGCGATTTCAGAAGACATTACTCAGCAAAGTCGGCTGAACATTGAGCAAGCTTTATGCAGTCTTTCACCATTCCTCTTGGCAAATGCACTCTTAATATGCCCCTTTCAACTGAAAGGGCCATTTATCTAACATTATGTATATATGGCGATACCTTTCCAACAGAAAAGTGCTCGCAGTGGAAGCATGTGGGGTCCCGTGAAGATCTATGAATAACTATTGATGTAATGATGAAGTTTAGAGGGGTGTGCAAAACAGCAAAAAAATTGAGATACAGCACAGATGCTTAATTGTGTGTTGAATTTAAAAAATTATGGGATCACAGATTGAATGGTTAGATAGCCTCCCTTCCAGCTCAGCAGGCAAACCTACATCCAGAACCTCAAACTGAGCTACAAATCTTCTCAAAACTCGCTAAGGCCTACCTTTCACTCAGGGCTTGCATGCTGTAAAAATCCTAAGTGGACTTTTCAAAGCCACTTCCTGATAAAGTAGACTCCAAATGCAGCTTCCTCTTACTCTGGCATGCTCAATCCATAAGCTCAAGGACAGGTAGGAAGGAAACCTACCAACAGGGGGCTCTCTTTTGTAAGTGGTGTCAAAGGATAAGCAGACATGCCTTTGTACCTCATACCCAATATATGCTGAACTTTGCCAGGGTGACATGTATATATATATGTACCAAAAATGGAAACCACTCCTTAACACTATTGAATGATTTATTATTTCAATATTTTGTGGTGCTCTCACCATCTTCAAATTACAAGGTTACAAGTTCATGAAATTCAGTCCTTTGTCCAATTGCAATTTGAAGGAGTACTTCAATCAGACACCCCAAAACCACGTGTTAGTCTCACGATTGCACTGCTGTAGAGTATCCTCTTTCAGTGTTTCTCACTTTCTGGCAGGTTTTTCTTTTTCTATCCTTACCTATCCGGAATGCTTTCCCCAAGTACGTTTGCCTTGTAATTCCCAAACTTTTAGCAACCTATTGCCCACTTATGACTACTTTTAACACAAGAACACAATAAAATCCAGAGTCGGACCTTTGCCTCTGAGTCTGCTCCACCACATTGTTACTTCAAGTCTTGCTGATGACATTTACGGTGCATAGGTAGAGAAAGGGAGTTAAAGATTATCAGATCAGCCACAATTTCATTGAATGGCAGAATAGACTGGATGGGTCAAATAGCCTATTTCATCCTACACCACTGAGGTGAACTTTGCCAGGGTGACATGTATATATATATATATATATGTACCAAAAATGGAAACCACTCCTTAACACTATTGAATGATTTATTATTCCTACACCACTTACAAAAGAGATGGTCAACTGACCATCTAAATTTAAGCACCTAAAACCTCTAATGCTTGGTGCGTCAGTTGGTGAGAAGTATATAAACATGTTTTGGTATATTTAAGATAGTATATACCTAAATTCAACATTTTGTGGAAAATGCTAGAATAGAAATTAAATATGGTTACACAAAATTGCTCATAAAAAGGATACCTTTTGATGAGAACGAGTGATGTAGGTGTTTGATTTGCAAAGCAGTGGTATTGATATTGATATGATATCAGCTCAATATCATTTGAATGTAACTAAATGACAGCATTTTTTGGGGACTCAAATGGGAAAAATATCCACACCTATCCACACCATTGAATTATTAAAGCAGGTTTTTGCTCATGTAAACTGCACTCAGTGTAGGCAAACCAATTAAGGCAGTAGTCTCCAACATTCTTAAACACAAGATTACATTTTGATTTAAGTGCAACCCAGGAGCTATCTTGAGGAAAATGTAGAATAATTTGCGAGTTTTGAGCAGGCTTCACTAGAGGCTCACTGATAATGTTAACCTAGTATGGTGACAGAACGTCTGAAAATGAACTTTCCATCTCAGTGAGCAAACTTTCATCCATAGAATAGTTGGTTTTAGATTTATATAGCATTTAAAAACAAAAGTACATAAGTATTCATTTTACCCTGTACTCATTAAGTTTCGGTGTGTCACCTGAGACTGGTACTCACATACAGTCCATCAAACGGATAACTAAGAGGCAGGTGGATTACTTGGACTTTAATATCTTCATTTGGGAGAATGCTGTCTCAGAGATATATGTGGAATCAAAGTAAACTTTGATCTTCAAAGCACAATGATAGGTGTGGATATTTTTCCCATTTGAGTCCCCAAAAAATGCTGTCATTTAGTTACATTCAAATGATATTGAGCTGATATCATATCAATATCAATACCACTGCTTTGCAAATCAAACACCTAATGGAATTTGGAACCCATCAACCAATGTCTACTTCAAGGAATGAATAAGATGATGAACATGACAATTTGTTCTATCATGCCCAATGCCTGAAATCGCCTGTTAAGTCCTCCAACTTCAAGAGTTCACAGAGCTTTCCGAGGAGAGAAAAAAAAAGTTTTTTGTCTTGGATTTTTTCTAGAATTTTCTCCACAAAGTGCTTGCGCTTTGATTTTTTTTTAAACTGGGAAGATCGCAGTGTGTTCTGATTTGAACACATTCACAGCACTAATCAAACGTTTGTTCTTTCCATGAAATTCTCAGTTTAGCTTGTTCAGTTTTAAAGTTTACCTGTGTAAACTTTAAAGCAACCCCTGCACACCTCATTCCCTGATTTAAGAAAAGTCACAATTTCAACATGGTGGATTTGTCCACTATGTAGCATTAACTTCATTGAGTAACAAGAGTGGTGCAGAAGAGCTCGTTTGGATGGAGTTTACAATCTTAACAGAAGTGTTCACTACATGAGAAAAGTTCATAGTGTTACTCATTAAAACTTGCCAGATTTTACAGTAGCAATTAACAGAAGAAAAATCAGAATAACGTTTGCAAGTTCAACAAAATCCATATTTGCATACAACATGGCTGGTGCACCCTTGGTAATGATGGAAGCCTGTATCATGATTGGAATTATTTTTTCCCCAAGCATGTACTTTTGAATATGTTGCAAAGATCCTCACCACTTACTTTCGTTTTGAAAGGACAAAAGGGTGAGAAGATCCCTTTCAGATGTGTTCTTAAAAACCATGTGCACAAAAATAAATAAGCTGTGCTGTGCAGGTTACATTGACAGATTCATTGAACTGCAGTGAGAAACATTCGCAGACCATCATATCTTGCTTTGGTTGCTGAAAAGATGCCATGAGAAATATTTTACTCATCTTACTACTGCGAAAGCTTGTGACACACTCTGATATTATGTTTATTCCTTCTTTGTCCTTAAAGTGTTTGAAGAAAGAGTCAGCAACCAGAGTCATTGCTTCTTTAAATACTTAACCAGCTTTGAACGATTTTTGGTCAAAACATAGCCAGCCAGTGAGATCAGACATCAGAGACTTTGCAATCAACATGATAGAGATCACAGATTATGAAAACTCAGAATTCTTAAGTTGACTTTTGACCATCTACATTGCGCTTGGAAGCTAAACTGTACATGGTGCTCTTCAATCTCAGACTCAATGCTGGATTTGCCAGAAAACTGTCGGTACAAGCAACAGAAAGAAAATATCTTTTCTTGTCCCCTCAGAACACAATTCTTATTTTGGAAGACACAGCAATAGTTCAGGGAGACCATAACTAAATCTCAAATGGAAGTTGCAAAGACACCACCTAAGCAAAGTGTCATTTTATAGAAGGAATGCAGAAGTCTATGACACACTACTCATAATACACAAAATATGGGCCCTTGGTAAAGGGCCTTCAGTCAAATTAAACATGCTTAAGTAATTAGCATTTAATTTTTCAACAACTTGAATGTTCTATTGAGTTTAAAACATTTGCATTATCAAAAGTAGTAAAATAGTCTTCTGGTAAAAAGCACAAATCATATGTTTCAACATTTGTGCCAAAACATTTGACATTTTTTGTTAATTTGTCACTTAACCCCATTGCCATCATCAGTGACAAAGATGTAACCATCAGAATTTGGCTGATCTTATAAAAGGTCTTTTTTTGAACAAACCAAATTTATGTGAACAGGAGGTAAAGAGAAACAACCAATATAAAGATCTGCAAATATCTGCGAAATGACAAGCTAACACTTCAGTTATCCTCTAACTCAAACCATAATTGTACAGCTAGTCAGATGCTCAAGTTGAAAAAAATTAAGGAACAGAATTGAAAATATCAAACATTCTAATTTTTATTAAGCATGAGGCAATACGACATTTCATATGTTTGAGAACCTCAAAGCATAATGCATACAAAGGATGCCTCTGGGGAATGTACTGTGTTCTGGCGCAACTTGGTTGGAGCTCCATGGTGGCTGTTGCTGCGTCAGAACTCAATCCCAAAGTTTCAGCTGGCAACCCCACTGTATTCCCCAAGCCCACTCTGGGAGTCCTGTATTGAACAAAGTTATCACCAAGTACACCACATCAGAATTACCAGTATGTCAATGTGAAATATGAATTAACATTTTTCCTTTTTTGATATGAATAAACTTATCAGCTGTGCATACTTGAAAATTCCCAGTCTTCACATTGTCTTTTGTTTCTCCTTCAAAGTCAAAATAAGCATGTGAAATTAAGGAAGCAAGCAAGGAAGGCCACCACTTCGACTGGGACAACACACCCATCTTATGACAAGCCAAACAGAGATACACATGAGAATCCCTAGAAGCAACCGGGACTTATCAACAAACACATTGACTTGGATCCTATTTACAATCCTCTGAGAAAAAAAACAGGAAATGACATCACCAACCCAAACATATAAATAGAAAGCAGGAATCATATACACTGCTTCGCCTGAGCCTCACTGAAGAGGTTACCTAGTAGGATAACAAAACGTCTGGAAATGAACGTCCCAGCTCAGCAAGCAAACCTACATCCAGAACCTCAACCTGAGCTACAAACCTTCTCAAAACTCGCTGTGTGAAATTATTTTGTAATGAACTCAAAAGGTTAGTTGAATTTCAGGATTATTTAGTATTCAGTTGAAAATAACTAAACTTTGAGATCTATACATACTGGAGGTGGGGGGGGGGGGGGGGGGGGGGGGGGGGGGAGAGAATAATCCAATTCTGAGCATTGTACATAGATTAAGAAAATTTTGAGTGTTATTTAACCTCGTCAGGAATTTCCAAATGTTTTTAGCTCATCTCAGAAACAAATACTATTAATGATGCAGAACTTGATGGCAACTACCATCCAGAATTCATAATCAGCAAAACAGAAGAATTGAAGAATTATCAATAGATGGCTTAATAAGCAATTCCACCTGCCCCATAAACACAAAGAAAATAGAAGATACTCCAAACAAAATCCAGATATCTTTACAAGTTCTATTCCAAGTGTTGCTGAACAAAGAGACTACATGTGAGATTTTATTGGGTTGGGATATCTGGTCGGCATGGTTAAGTTGCACCGAAGGGTCTGTTTCCGTGCTGTACGTCTCTATGACTCTACTGGCAGCTCTCTAGTTTCTCAATTTTCCATGTATTAAGTCTACTTCACTATAAGAGGGCTATGTGGTTTCACAGCTGAGTCCAGTCTTCACTCAATATTTATAGTGGACTTTCCACAGAGGATACTGGACTATTAGATAAAGGAATATTGACTGATTTTCTCATTTAGCTAGCCGAGAAGGCAACAATGCCATCCTACCTGCTGCCTCCCAGCTTGGAGGTGTTCAACATGGGCCAATCTTCAGGACTTTCTGCTGTATGATACAGGTAAATTTCTACCTTAGCCACCAGGGGGTTAGCAGAATCACTTGTGATCATGCTTTTCAAACAGGTGTGTATACTCGCTCATACGTCTGTGCTAAAAGGGTTGATTTCCAGGAGATTTCGGCACTTTAAATTTCACAGCTGTTATTCACATTTTATGTCAACGATTGACAGCAAGGAAACTGGTTTATTTCACATCAAACAAGAAATTGTTAGACCAAGAAGAAAATTTAAGTACAAACCCTATACTGATGAAAGTTAATTTTAGAACAGTTTGCATACTCACGCACACTACTGTTCACATAGCATGCCTCAGGTACAGACTCCAAGTTACAGAATACTCAAACTATTAGGAATATTTTCAACTCATTAGAATCTCATGCGATCTGGGTGTAAACAGATAATTCTATACTGTCCATTACACAAGCACTATTAGACAATACAGAAATTAATAGTACAAATTATGTTTAAGAAACTGGCGAGTCTGTTTTGAGGAGCTAGATACAAGGGGAAGTAGTTGAAATTTTCAATTGCATGGTGCCCAAGGACAACTGAGAAGACAAGCCGAGTTTCAGGAGAACAGGTTTAATATTTAAGAAAAAACTGGAAAAATAAGCGGCTAACTGTTCTTGTTGTAATTTGAAGAAGAAAGCTGGATAGTTGGAGGTTGGGAGTACAAAAATAGTATTTAAAAATATTAAATGATTCAACATTATTTTTAAAAAGGTGGAGACAGTGGCCAAGTGGTTATGTCACTGGTGTAATAGTCCTGAGGACTTGGGTTCAAATCCCACTATGACAGATAAAATTTTAATTCATTGGTAAAAAGTTTGGGATTTTAAAAAAAAACTAGCCTAATGGCTAGTTTCAATTGTTGCAAAAAACCTCTCTGGTTCACTAACATGCTTCTGGGAAGGAAATTTGCTGTCCTTACCTCATCTGGCCAAGATGTGACTCTAGGCTGACAGCAATGTGATTGGAGCTAGGGATGGGCAATAAATACCGGCCCAGCCAGAAACACCCACATCTAAGAATTAAAAATAAGTTTGCCAAATTAAAAAAAATCAAGCTCACAACAACCAGCCTGGTTAGAAAACGGCTAAGTGTGGCAAGGCTGCATTCAGTTCAGGTACGGTTGACTTATTTTACAAGTTGAAACTTTATTGCTGGAACAGCACAGCAGGTCAGGCAGCATCCAGGGAACAGGAGATTCGACGTTTCGGGCACAGGCCCTTCTTCCCTGGATACTTTTTTTCCTTTCCATTATATTCACCCCACTCCCCATGATTTATCATTCTTTTTCCACAACTCCACCTATGCTGATATTTCTTTAAAGGATGCTAAAGACATCTTGCACCATAGTTTAATATTATGGCTCACAATAACATGCTCTGATTCATTAATCATCTCTGCCCTCCCATATCTTTTCTCATGTCAGATTGGCTTAGTTAGTTATGCATGCACTTCTAAGACAGAAGAATTGAGCTCCATTCCAGGAGTTGACCACATTATCTGGAGTGACAACATTACGTGGCATTAAAGGAATGTTACATTATTGGGGCAGATAATTACAGATATCACATTGCAGCTATGTCATCATTTCAGCTGCAATATCACTCAAACTGTGGATCTAACAGGAAATGATAGATTGGAACATTTCGCAGTCATTACGTATCATGTCATTGTAACAATCAATCAATAACACATATCACTTTATTCATGACAACTAAACACGGAGGATGAAGCCATTACTTCCACAATTAGGGCTGGTTTATCCCACCCTCCAGAGCAAATGATGCCATACTACTCCTACACACCTTAGCTCACCATTTTGTGAAGTTATAAAATAATATACTTTCATTAGTAGGTTACAGGCTGTGGATTAAAGATGACATGCAATATAAAATGTAACCTGAACATTTGTTCAATTGCAAGCAATTTTTGGATCTAAATTGCAAATAAGGCCACTTGCGCAGCAATATACAATGGGTGAAGATGTGTGCAATTAAAGTTCATGCAACACCTTCATGGGAATGACCGACAGAATATTTCAGCTGCAAAGCACCATGTGGAGAGTTTAGGATTACAATGAAGACCCTGGTGTCTCTAACTCAAACGTAAGCAAGCTTTTCCTAACTTTCCACCCACATCCTGCTGTCAAAATGCAGTTTAACCGGACTGTTGCCAGGCATGAGTGTCACATTTCACCTCTGCTTTAATATTAGAAGAGAAGAGAAACAACAGCTTGTTCGATACAAAACAGAAAGGGCTGGAATATAACTGTAATTTTGTCGTTTATAGACCTTCAGCAGTAAAGTTTCCTATTAACCAAAGGAAATCTGATTATTTCTTACAGCATTGGAACTTCACAAAAGGGATAATGGTCAGGAACGCACAGCTTCCAATCAGAGATTATATCAGCATTGCTGTACAGCTGGAATGTAAAGCAAGTTTACATTCCTTGAATTTCATAACAGTATCTTGTACAAGCAGAAAAAACTTCAATGTTTCTTGGATTCCTGCTCTATAGCCCACAATTCTATTACAAAATAGATTTAAATGCAGTTTATAGACAATAAATTTGGGGATGGTCTTAACATGGTTCAAAGTTACCTTTACCCATGACAAATGCATTTATGCAACTGTTCAAACCCTATAATTATACAACTGGGTGTTTCCCTACAGTTCAAGCTGACAGTATACAAAATTATACATCCAATACTGCTGAAAACACTTCTGGCACACTGCAATACTGTTAGAAAACTAACCTAAGGACTTGAGGAATTTCCATTGTGTGTGGGTGTAGGATGGAAAAGCAACAAAAATAAAACTATACAACAGAAAAATGATCAGACCATTACAAATCAGATAAGAAACCAAAACCTCAGGAGGAAGCTGTGTCGTCGCCGTAACAATATCATTAAAACTGAGGAGTAAAGAAGAAATTAATCCTGCAACATTCAGAATATTACAGCTCCAATTCATAAACTGAATGATGGACTGAAGCAGTTACATGAATATCTTTTACAAGCAACTGCTTGTCCAAGATTGAAATCAATTACAAGGCAGCAGCAAGATTAACATACTGAACACACTTGCTTATGTAGGAGAGGCAGTAAGTGTAGGGGAGTGGATAGCGAAAAACATCTCATTTGTGCTGGTTCAAGTCTAAGTACAGGTAGTAAGGGTGGCCGTTGAATCAACTTAACATAGGTACACAACAGCAGTTTGCTGCTCATCACAATGTTCACTTCCTGTCAGCCAATAAAAATGACAGGTGCATCCAAGTTAAAGACAAAGAACACCAAGGCACAGAATAGAGATAAACATGCATGTTACTGTTTATCTGTTGGTTACAAAGCAGATTGTTGGACTGGGTGCCTACATTGGCTGGGTAACAAAGTGTCAAAATCTTTAATTTGTGCGAACATAACTCAACCTAATTTACAGTGTAATTTGTAGATGGTATTGAAGTGAAATAATATTTTTTAATTCTGTACTTGCGAGCTTTGAACAGATTTGTTTTCAAAGGGTGTATTGGAAAAGCAGCATAATTAAAAAGCAGCTGAAACAGGATCCTCATTAAATAGATGACCTTTGCAATGGCAGCACATACAAATAGGCCAACGCTCAAGCATGACCAACAATCAAGTGGAGGACTCTTGTGATAGTGTTCCTACTTCTGCAGAAGGCCCAGGTTTAAGGCAGACCTGCTCCAGAGGTATACAATAAAGTTTCTGAACAGGTTGTTTAGAAGATATCTGGAATGAATTACACCAGAATGGAGTGTCTCAAGGAGTTCACTTGAGAAAAGGAAAGTGGTGTTCGGTTTCTTTTGCCTAAACAAAGCAACTGATAAGTAGGTGTGACAAATATTTTAAAAAGTCTTCAAAGTAAAAGATCTTCAATTTGTGTTCAATGCTCCAATTTTTTTTCTCAGAAATAATTTGTTAGATAAGAGATTGATACTAATGTAATAAAGGAAATCACTGCAAAAAAATTGCCAGAGTGGCAATTCAAGCACAAAGAGCAGGGACATTAGAGCAATTTAATTAATTTGAATAAATTATGTTGGAGATGACAGGTCAGGCGACACGTCGCAGCTGTGACAGGTCTGAGCTGCCAGACACTGAGATGATCCACATGGAACTCTCAAGTGTCTGCAGCTCAAGAAACATCAGATTAAAGTTGAGGAGTTGGGAGTCCAAGCTGCAGACACTGCACAAATCAGGAAAGTAGCAAGTTACCTGGGCACTTGGCCCCAGGAGGTGGTCACACTCCTAAGATTAGGTAATTCAATCTCTGATCAAGGTGTCAAATCATGGAGAGGAGGATGTGAACATAGGTGAGGTAGGTATGGAAACACAAGGAGTAGCTCTTGAGCAGTCTTTGCCCTGCTATTATCCAACAATAATGAGGTTCTTCTCAGCTGTGTGGACAACAGTAAGGACTGCAGAATTAGTGAATTGACCATGACGTTATGGTAATATGGGGCCACTCAAGAGAGAGAAAGAAAGTAGTAGGAAACAGTATAATTGGGAGATAGATACAATGGGGATTAGTCCTGAAGGGTGCACTGCCCGACTAGTGCCAGGGTTAAATGCATCACCTGAGGGACCATGAGGACCTTCGAATGGGAATGGAGGTATCCAGTTGTCATCATCCACATTGGTACCAACAACATTTATTGTATTAGAAAGATTTTTTTCAAAAAAAAGTTAGAAGCTAAACTAAAATGTAAAATTTCCAAGGAAATAACCTAAAGATTACTATCAAAGTCGCAGGCAGAATAAAGCCAAGGAATTAAATGCGACTTAAAAGTTTCCTTGAGAGGAATGGGGCACTGGCACAGTACTGGGGTGAAAGGGTGTTGTTCCAGTCAGAGGGGTTTCACTTGAACATTGCTAGGACCAGTGTACTGCCCATTCCAAAGACATGGCTACAAGGTGATTAACTCTCAGAACTAAACAAGCCCTGTAACAGTAGCTTGTATTCTTGGTCCTTGTATTGAGGGCATGTGAAAAAATGCAGTTCATTCATCACGGGTGACTAAAATCTTTGTGTCGGTTTGGAAAAATCCAATTGCTAATGGCAGCCATGAAGAATTCAAAGCGTGTATTCAAAACATTTCCTAGAACAACATGTCGTGGACCCAACCAGGGATCAGATTATTTTGCGTATGATGAGAGATGAAGCAGGTTTAATGAATGATCTGAGTAAAAGAAATAGTGACCATAACATGGTAGAATTTAGCATTCAGTTTGAGAGAGAAACTGGAGTTAGAAACAACTGTGGTAATTACAAAGGAGGTTGTAAGAATTGACTTCAGTGGACTGGGAAAGGAGTTTTGCAGAAAAGATGGTTTGAAACAGTGGCAGTTGCTGAAGAAAATAGCTCATGACTCACAACATCCCAGTTGGGATAAAGGATTTCAGGAATAATCAAATCATAATTAACCTATGAAGTTAAGGACAGAAATGAAGGGAAAAAAGCATTCAATGTGGCAAAGTTTAGTGATAAACCAGAGGAATGGGACCTAAACAAAAATAGGGAGAAAATAAACTTTGAGGACAAACTAGCCAGTAATATAAAAACGGACAGTAAAAGTCTTTTTAAATATATGAAAATGATGAGACATGCATCAGTTAAAATAAGCCAGTTAGAGAACGAGACTGTGGAATTAATAATAGGGAATCAAAAAAAAGCAGAGGCATTGCATCAGTTTTCACAGTAGAGATCAGGAAAAGTATTCCAGAAGTACTCAATAAATCAAGGGGTGAGGTGGTGAGAAAACAAATAAAAAGTATCACTACAAAATAAGTAGCAGGAGAACTCGTGGGGTTAAAGATTGATAGCTCACCTGAGCCGAAATGAATTGCATCCTAGGATAGTAAAGGAATAAGCTAATGAAAGTGGATGCATTGATAGTTCAAAGTTTGAGAGAAGATTTGTAGCTTGGGTGTTCATTGTTGTGGTTCTGTTCGCCGAGCTGGGAATGTGTGTTGCAGATGTTTCGTCCCCTGTCTAGGTGACATCCTCAGTGCTTGGGAGCCTCCTGTGAAGCGCTTCTGTGATGTTGCCTCTGGCATTTATAGTGGTTTGTCTCTGCCACTTCCGGTTGTCAGTTCCAGCTGTCCGCTGCAGTGGCCGCTATATTGTGTCCAGGTCGATGTGTTTGTTGATAGAATCTGTGGATGAGTGCCATGCCTCTAGGAATTCCCTGGCTGTTCTCGGTTTGGCTTGTACTATAATAGTAGTGTTGTCCCAGTCGAACTCATGTTGCTTGTCGTTAGCTGTCTTCCTGTTTGTCCTATGTAGTGTTTTGTGCAGTCCTTGCATGGGATTTTGTACACTACGTTGGTTTTGCTCATGCTGGTTATTGGGTCCTTTGTCCTGGTGAGTTGTTGTCTGAGAGTGACTGTTGGTTTGTGTGCTGTTATGAGTCCTAGTGGTCATAGTAGTCTGGCTGTCAGTTCAGAAATGTTCTTGATGCATGGTAACGTGGCTAGTCCTTTGGGTTGTGGCATGTCCTCATTCCATTGTCTTTCCCTTAGGCATCTGTTGATGAAATTGCGGGGGTATCCGTTTTTGGCGAATACATTGTAGAGGGGTTCTTCTTCCTCTTTGCAGTTCTGGTGTGCTGCAGTGTGTCGTGGCCCTTCTGAACAGTGTCTTGATGCGACTTCTTTTGTGTGTTGGGGTGGTTGCTGGAACTGACAACCGGAAGTGGCAGAGACAAACCACTATAAATGCCGGAGGAAACATCACAGAAGCGCTTCACAGGAGGCTCCCAAGCACGGAGGATGTCACCTAGACAGGGGACGAAACGTCTGCAACACAAATTCCCAGCTCGACGAACAGAACCACAACATGCATTGATAGTATTCTTCCAAGAACCTTTAGATTCTGGACAAGTCTCAGAGGACTGAAAAACATTTATTCAAAAACAGATGGAGTCAATAAAACAAACAACTATCAACTTGGCAGCTTAACATCATTCACTGGGTAAATGACGGTGCCTATTATATATTGGCAGAGCAATTAGAAATACGTAATATAATTGTGCAAAGTTAGCTGGGTTTCATGAAGGACAAGTCATGCCTGATAAATTTATTACAGTCCTGAGGTAACAATGAGGATAAATAAAAGGGAATCAGCAGACTCCTATTTGATCTTCTCAACAGTGCTCAATAAAGCACAACTCTTAACGCTACCCAAGATAAAAGCCAATGGTTTTGGGTATATCAGCACATATACAGGCATGTGTAACCAAGACAGAGTTTGGATAAATGGGCCACTTTCAAAATTGCAACCTGAAACTAGTGGAGTGCTACAGGATCATTGCTGGAGTCACAATTATGTACAAAGTATGTTACTGACTTGGATGACAGATTAACAGTAACACAGACAAGTGGAGGGAAATTGAGATCAGCGGGCCTTAGTGGCAGTTGTCGGTGCAGACTCAATGGGCCGAAGGACCTTTTCTGCACTGTATGACCCTATGACTAAGTGAATGTATGAATGCTAAGCTTGCAGATGACAAAAATAGATGGGAAGGCAATTAGAGAGGATGACAAGGATTCAACAGAGGGATACAGTCAAGTTAAGTGGCAGGGCTAAGTGACTGTATTCCATCTTCCAAGATTTTGCACAATGTGGGAAAATGTGAAATTAAGCATTGTAGCAGGAAGAACAGAAGTGATTATTATTATTTAAATACAGAAAGCAGAGAGGGGTTTGGGGGCCCTCATGCATAAACCACAAAATGCTACCAAGTTCAATAGATAATAGGGAAAGCAACTGGAATGTTAGACTTTATTCCAAAGGGACTGTAGCATAAAAATAGAGAGATCTTGCTAGAGTTCAGTTTGAATACTGTGAATAGCTTTGGTTCCTTTATCTAATGAAAGACATACTGCCATTGGAGGCAGACCAGACAAAGTTCACTAGGTTGATCCTAGGTTGAGGGATTTTATGCAGAGAGTTTGAGCTTGAACTCACTTTAGCAGGATGAGAGAAATCTTATTGAAATATGCAAGATTCTTAAGGGTTTACAGTGCGAAATGCAGAGATGTCCTTTCTCCTTGTGTGACAGCATAGGACGGAGGGCTTAATCTCAGTGAGTAGTCATCCATTTAACATAGAAGAAGAATTTTTTCTGAGGGTAGTGAGCCTGTTTGAATTCTTCATCACAATTCAAGCTGGGTCATTAAGTATATTTAAGGCTGAGATTGAGAGATATTTAAACAGTAAATGAATCAAGGATTATGGGGACAAGGGAAAAAAGTTCAGAATTATCACATCAAGCAATGAGAAAGTGCATAAGGTTTGAGCAGGTAGGGAGAGAGTTAAGTTTAGGGCTGCTTGACAAAGGCTCAGCTACCATGTCTCTGACCAGATAAGAACTTGCAGTAAACAATGAGGTGCTGGAGGCAAGGGTAGTGGTTTAACGAGGTGAAGAACATCCAATGTGTAATGACAGATGGCTTAATCTTTACTGTTGATGCTTGCTATTGTAATGGTCACTCAATCAATATAGTTGTTGCCTTATTTGGATGTTGCTCCCTGTAAGTGACTATATAATTCCAGAAGAATCTGCTGTTGAGAGAAGACCAAGAACGCATACCTTTGTGTACATTGGCGATCGTTCTCTCTCCAAGGCCCGGAATAAAAGTGAAGGAGGTAGAGCCATACCGTGTCTGAGTGTTTGCTTCGATTGATAGGGAAAGGGACGCAACGACAACCTCATTAAACATGAATAGATTTGATTGGTCTAACAGCATACGTCTGCTCCTACATCTTATGGAGAAATAAGAAACTGCTTTGCTTCATAAAGACACGATAAAATATAATAATAAACTGTCTGAAGTTTCCCCAGAACAACATTGCCAAATAAAAGTTGACATCAAGCCACATAAGGAAGCATCAGGTCAATGATCAAAGTGCAGGAAACAGCAGCAATGCTTTTAAAAAAAAAAACCTTATAGGCGACATATCAGCTGATATTCAAGTCTGACTTAAAGGTGGAAAGCAAGTTTAAATTAAATTTGGAACAGAAGTATATTGTAATGAAACAGGATAACAGATAGCATCGAATGTGTAAGGATGGGGGTGTTGGGGGAAGAAAACAGGAAATTAGCTTGAGGTAATGATGCTCATTTAACAAACCAGTGGAGGCACGATGGGCCAAACAGCAGTACGGTGGCTCAGTGGTTAGCATTGCTGCCTCAGTGCGAGGGACCTGGGTTTGATTCCAGCCTCAGGCGACTGTCTGGAGTTTGCACATTCTCCCAGTGTCTGCGTGGGTTTCCTCCAGGTGCTCAGTTTCCTCCCACAAACTGAAGATGTGCAGGTCAGGTGAATTGGCCATGCTAAATTGCCTATAGCATTAGGTGTATTAATCAGGGGTAAGTATAGGATAGGGGAATGGGTCTGGGTGCATTACTCTTCGGAGGGTCGGTGTGGACTTGTTGGGCTTAACGGCCTGTTTCCATACTGTAGGGAATGTAATCTAAACATATTCTGAACCTTGAGTGACAATAGATTCAGAGGAGTCAGCTCAACAAACAAGTAAAATAGATAGAAAATAAAATAATAAATGAAACTAAATGGGGACATATTTAAAATACACAGTAAATGGGTATTCATGTACCTCATAAATGGATGTTGAAAAAGCAATGTATGATGCTGAAAGGGACAGGAGTCATCAGTACACAAACATATGATGGGACAGATAGGAAAAGTAAACAGGCAAGTTCGTCAAGCCTGTCCCAGACTAATTTTTCACAGTGACCCCCATCCATTTCTTCCGTCTCAGTCTGTTGACACAGAGAAGGGAAACTCAGCAGCCAATCTGGAAGGCATAAAATTCAGAAATCAAGTTCCAGGAGAGCACAATAGCAGTGCTTCAACCATCCTACCATTCAATATGATCATAGCTGATCAGCCAACTCATCAGTCTGTTCCCATTTTCATCCCATGTCCTTGGATCCCTTTAGCCTGAGAGATATATTTAACTTCTGAGAGTCATACATCCACAGAGCAAAGACCCTTCAGTCCAACTCACCTGAGCAAACCAGACATCCTAATCTGACCTAGTCCCATTTGCCAGGATTTGGCCCATATCCCTCTAAGCCCTTCCTACTCACGTACCCATCCAGATCCCTTTTAAATGTTGTAATGGAACTAACCTCCACCATCTCCTTTGGCAGCTCATTTCAGAAATGCATCATTCCCTGCATGAAAACATTGCCCCTCCGGTTCCTGTTAAATCTTTCTCCTCTAACCTTAAACCTACACCCTATAGTTTTGGAATCCCTTACACTGGGGAAAAGATGCTAAGACCATAAGACATAGGAGCAGAAATTAATTCATTCAGCCCAATGAGTCTGCCCCGCCATTTAATCATGGCTGATAAATTTCTTAACCACATTCTCCCACTTTCTGCCTATAACCCTTGATCCCCTCGATACTCAAGAATCTATTTATCTCAATCTTAAATATACTCAATGACCTGGCCTTCACAGCCTTCTGTGGCAATGAATTCCACAGATTCACCATTTGCTCGCTGAAGAAGTTTCTCCTTATTACCATTCTAAAAGGTCTTCTCTTTACTCTAAGGATATGCCCTCAGGTCCTAGTCTTTCCAACCAATGGAGGCATCATCCCAACATCTACTTGGTCCAGGCCATTCAGTGTTCTGTATGTTTCAATTAGATGCCCTCTCACCTTCCAATCTCCATACAGTATAAACCCAGAGTCCTCAAAAGTTCCCCATTTAAGCTTTTCATTCCTGGGACCATTCTTGTGAACCTCCTCTAAACACACTCTACCAAAGTGGATAACCTCACAAATATCCATATTATACTTCATCTCCCATAACTCAACTTGTCAATACACATGATAAAAGAAGTGAGAGATTTTCCTCACTTGGAGCTCTCAATTCTGATTAACCATTCTAATGGTGGATGAAAACAGTAATTCTCAAACTACTCACAAGTCACTTCTTGAGCATCAGTTTTTAAGTCTTACATTGCATCTTATATCAACTTACACTCAGAATCCTAAAGATCAGCATTCTGCTTTTATCAATTAACACCTCCCCCATCGGGCAGACTAATTGGACAGCCTATGCTCTGTGACTACAGGAAAGATATACTGGCATTGGAGGCAGTCTGGGAGAAGTTTTCGAAATTATTTCTGGATTTAGAGGAAATTTCTTACAAGGGGAGGTTGAACTTGTACTCATTGAAAGCTCAATGATGGAGAAGAAACCTTAGTTAAACATATAATATTTATGGGGGCCTGACAGGTAGCTGTGCAGATTCTGGACCTTGTTTTCCCTTGTGGGACAGTCTGAGGGCATAATTTCAGAGTAAGAGGTTATCCACTTAAGTCCGAGATGAGGAGGATTTTGAGAGTAGTCAATTTGTGGAATTCATTGTAACAGACCATTGTTGAGGCTGTCAGTTCGTATATTCTAGGCTGAGATAGATAGATTTTTAATCACTAAGGAAATCAAGGGTTATGGGAATAAGGCAGAAAAGTGGAGTTAATCATCAACAGATCACATAGGAGAGCACGGAATGGCAGAGCGGCCTCAATAAAATCAAATGGCCTACATCTGCACCCATCTTTTGGTCTATCCATCACCCTACTTGATAATATAAAGATAATGGATGTCCAGCAGTACTTGGCATATAAACCGTAAATCAAACTGAAGGGCTCTTTGGGAAGGGAATTTTTGCTGACAACAATACTTTTAAAACCACTGATATTAGATAATAAACTCTAATCTCAGCCATAACTACCAAAACTAAACTGACTACCAGAGACATACATGAGATACACTTTGTAGATGACTACAGTGTCATTACCCAATCTGCACCAGATTTGAAACCTACTCCGTATCCAATTCTGCATCCAATAAACTTCACCTTAAACATTACTGGTTCATCATAAAACTGGATGCTGCCTGGGGAAGAATAGAATCAATAATGAAAGCACTTTTTCAGATTTGCCTCCATATGAAAAGGGAGCTGTCGGCGAGAACCAAAGAAAAACTTAAGCTTATGAAGCACGTTACTGCTTAGAGACTGATGAAAATTGCACAAAACTACTTACCTCCTATAAGTTCCCAGAGTGCTGCCTAAGTCGCGTTGGAGGCCAAACACAGGAGATATAATATTACTTTGCCAGTTAGTTACACATGCACGCATAAAAATTCTCTCTTCTGGGCATTCTGAATGCTAATATTTCCAATCTGCAAGTACCTATTGACTGGATTTGCATTTGTTGCTCTCCAACATCTCTCTCCATTATTCCCAGCACAATGCAGGGAACTTGCTTTGCCCCAGGCCTCCTCACAGGCATGTTTGACATGTTACATTAAACATGTATTAAGTTTTTCCTCACTAGTGGAAAAAAAACTTAACTCTTTGTGACTAGAGATCTGGATTTTGCTGTGTGGATGACTGTGTCTAAATGCAAAACATTTATAATGAGTTCTGATGTATAGACATAAGGCTTAATTCAACTCCTACCTGTGTATCAGATAAAGGGTGCAGAAGTAGTGAGTGAAAGGAACTGTGTTAGAACGTAAGCAATACAACATGCACAAATTTATCAATGTGGTCAAATCTGAGGTGGAAAGGTATCTGCAGGGCCACAAGGCCCAACTAATATGCTGTCCTTAATGTTTTTAAGTGACTGGATAGAAAGAAAGGAACAGCTTGTTTGGCTGCCTTTTCTATCAGAGGTTGAGGACGAAATGAAACAAACAAATGGACATTTTGACCAATCATGATTTCCTGCATATTCTTTATGATATTGGAAGTTTTCTCAAGCAAAATTAGTGCCAGGTAGTTCATCTTTAACTATTGCCACTCCACTGCATGTCTCACTCTGACAGAGACTTACTGTAAAAGACACACCGTGAGTAAGCAATTTCCCACTGGGGCAGCATGTGCAGTTTGGTGGGCAGATTATGCAGCATTTGAATTTCCCTTTCCAGTACAAATGTTGACATCAGATATATTAATTTTTAATTAAGATTAATTTTTAAAAAGACCTTTGTGGGGAATGAAAGTGTAGCAGAATGAACAGAAATCTCTTCTTCTCAGGTTTGGTTTCAGAATCTAACACTTCACAGATCTGTTGTGAATTTTTGCTCAGATAGTATACTTTGGAATATATCTGGATATTTAATGAATGGTGACATCATTATTGCGATTAACTAACTTGGTGGGGGGTGGTGGTTTTGGTGTTACAATGTTGAACAGAGTGTACATCAGAAACATCCCAAGTCTGTCTGTCAATAGACAGGGTAGGCTCAATAACATAGCTTAACACATTAGAATGAATGGAGTTTGTTTATGAAAAGCTTTCTTTATTCAACTACATCAAACCGCTGGAGCTAAGGATTTAAACGGGAAATAAATTCCTGCGGTGAGGGCACGCCATTAACAATTTTTTATATTTTGCATTGAAGACTTGTTAAAATTTGTCTCATCACAACACTTGTGCTCAGAAATCAAACGACAGTCATGAGTTACAGGTAATGATATTGAGCTATCTTCTGCACAAAGCCTCTTGCTCCTCCACTTCTAAGAAAGGTATCCTCTCAGCACCATGGGATGGTGGGTGGGGGAAAAAAAAAGATTAAAAGACACTTTTCAAATTAACTTATGGTGAATACACAGACTAATTATATAGTCCACAGGATAAAACTGCTAGCCATCGGTGTCTCATTCAAAAATAACATTGCAATTAAAGTCTACATCTAATGAATGAGTAGTAAAGTATACCTGCAAAAGTGTAAGCAATCATTGTTTATAATTGCTGCAGAGTCACAAGTACAACACTGGAAGCAATTAAGGCAACTCAGATTACACAGAGGGTAAGCGTAAAGTCCCTCTCACTTCACATTTGATAAGATAGGCACGCTCATCACATCATTTTCCACAAAATGCATTTTCAGTATGCACAAATGAGAAGAGACAGCCTAAAGCTTATGCCACCTCATTGGGAGGCCAATACTCCCAGACAGTCAATATCTTGTTTTTCCCATTATCCTGCATCTTTCTAGGACCATTCAGTCAAACTTCACCAAAAGCACAGGGAGTGGTTTTTCAATGCCTGTGTCAGCAGCTATCAAAAACCATACAGAGTAAGGATCATGAATGGTTCAAGGCAGTTCACTCTTTACATAAACAAATGGCCAGCAGTGTCACTACCACATAGTAATGTTTAATCATTTGACCCTAAGCATAAGAATACCATTAGTCACAGGCCCAAGGTGACCCCTCTGAACTTCGAGGAGAAAGTGAGGACTGCAGATGCTGGAGATCAGAGCTGAAAATGTGTTGCTGGAAAAGCGTAGCAGGTCAGGCAGCATCCAAGGAACAGGAGAATCGACGTTTCAGGCATAAGCCCTTCTTCCTGCGCTTTTCCAGCAACACATTTTCAGCCACCCCTCTGATCTGGCAAAGCTCCGTGCTAGTATGCAAATCAGCTCCTTGCTGGGTCTTCACAGCAAACTTGTTGACGTTACTTAGAGTCATTGAGTCATAGAGATGTACAGCATGGAAACAAACCCTTCGGTCCAACCCGCCCATGCCGACCAGATCTCCCAACCCAATCTAGTCCCGCCTGCCAGCACCCGGCCCATATACCTCCAAACCCTTCCTATTCATATACCCATCCTAATGCCTTTTTAAATGTTGCAATTGTACTAGCCTCCACCACTTCCTCTGGCAGCTCATTCCATACACGTACCACCCTCTGTGTGAAAAAGTTGCCCCTTCGGTCTCTTTTATATCTTTCCCCTCTCACCCTAAACCTATGCCCTCTAGTTCTGGACTCCCCCACTCCAGAGAAAAGACTTTGCCTATTTATCCAATCCATGCTCCTCATAATTTTGTAAACTTCTATAAAGGTCACCCCTCAGCCTCCAACACTCCAGGGAAAACAGCCCCAGCCTGTGCAGCCGCTCCCTGTAGCTCAGATCCTCCAACCCTGGCAACATCCTTGTCAACCTTTTCTGAACCGTTTCAGTTTCACAACATCTTTCCAATAGGAAGACCAGAATTGCACGCAATATTCCAACAGTGGCCTAACCAATGTCCGGGAAACCACAACATGATCTACCAACTCCTGTACTCAATACCCTGACCAATAAAGGAAAGCATACCAAACGCCGCCTTCACTATGCTATCTACCTACAACTCCACTTTCAAGGAGCTATGAACCTGCACTACAAGGCCTCTTTGTTCAGCAACACTCCCTAGGACAATACTATTAAGTGTAGAAGTCCTGCTAAGATTTGCTTTCCCAAAAATGCAGCACCTCGCATTTATCTGCCACTTCTCAGCTTATTGGCTCATCTGGTCAAGATCCTGTTGTAATCGGAGGTAACCCTCTTCGCTGTCCACTACACCTCCAATTTTGGTGTCATCTGCAAACTTACTAACTGTACCTCTTATGCTTGCATCCAAATCATTTATGTAAGTGACAAAAAGTAGAGGACCCAGCACCGATTCTTGTGGCACTCCACTGGTCACAGGCCTCCAGTCTGAAAAACAACCCTCCACCACCACCCTCTGTCTTCTACCTTTGAGCCAGTTCATTCCTAAAGAAGGGCTTATGCCCGAAACGTCGATTCTCCTGTTCCCTGGATGCTGCCTGACTTGCTGCGCTTTTCCAGCAACACATTTTCAGCTCTGATCTCCAGCATCGGCAGACCTCACTTTCTCCTCCAGTTCTGTATCCAAATGGCTAGTTCTCCCGGTATTCCACGAGATCGAACCTTGCTAATCAATCTTCTGTGGGGGAACCTTGTCGAACGCCTTACTGAAGTCCATACAGATCACATCTACTGCTCTGCACTCAATCTTCTTTGTTACTTCATCAAAAAACTCAATCAAGTTTGTGAGACATGATTTCCCACGCACAAAGCCATGTTGACTATCCCGAATCAGTCCTTGCCTTTCCAAATACATGTACATCTTGTCCCTCAGGATTCCCTCCAACAACTTGCCCACCACCCAGGTCAGGCTCACCGGTCTATAGTTCCCTGGCTTGTCTTTACCGCCCTTCTTAAACAGTGGCTCCACGTTTGCCAACCTCCCGTCTTCAGGCACCTCACCTGTGACTATCGATGATACAAATATCTCAGCAAAGGGACTAGCAATCACTTCTCTAGCTTCCCACAGAGTTCTCAGGTACACCTGATCAGGTCCTGGGGATTTATCCACCTTCAAC
>NC_057750.1:8148812-8164940 GCF_004010195.1 Chiloscyllium plagiosum | reverse complement strand
CATATGCTTCCTTCTTTTTCTTAACCAAACCCTCAATTTCTTTAGTCATCCAGCATTCCCTATACCTACCAGCCTTCGCTTTCACCCTGACAGGGATATACTTTCTCTGGATTCTTGTGATCTCATTTCTGAAGGCTTCCCATTTTCCAGCCATCCCTTTACCTGCAAACATCTGCCTCCAATCAGCTTTTGAAAGTTCTTGCCTAATACCGTCAAAATTGGCCTTTCTCCAATTTAGAATGTCAACTTTTAGATCTAGTCTATCCTTTTCCATCACTATTTTAAAACGAATAGAATTATGGTCGCTGGCCCCAAAGTGCTCCCCCACTGACACCTCATTCACCTGCCCTGCCTTATTTCCCAAGAGTAGGTCAAGTTTTGCATTCTCTCTAGTAGGTACATCCACATACTGAATCAGAAAATGGTCTTGTACACTCTTAAGAAATTCCTCTCCATCTAAACTTTTAACACTATAGAAGTCCCAGTCGATGTTTGGAAAGTTAAAATCCCCTATCATAACCACCCTATTATTCTTACAGATAGCTGAGATGTCCTTACAAATTTGTTTCTCAATTTCCCTCTGACTATTGGGGGGGGGGGGGGGGGGGGGGTTCTATAATACAATCCCACTTATTTCTCAGTTCCACCCAAATAACTTCCCTGGATGTATTTCCGGGCATATCCTCCCTCAGCACAGCTGTATTGCTATCCCTGATCAAAAATGCCGCTCCCCCTCCTCTCGTGCCTCCCTTTCTATCCCTTGCTATGATATCCCAGTCCCATGTTCCTAACCATGCCGAGTTCATCTGCCTTCTCCGTTAGGCCCCTTGCATTGGAATAAACACAGTTTAATTTATTAGTCCTACCTTGTCCCTGCCTGCCCAGACTGTTTGACTCACTTCTGTTCGCAACTGTACCCGTCTCAGATTGATCTCTTTCCTCACCATCTCCCTGGGTCCCACCCCCCCACCTTACTAGTTTAAATTCTCCCAAGCAGTTCTAGCAAGTTTCCCTACCAGTATATTAGTCCCCTTCCACTTTAGGTGCAATCCGTCCTTCTTGTACAGGTCACTTCTACCCCAAAAGAGATTGCAATTATCCAAAAATGTGAATCCTTCTCCCTTACACCAGCTCCTCAGCCATGCATTCATCTGCTCTATCCTCCTATTCCTGCCCTCACTAGCTCGTAGCACTGGGAGTAATCCAGTTATTACTACCCTTGAGGACCCCCTTTTTAAATTTCTAGAACAGTTATGCCTAATCAAAAGTCTTCGAACACTTCAAGATGTCCCATTACCGCAAAACAAAAGCTCTGTAAATGCAAATTCATACTTTCAGGAAATTATAAGTACAGAAAGCAAAAGTTCAAATTTCAAACTTTTGATGAATCACTGACCTACCACAGGAACAAGAGTAAAAACTTTTGGCCCCTTGATTTGATCCCACAATTCTTGGCCAACCTGCAACCCAACTCCAGCTATCCACCTTTTTAGGATATTCCTCAGCACTTGGATTATAAAAATCCATCAGAGTTAAAACTACCTACTGATATAGCATTAAGCGCAATTTGAAAAGAGTTGCATTCTTCTAACATCTGTTATGTGCAGGTGTTTCTTAATTTCACTCCCAAAAATTTAGATTTATTTTTGGGCTATGCCCAATAATGCCTGGACTGCCCAACTAGCAAACAGTTTAGGTCAATAGATCCTACCCTTTCCTCTTCCTAACCTTGATCAAATCATACCTCCCACAAGCTTCTAAATTCCAGGGACTGCAATCTTAAATTTTTCAGATTCGCCTTTAACTTAATCCTAGATATGATGGTTGCCCGCCAAGTGAATACAATTACATCTACTCATGTCTCACAATTAACATACCAAAGTTGGATTAGCCTTTCATTTCATTCTTTGAGGGAAACTAGACAACCTAATTTTTTCCTCTTCATTAGTCTCTCCAATCTCACTGCTCTCCTGCATGATCTTTGCCTTTCTATGTCTTGCCACATTTGACAAAATTCTACCATACCTGTAAATGAATCTTCCTTTTTATTATTTGTCTCAAATTTATATTAACATAGCTTTGAGTGAGATCAAGCCAGGACAAGAATACACGGTACCAGCAGGTCAATCAGGAGTTTTAAGGCCATGCAACAGAGCATGTAAATTTAAGAGACGCCAAAGACCAGTAAATGGAGTTTCAAAGATGTGACCCTCATAATTGACAATTCAAATGCTGAACATATACTTCAAGGTAGGATTCAATTTCACAAGTAGCAACCCTCCAGTAACTCTCAACCTCCTTTGTTGACCATAGTGGCAATGACCTTGTCCTTAACTGAACTATACACAGGGATATACAGAGTATGCGAACACTGGGTATCATACAGAAGGAGGAACCTGTTTTCATTTATCTGTTTAGCCTGAGAACATGGACACAACCATTAAACATAGGAGCAGAGGGAGAATTTGGTCCATCACATCTATTCCACCATTCAGAGAGATCATGGGTGATCAGATAATCCTCAGCTCCACTTTCGTGCCTTTCCCCCATAACTCTTGATTCCCTTACTGAAATTACTGAATAACTTAGCCTTGACAGTTCTCTGCTGCAAAAAATTCCAAAGATTCACCACCCTCAGAAAAATATCCCTCTTATCAGACTTAAATAGCTGACCCCTTACTTGGAGATTATATTGTCTGGTCCTAAACTCTCCCATAAGGGGAAATAAAGTTAAAAAACACACATCAGGTTATAGTCCAACAGGTTTATTTGGAAGTATTAGCTTTTGCAGTGCTGCTCCTCCATCGGGTGGTTGTGGAGTATATATAAATTCTGTGTCTTACAATCTTATACTCCACAACCACCTGATGAAGGAGCAGCGCTCCAAAAGCTAGCTCTTCCAATTAAACCTGTTGGACTATAACCTGGTGTTGTGTGATTTTTATACTTTGTACACCCCAGACAAACATAGGCATCTCCAAATCATGACCTCTAACGGGTGGTTGTGGAGAATAAGATCATGCTCACAGAATTTATAGCCAAAGGAGTCCAGTGTCATGGAGATGTGATACTATAAATAATCTTAGGTTAAAACTTTCATCTTTTATGATGGGATATGCTGGTTTCTGTTCTTTGATATGTAAACCCCAGAGCTGCTTTTAAATTACATTAAGTTAGCTCAGGTTTTTAAACAATAGGTGTGAAGTCTGTGTCAGAGTGACAAATGTCTGTATAACTTTACAGTTTTACAAGGGTTCATGCAATTTTTGAGCAAAATAAAATGCAATTCTGGAAAAACAAATTCACCCCAAAAGCTTATGTGTGTATGCATGTAGGAGTGACAGATTGAGTGTGCATGTGAGTGTGTGGGTGAGTGCATGTGGTAGAGTGTGTAATACACATCTATATAAATAAAATATACATGAGTGTGAGCAAGAGCTTCATTAAATGTGTGTGATGGGGTGTGTGTAAGAGGATGCAAGTGTTGGAGAATGTGCGGGGGATGTATGCGTGTGCATACAGGAGGGGGGCGGTATGCATGGGTGCATGGGTATGTAGGAGTGCGTGTGTATCATGCAGTGGGATCCGACTGCCTTTGGAACTTGGATGGCAGCACTTTCAGATTCAACAAGGATCACCAATCTGGATGTATTGTAGTTTCGTGCAGTACGCCCCTATTAAAGTAATATTCAGTTCTTCCATTTCTGTTGCCAAAGTCCATAATTTCACATTTTCCTACACTGCTTTCTATCTGCCAAGTTTTGAACCTCCAACAAAAACCCATAAAGAGATGAGCAAGGTTTGAATTTAAGATTTACTTGGTTCATTCTATTCAAGTAAAAACATTGCAGAGATTTTCCCAATTGCCTTTGACTAATACAAAACTGAGTATTAATAATGTAACAAGGTGGTTCAACTTGACAATGTGTACAGGATATAAGCAGGCAGGGAAAGTGTTATGTTCTGAGTATTGTGAAACAAGAGGTTCAGTAGAGCATGATTCAGATCAGATAAGAACTTACAGTTAACAATGGGGTGCTGGAGGCAAGGGTAATGGGTTAACAAGGTGGAAAAGCAGTCATTATGTAGAGTAATTTAATATTGGAAGCATTCAGTATGCAAGGTCAGCTAACAAGGGGAAAAATATCCATTATATGAATCTAGTTAACAAGGTTAAGAACATTGATTGTATAACATTAAATGGCTTGGTCTCTGCTATTGATACACAATTGTAACAATCATCCAATTAATATGTATGTTGCCTTATCTGGATGCGCCTCCCTGCAAAATGACTATATAGTTCATTGAGAAACTGCTCTTCCAGAGAAGACTAAACTCCTGTCTCTTTGCACATGGGTGATTGTTCTCTCTCCCTCCAGGGCCGGGAATAATGAGAAAAAGGGTAAAACTATACTGTGTCTGAACATGAGCTAGACCGAAGGGTCTGTTTCCATGCTGCACATCTCTATGACTTGTCATTCTACACAAACTAAAGCTTATACAGTAAGAGTTTCTCAGCCTAATGCAGTCAACGATCTGAATAAGAAGCTCAATATAAATTAACAAAAATAAATGGCATATGGAATGATATGGATGACAATATTTTATTTGAGAAGGTAGATGCCTGTTCACAGAATATTCTATTTACATACAAGAACCACTTCTAGTAGAGGCTTGACCCAGTTCATAGTGTTTCGTATGGAGCAGACTTGCTAACACGAAAGCAGATCCATATATGCAACACTTATACTATGAAGACATCTTTGTCACATTAATATGCTGGCCATTAATTTACCAACTAGTGAATGCTTTCAGAGGTAACAATCCATTTTTGGGTGAAATAGTTGGCTGAAGGCTTAAAGCAGAACTCAATACCAAGAAAATATTCAAATCAAATACCTGCCAATTTCAGTGGAAAATACTGAGCACTTTGAACAAAAATGATGATTAATGACACTGTATGAACAGACAGCCAAGCAGTCAAAAAACATAACGCTCTCCCACACTACCACTGACAGAGGTTATAGTTCACAGTTAATGTGGAGAATAGCAGATGGAATAATACTACAGTACATTAATTAAGTTTTCAAATAAACATTGTATAAAGTTTAGAACTGAATACTAATTATACTGTCTCAACTGGTCTTTCCTCAAAGTCATCCTTTTGAATTTACAGACTGCTGTCAAAAATAATGGCACTTGACATTTGATGCTTAATTCAAAATGCTTAAGTGGGAGAAATGAAAGCCAGCTTGCTTAAACTTATTTTTTCAACTACTTTTCCTTGGTAGCGTAACAAAGTTGGAGGAGGAAAATTAGCAGAATTGTAGATGGAGTCAAAAGACCTCCTGAAGTGAAGGTTTTAGGTTACTCAGGTTAAGCAAACTGTAAATGGAGATTTCCTTTCTAATCCATCACTTCCTGCATTCAGCAAGAACTGGATCAGATTTCATTCGTGTTTCTCTATGGCGTTTCGTACCAACTGATTTTGAGTCATAAGAAAGAAACTTTGCAGGGAATAAAGGCACAACAGCCCAAAGGACAATCTGAACAGGGTAAGAGCGCGTGCACATACTGTGATCAAAATGAAGGACTTCAAAAGAAGGAAGAAATATATTGACTGAGAGATGTGAAGTATTCAATGCCAGATTAGAAGATCTTAGAATGAGGCTTTCCAACAAGATGGAAAAGAATGTAGCCTGGAGGCAACCTTCTCTGTGATATGAGATCAACAAATATTACATGGCTTTACAGAAAATACCAGAGTAGAACACACTCAAGCATTTTACTCCTGGTTGTCTGGTCTTGAGGAGAACCAGAAGCAAAAATGTTTTGTAAAATATAAACTGTAAAAGCTAATTTGAAAAACTACAAACAGGACATTTGATTAAATATTATCCTAGCTTGTAATAGAATTTTCTGGAAAATAATTGTTTTTCTTATAAACTCAACACTAAATGATTTTAATGGCCATTTGAGTTAAGTACTATTGAGCAGCCACATCAATCAAGCAGAAAGCTGGGGCCGATACAAACAAACACTCAGTCCTGGCACAAAAGCCCAGCTCTCAATAGGAAACCAGAAGACATTCCAAACTGATAATGCAGTAAACCTTACCTCAGAGCCATGAGTGTTCAGCTCCTCTGGCCTTGTGTTAAATCTAATGAGAATACCTAAATTCCCAATTACGTGTAGTCCTTGTGACACACCCAAATAGTGAATTACCCTGTTATGAGCAATGTACTATGCACAAAGACTTTGGATTTTAGCAACTCTCCCAAAAACAAATCTTGATGTTTTGCCAAAATTAGTCCTTAAAAATTTAAAAAACAGCTTTAAGTGAGGATTAATACAATGGTTTTGGTATTAAAGCAGATTACTTGGTATTTGTCTCATTTATTTTTATGAAAAAGTTACAATAATGCTGACACCAATTTGTTTTACAACTTTTCATTGAACGACCTAAAACTCATGTCATATAAGCCATGTTACTCACTAATTATTAAACAACATATTCAAATATCCAAGACAAGATGCTCAAAGGGACAGACTGGGAAGATACCAGAGGGAGGAAATGGCAGAGTGGTTAAATAAACACATTATACCAGTCTTTAGTGGAAGACACTAAAACAGTGGAAAATTCCTAAATATTCAAGGGACAATGAAAAGACAGGAAATAAATACAATACCTATCATTACAGAAAAAGTAATGGGGCTAAAGACCAACAAGCTCCCTGGACCTGATTGGATATATCCTAGGATGTTAAAGGAAGCAGCTACAAAGATAGTGGATCCCCTGGTAGTACATTTTCCAGGACTCCTTAGATACTGATACTGGAGAAGTCCTAGAAGACTGGAAAACTGCCAATAACACTTTCATTTCAAAAGGGAAGGGAACAAAAACCATGTAACTACTGACCAGTTACCTCAACTTGTGTTACTGAGAAAATATTAAAGTCTAGGAAGGATGTAATAGCAAAGCATTTAGAAATATGTAATATGATCAAGCAGAGTCAGCATGGCTTCATGAAGGCAAAGCCATACCTGTCAAATCTACTAGAGTTCTGAAGGGGTAACAAGCAGGGTTGATAAAGGGGTCAGTGGATGCAGTAATTTGAATTTGAGAAGGCATTTCATAATGCACCACGTGTTAGGCTACATAATAAAGAGAAGAGTCCATGGTATTAATATTTAACATGTGCAGAGCATTGGCTAACTAATAGAACATAGAACTAGAATAAGGGACATTTTCAGGATGGAGACCTGCAACTAGTGAAGTGCCACAGGGATCAGTACTGGAACTACAATTATTTACAACATACAGTAATAACTTGGACGAGGAAAGTGAATGTAATATAGCCAAGATTGCAGATGACACTAAAACGTGAGAAGTAAAGGTAAGGATGACACAATCTGCAGTGAGTAGGCAAAAACTTGGCATATGGTATATAAAGTGGAAAAATGGAGGTTACGCACCTGGCAGGAAGACAGCAACTTAATATTATTTAAATTGTTAAATATTGCAGAAAGCTAAAGAGAGATGAGAGTTTTGTCCATGAATCACAAAAAACTAACATTCATGTTCAGTGGGATGGGAATGGAAATGGAATGTTGGCCTACATTTTAGAAGAAATGGAATATAAAGATGGGGGAGGTTTTACTAAAATTATGCAAGGCACTGATCAGATCACAGCTCGAAAACTCAGACACATTTTGTGCCCCTTATCTAAGGAAAAATATACTGGCACTGGAAGCAATCCAGAGAAGGCTGGTACCAGGTATGAGGGACTATCTTTTGGGGAGAGGCTGGAATAGATTAGGTCTGTACACATTGAAATATTGAAGTATGAGAAGTAAACTTAGTTAAAATACAGGATTCTTAGGGGACTTTACAAGGTAGATGGGGAAAAGTAAATTCTCCTTGTGGCAAAGTTTCAGACTAGAGGGCATAAATTGCATAAGGGACATACATTTAAGACAGAGATGAGGAGGAATCTCTTTTGTCAGAGGGTAGCAAATCTGTTGAAATCTTTACCAGAGAGGGCAGTTGTGGCTGAGTTATTAAATACATTCAAGGCTGAGACAGATTTTTTAAAATCAGCAAGGGAATCAAGGGTTATGGGGGTGGGGGAGGGTTGAAGAGAAGGTAGGCAAGTGAGGTTGAGGATCATCAGATCAGCCATGATTGCATTGTTTGGTGAAGCAGACTCTAAACTGAATGGCCTATACTTGCCTTTTTGTCTTAATGGCAAAACAGACATGGGGAAGACTGAAATTATGTGCAGTAGCATAGGATTGATAAATAAAACACAGCAAAACATTGCTTTGAATGGCTCGGACAGGAGGAAGGAACTGTTATTGGGTATAAGTAAATTATAAATCATGGCATTTTATTTACCATGATTAACTGGCACCACAGATCTAAAAGCCAGATGACGAAACAGTAAGATTTTGTTCTGTAATTTACAATGGCATTCAAATCCCTTGAAGAGATGACCAGGCTTTAAATTGCTTCCCAATATTCATTATTTTCTATGCAATGCATTGACTGAAAACTAGGCAATGCTCTTGTTATTTCAGTTCAGCATAATGGAAGCCATGCACAAAACATTTATACTAGATTTAAATTAAATTGTGGGCAACTTGGAGACACATCTGGTGATACCATTTAAGCCAAACAGCAGAGCACAGCTGGCTACAGATCTAGAACTAACCTAGCAGCAATTTGGTGATGAATTAAGATCGCAAAAAGCATTTCCTGAAGGGTTAACCCCGCCACCAGCAGAAACTGATTAGATTTTAAAATAAATTCAATGGCACAAAGCCACATTTATGTTTGTGCTGCTACTTTAATCCTTTGAAAAGCGAAATGAGCCACAATCAGGCAGCATTCTGAGAAATGAATGGATACTTTCCAATGAGAATATTAGCTGAAGAAAAATATTCTCTGTCAGCATCCCTGCTGGTTTGTTTGGCAGCATGTAAAGACTCTATATAAGAAACAAGGTGCCAGGTTCAATATGTGATCTGTTTTGGTCTGTTACAGTTGGAATGTTAGAACTGGCCTCAGTGCCCCAGAGGCAGTCTCCATTGAAATGTGACTTGGACAAGAAACAAGAGGTAACTTGTACAATTGTAATCCAAGCAAAAGTCAAAATATTTGGGGAGTACAAAACAAGGGAAGATAAGGAATTCAAATCCAACTATTAGCACAGAATGCAAACGTCAGAGCTTATACACTGCTAGGAGCATTTAAAAACGATTAGGGCTGTTCACTGCTACTTGCTGATTGCAATCACAGCTTGTATTTTCCGACAACTTCTATGGTTGGTCAGGACACATACAGACAATGTGCAGAAAGACAAAGTACTTGTGTCACTGTTTCTACTGTAATTAATTATCTTTACAGGTCCTCCATTTGAAAGATTAACAATAATGCCAATTCTTCAATTGGCAGGAAATAAGAAAAGGTATTTTCTCAAAGAGGTAAGAGCATGAAAAATGAAGCAGGCTGTTTAAAGGCTGTTGCAAGTGAAGCCAAAGCAGCATGTTGAACATCCAGCACACTGGATTTCTAGTTATTTGCACTGCAACAACATGCTTGTCAAGTTTCAAGAATAGGTCAAATGTGAAAGGCTTCTTGAACAAATGAGAATGGCTAACTATGCAACCACTCACTTTGGTTCATTTGCCCAAAATAAATTAAAATGATTTTCTCTAATTTGTTACACTGAACTTATTAGAAGCTCAAAGTTTCAAACGCAGTCTCCAATTCAAACAAAATATTTTTTAAAATTGTCAAAAGAATTTGTGGAAGGACATCCAATTTGTATTTGTCCAAAGCTAATCGCAAGTGTGAAATGACAGTTGTTGAATTTCACCTAATTATACAGCATCCAGCAGGATAAAATAATTCACAAATTGACATTTTACAATTTCATATCCCTTTTCCTGTATCCGGCAGCGTAATTGAATGCAGACTGGAGACATTGCTCGCACAGGAGATGCCAACATTGAGACACAACTGAAACCGGAGGTATGTAGAAGGTACACACTTAGCTACTTTCTCCTCCTCCTCCTCCCCCCCCAATTAATATCACACCTAGCATTTCTATTATTCAATTCAATTTTCAATATTCAATTCAAATAGATAAATAAGCATCAAATGAAAGCAGATATGTTCAAAACTACAGAAGTAAATCCCTTGTTTTTATTACCTGCCTGACATTTGGTGGTTTCTTTCCAGTTCACAAAACAAGATAAGCTGTACCTGCTTAAACCCTGCCTTCACTGATCAATTTTAAATATTCCACTTAAGATCCTGTGACAAGTTACATAGTTAGATGCTTAGCTGTTTTCAATCCAGTGCATTCTATTGTGGATTCTCAATTACAGACTTCATAGTGTAGACTCATTAAATAAATAACCACTGGTCCGTTATTCCACTCTAAAGCAGAGTCCATAGTGCTGTTTACACAGAACAGAACAGAACAGAACACTTACGGGCTAAATGGAGAAAATGGTTTAAAAACTGAAAAGTCTCTCATTCTCTGTCACACAAATGCCTGATATATGTCGACACCTTTAACTCCTTGCGTTAACTTCTCTTCCATTGGTCCACTCCACGTTTATTACCTTACTGTCCAAGAATGAAAACAGCAATTTTTGAGAATGGGAATGGGAATGAGACAAATGTGCAAGATACCAGCCTCCAAATCTTTTTCCAATCTAAGTCTTTGCACGAAGTTCATGTTTTCTGTTACAACAACACAGCCATGATGGTTTGCATGACCTTCATTACTAGGGTTACATTGGATCATCAATCTCCTAAGCAGATAATTTATATTAAAGACAGCATAAAGATCTAAGATTTTACACAAATACATTTATGCCACAAATGTTTCCATTGCAGTCAGATCCCTCCTATTGAGTACTGGAGTCAGACATGGTATGATCAAGATGAAAAAACCTTCACAACCAATGCTCTGAAAAGAATCCGTGAAAAAAAAACTGAAATATCACGAACTATCAATATCTTCTGTTCATAACTAATCCTATAATCCTCTAGGCAAAAATGGAAACTATTATTTTACCTTAGATACTTCTATTCAAACAACGTAAACTTTTTATCATTGTTTAAAAGGGCCTGCACTAGCTTTTCCAAATGCTTGTTTTATATCCCAAAAACCAACTCAAAATTTGCTCAAGAATCAGGAGAATGTCTTCAGTTATGCTGTGAAAATCCAGTCCCTGATTCATGAACAAAACCTGTTTCAGTCAAGTTGATCAAATACAAGATTGGTGCATGTGCAAATATTCGCAGGTTGTTTTATCTGAATGAATCGGAGACAAGATACTATCTGAACTGTTGTCTTACCATTAGAATCAATAAATTCTATGCATTTCTCGATGAAGACAGGAATAGGCTTTTCCAGTGTTACCACAGAAGCCAGAGGCACTCCAAAATAATTGCTTTCCCAAGTACTCCTTGAAATAGAAGGTCGAGGTTTGGGCTTGGGTTTCTGAAAGAAAAATATGCAGAAGCTTTAGTAACATAGGAATCTACATTCATAGCACACTTACCAGAACATAGTGTTGAGGACTGGTAAATTTGTACAATATTAAACTTCAGGGATGACAATAGAACAGGACATAATACTTGCTCTCTCAATGTCTCCTATCAAAATCATATATACTCAGCTCTATTACTACATGAAATGAATTATGCACATACTTTAGAGTTCAGGTCATAATAGCAGTGGTACAACACTGACTATAGTTTTAGAAGTACTTCATTAACTGTAAAATGCTTTCAGACAATCCCAGGTTGTGAAAACCAAAATAACAAGTCTTGGCTTTCCATTCAGTTAAAAAAACAATATCATTCATTCCAATACAGCAACATTTTTCTTCCTCAGATCTACTTCATCCTCCACTGGTAAAGGTTACACTACCGCAAAATAAGGTGAAAGGGAGTACTGCGGATACTGGAGATTAGAGTCAACAGTGTGGTACTGAAAAAGCACAGCAGGTCAGGCAGCATCGGAAGAACAGGGAAAAAAAAATCTACATTTCAGGCAAAAGCCCTTCATCAGGAATGAGGCTGGGAGCTACCACAAAATAACTCAGACCACTACACACTGCAGTTTAAGCATGTCCCGTGTATAATTAGATGGGTGGCAGCAATCAGCAAATGCAAACACAAACTAAGTACAACACAAGTCAGAAATACGGACTAGGTTTATAAAGAAAAATGGCAAAAGTGAGGACTGCAGATGCTGGAGATCAGAGTCCAGATTAGAGTGGTGCTGGAAAAGCACAGCAGGCCAGGCAGCATCCGAGAAGCAGGGAAAATCGACGTTTTGGGCAAAAGCCCTTCATCAGGAATGGCCTCACCAAGGCTTTAAAGACTGCACCTATTCTGGTGGTCTTGAGGATGGATGAGAGAAAATTGATCAGAATGCTTCCGGACTCCAGGGATAAGGACCCTTAGCTATACTACCAAGTTAGGCTGTGTTATGAACCAGGTCAGACCTCCTCAAAATACATTAAGGTAGCACAGACCCCCACTTCTCTCCTATTTTAAAGGCAAATAAAATAAGATAAGGTGCTTTGTTCCAGATGCAATTCGATTGGTCAAACTACTCAATGTTAAAACAATTCAAACACTTTAGTTAAAATACACAAGAATGAGGAACTTGGAACAATAATAGATACAGTAACCAATACTAACTTTTCCAATATATTAACATCCCATAAATACACGTTTGGCAAAAGGCAAATTTAGCAAGCAGGTAGCCTCAACTGCACATCTCAAATCAAGGAGAAAAGAACATTAAAAGACAATTTGGAGAGAACATTCCAGGTTTCAGCTGTAACCCTGAGATGGAAAATGCACTCTCACTTCAAGATGCCAGAGCAATTGCTGAAATCTAAATTAAAGACCCTGGTTCTGTCAGAGTTCAACCACATCCATTCCAATACTTCTATTGCTCCAACTTAAAAAAAAAGCCTCACAAACTTTTTATCTTCTAATACTGCTCACCACCAGGACAAAATACACTTCAAGCCACAGCATTGACATAGTTGAACAAATTGGATGCTATTTTTGGAGCAAGGAATGTTGAGAGAATCAAGAGATGTGCAAGGTTGACAAGTCTATATAAAAAAAAAGTAGACAAAAGAAAATAGTTTCCATGTGTAACAATGATCAAGGGATATTGATCTAAGGTTTTGGGCATGAAATGCAGATGAGGGGGAAAGAAACCTCGTTTCCCCAAAAAAAACCCAGCAAGTAGTAATAACCTGCAACTTGCTGCCTATGACAGTGGTGAAATTGTAGAAAATGCAGACAGAAAGATTTTAAAAGGAAATTCGAGGACACCTGAACAAATAACCTTGCATGGTACAAGGATAGAGGAAGAGAATAGGACTGAAAGAAAGATTATGTGAAAGAGTGTTGACAAGGATTTGATAGACTAAGTAACCACCTCCTGCACTGAAATCACTCTAGGATTCTACAGCATTCAAATTAGACAGTGACAATGTGCTTCACACCAACACAAGTTTATGGACACCAAGAATGGTTCAGAACCAGATGCAGCTTTCAATTCCAAAAGGTTTTCTGAAGTATGGCCACAGATTAGTTTTTCCCTTCCATTCTGACAGTGCACAATTTCAGAAGAAAATGAACTGATTAAAATAGTTAGCTTTAAGACTGAAAATGGGATTGCTGTTCCTCCACAGAACTTTGAAGAAATCAAAATAAAATGAAATACTTGAAGCAGAAGGAAAGTTGCTCCAATAATACTGTAACGTTCTGCAATATTTATAGGTCTCGTACTGGCTACCATGATATTGAACAATCTTTCCAATTCAGACAACTTATACTATTTATGAAGTAGGAGGAGTTACAAATGCTGACTAGATTATTGCACATGCACAACCTTCAAATAGGTTTTGTACTTGAAGCAAACAATCAGCTCACAGCATTGTCATAACCTGATCAGCAACACAAACAGCATAATCTTTAGACTTAAAAAAACGTTAAACTTAAAAATTTTAAGAGCTAAAAGCAATATGTGCAAATTTCGAGATGAAATTTTGCAAATATCAACAAGATTATATTGAAAAAAGTAATTCATTGGTTCCATAATTTAACAGATCCACCAAAACAAACAACTAAAAAAAAGTTGTGATTAATCAGGTCAATAATTTGGCTGTTGGCAACAACAGTATAGCACTCTGCTTTTATCAGCAAAGTGCTGAGATATCGGTTTGAGAAAGTGCAACTATAGTTTGGATTTTGGACCGTGTTCCATATGATCACATTCAATCCATGTGACACTAAATATTTTCAAAGTGACCTGGAGACTGACGCCAGAATTCTATTGCTGGTTAAAATTTGTACATTGCTTTGATTATTCATTTGGGGAGCAGCACTCCTGGAGTGGCCAACACCCATCTTGGGGATCACCAGACATCTGGCATTAAACCAGTAATCATGTTAGCAAAAAACTGAAAATTGAAGTTTTCCACTCCAACAGCTCATACGGTGAACCAGCCTCCTTCACTGTACAATTAAATTAGCTTTTAATTATTAAGAAATCCAGCATTTCTGCCATAGAGCTAAAACAATGCATAAAAATATTCTCTGAGCATACTATTAAGCATAAAACTTCAGACACTGAAGCCAATCACATGACAAATCGTAGCCATACAACTTTGAAGGTTGGGAAAGAGGGATGAATCTGCTTGTTTATTAAGGAAAATAGAAAACTATTGGCCAGTTTGCTTGATGTCAATCATGAAGCAAGATGTTAAAAAATTTAAGAGATCACAGCTAGGCACTTCAAAAATAAAAGGCACTGGCATTTGGGAAGAGTTAACATGGCTATGTCAAAAGGAAATCATTTTTAAACCAATTTATTGGACTTCTTTGAAGGAGTAACCTGCTGTAGATACAGGGAAGCCTGTTAACATATTACACTTGGATTTAAAGGAGGCATTTGATAATGATTCCACAAGTTATCATAGAAAATAACATTTCAAAGTGTAGCGGGGAACAACAGCAGAGATGGTAGATTGGCTGCTTGGCACATAACAAAATATGCAAGAATCTTTGACAACTGGCAGGATTTGATGAGTGGAGTCCCACGGAGATCTATGCTGGAGCCTCAACCTTTTGTGACTTAGATGAGGCAACCAAAGGCATGGTAGCTAAATTTCTATAGGACACCAAGATGGATAGAATATTATGTTCTGAAGATGAAAAATAGAGGTTTATGAACAGGTAGACAGGTCATCTAAGGGAAGAAAAACTGGAGATGAATGCAAAGGGGGAAAATGCGTAGTTGTTCACTTAGGAAGGACAGATGAAAAAGCAGACCATTACTTAAATGGAGAACAACTGCGGAATTTTGAGCTGCAGAGGAACTTAAGTGTTTGAGTGCACAAGTGAAAACTTCAGTATGCTAGTACAGCACAAGCATGAAGGTTAATGGGATGCCATCCTTTATTACAATTTAAGATTAACATAAAGTAAGATGCTATGCTTCAATTATACAAAATATTGAGATTACAGCTCAAACATTGTGTGCAGCTTTGGTCTCCTTCTTTAAAGTAAATGTCTGACAAGAGGTTCAGAAAGATTTACTACTGATACCTGGAATATCTGCTGTCTTATAAGGATAGCTTGTACATATGGAGTATGTTTCCACTAGACTTCAGAAAAATGAGGGGTGATTTAATTGAAGTGTCCAAGACGTTAAAAAAGGAGAAAGTGAGGACTGCAGATACTGGAGGTCAGAGCTTAAAAATATGTTGCTGGAAAAGCGCAGCAGGTCAGGCAACAAAGGAGGAGAATCGACGTTTTGGGCATAAGCCCTTCTTCAGGAATGAGGAGGGTGTGCCAAGCAGGCTAAGATAAAAGGTAGGGAGGGGGGACTTGGGGGAGGGTCGTTGGGAATGCGATAGGTGGAAGGAGGTTAAGGCGAGGGTGATAGGCCAGACAGGGGGTTGGGGAGGAGAGGTCGGGAAGAAGATTGCAGGTCAAGGAGGCAGTGCTGAGTCCGAGGGTTGGGACTGAGATAAGGTGGGGGGAGGGGAAATGAGAAAGCTGGAGAAATC
>NC_057750.1:8073908-8148590 GCF_004010195.1 Chiloscyllium plagiosum | reverse complement strand
CCGCCCCACCACCTCTCCAGCCTATCACCCTCACCTTAACCTCCTTCCACCTATCGCATTCCCAACGACCCTCCCCCCAAGTCCCTCCTCCCTACCTTTTATCTTAGCCTGCTTGGCACACCCTCCTCATTCCTGAACGGCTTACGCCCAAAACGTCGATTCTCCTTCTCCTTTGATGCTGCCTGACCTGCTGCGCTTTTCCAGCAACACATTTTTCAGACATTAAAAAAGATGAAAATGGTGTTATGATCCCAGCTGATGTTACTACTGGATAAGTCATACCCAAAGTCTAAAACAAGTTTGATAGGTCATATTTTGTTCTGATTTGGATTTAAATGAGTTGATCCCTCATTGAAACACAGAACACAATGTTGCAGATTTTGTTAACAATAAAACAGAAGTCAAAAGAAATGAGACAATCAACCAAGTTATTTACTTACAACACATCCTAAAAAAACTTTTAAAAACCAAGTATAATCACAATACTCCCAAAAATATCTTGACAGGGTTAAGGCAGCTGTGACTTTAGCTCCTCGACTGGAAATGCTACTAGCTTCTTCCTGGATGTATCAGATACTTGAGCTCCAATGTCATCAGCTTCTGTAACCTCTTCAGGGATTTATCCCAACACTTCTGGTTACAGACTAACTCCTTACTCAAGAGTAATCCAGTTTTACTACATTCTCAGCAGCACTGCTCTATACAACCATTGCTATCCAAAGGCTTCATGGAACTGGCCAAAACGAAATAAAAGGTCTCTTCCTCTAAGCTGAGTGTGTTCCCTGTAAGGGTTAAAAAGAAACCCAAGTCTAGAAATTTCCAACAGCCCTTGAAGCATAATGATTTATCTCGCAAAGTCATAAAATATGCCAAGGTTAACAAAAAAGCCATTTGTGCTGCCTATAGAGTGCTCTGAAACTATTGTAAGAGAGATCACCATGGCTACAGAAATACTTACAAGTTAATTATGAACTTTAGACAGAAAATCCAAACTTAAAATTAACTACATGAAAACAAAAATCGTCCAGTTTAATCTCACAACAGAAAAGGATGTTTCCTCTTGAAGGTGGGTCCTGAACATTGAAAGTGGAGGTGTATTTCAGGATTTAGAGGAGAATTTCTCTCTCTGATGGTTTGTGCCTCAAAAGGTAATGGAATTGGCCACTAAATATTAAGGCAAAGGTAGATATATTCTTTTCTTATTAGGCAAGGCAATCAAAAAAAACGTTAGACGCAATCAAAAAAGTTAGATTCAATCAAAAGGAAAAAAGATGAGTATGTGGTATTCTAAATACAAACTAATCAGCCACAAGATTATTGAATGGAGTAGGGCTGAGGGGCCAAATGACCTACTTCTGTTCCAATTTTATGCTTTTACTTCAGATGAAATCATTCAGATAAAATGCATAATAAGGTAGGGTACACATTCCATATGGAAGGAGTAAGGTCCACAAGCAAAAGCTCTCTCATTCTATGCTTAAAAACTTTTTTCCCCCCAATAGTTACATGGACAAATACCAATGGAAAGGGAAGCAATGCCAATACAGATAAGGTTTTGGACAATATTGAAACTTCAAACAGTTTCATGATCTACACATTTTAGAAGAGCTGAAAATACAAATTCTTACCCAAATTAATTACTTTTGTACAAATTGCATTAGTGCTATGAAAATAGCTCAATCAGCTATTGAACTAGACTGCAACATTCCAAGGAACAATCAAGTTACAACTATGTGCACAGATGTAAATTCAACTCCCTTGCATAATCATGAATAAGAATGCTTACATTCAATTTGCAATGATGTCACTATTTACTAGAAGAATACTTAATAACCTTGACTGAAATGGACATCAATAAATGATAAAATTGAACATAAACATCACCACCTAATGGGATGCTGCCACTTAATTCCTCAAGTGTGCAAGGGATGTTCTTGTCAACATTTGTTTAGCATTCTGCCAAAATGTGATGCCTCACCTCACTCAAACATACCACTCCCCTAAAGATTTAAGATATGGTAACATTTAACAGTTTTCAGTTCTCAGAATCTGTTTCCACTCTCACTGTCCATCGTCATCTTGAGCAAAGCAAAAAAGGGGATCTTTCACAACCTCCCGTAACAAATAACCTGGTCTTGTTATGAGATTCCTTTCATACACATTTAAAAAGAGGGAAAGGAGAACAGATACCAGCGGAAACAACAGACAATCATTTGCCTGCCAGTTGATCCACAACTAACTAAAGACAAATATGAAATTTAAGTCCACACTCCCAATAAAGCAGCCAATGCCATGAAATTTACCCATCCTTTTACTTCTGACCTTCTTAAAAATGTTAATCAGTTCAAAAAAACTTCACAAATAATGAGATTAATCATGCAAATATTTAATTCCAACAGCAAAACGCTAGTCATCGCCCACCTTTCAAAAGCCCAAAGTAGATAAGATCACTTTCCTCCAAAGTGAGCTCCTTAGTTTGCAATGCTAAGCCACTCATATCATGTTTGAGTTTTACTTGAAATAGTAAGACCTGGTCAACATTGTAACCATGACAAATCATGATAGAAATTATCACATGCCAACACAAAAATATGCTAACCCACCAGAAGACTAAAATCTGTGGAGATAGATTGAGAAGACGAGAAACAGTAATTTGCATAGAGTGGATTCAACAACACTTTGTTGCAGTCAATTAATGACTAAGTTTTGCAATATGGCACTCTAAGTTACTTTTTCAAAGTTTGCTCAGGAGACCAGGCAACAGGATCTATCATCTCTTTTCCTTGCAGAATCTCAAAGATGTTTAAGGCCATACATTGCCTGATGAACACACTGCATTTTTCCCCCCCATGATAAACTGGTGGTGTGGCATTAACTGAATAAAGCATCCCAATACTGACATTTATTCTTCTCAAAGTCCATGGATAGGTATAACATCAGAACTTGATAACATGTTTGCATAGCAAAAAGCTACACAGCTTTGTCCAAGTGCACACACAGGTATCCATTAGGGCAAGGCCAATAGAGCACTTTGCATCTGATGATGATGTTCTCACTAACAATGGAAGGAGACATTGCACTGACCTGCTCAATTTCTTCTCAGCATGGAAAATTGCTTTTTACAGCTTTTGGTACCTATTGCAGCTGCTCTGAATTATATGTTCAGCAACTTCAAAATAATCTGACACAGCAGATAAGGGGACAAAGGATTGGCTGGGCCAACTCCCAAAGAACAGTCTCACTCAATTTATTTGGATTCACAAGGACAGTTTAAACTGTCAAATGGCTAAGCCAATGATTGAGCTGAGCAATATCATCTATGGATGCTCTGCAGAATGCTTCATCAGGATTTTCAAGTAAGCACTAACATGTAACTTGACTAGTATGTTCCTGCATGCTTTGGAGTCTCACCACTTGTGTATGACTTGGGGAAGACACTCTCACCCACCTCCTATCAAATGTGCCTTTACACAGGAAGCCTGGAAAGAGATGCTGTGATTTGTATTGAGTTTCAATCCAAGCAGCTCCATAACCTAGTGCTCGACTCTACAGGTTGTTCCAAAGGCAATATGGTGATAAACATCAATTAATTGCTGGAGTAGTACTAACCCAAATTACTAGTTTTCCTGGGTAAAGAGCTGGTGACCAAGTTGTGCACTTTAGGATGCATGTTGGGGGACATACTAATACTTGGGTCAGCCACCAGAAAGACTCAAAGTGAAAGGACACTGCTCAAAATATTCCTGTTCGAGAGACTGTAAGTTGTCTAAGACGCATTGAGCTACATGCTTGAAAATGAATATTGTAAATATAAATCAGTAAATGAAAGGTCACAGGCACCTCGGGGTACAACATCCTTTACTGAAAAGAATTGGGTTTGGTTTTCGTTTTAAGCAATGCCCAACCCAAAATGTTGTACGAGTATCTTTACAAATTTGAAGAAGTGCACTTTTGGAAACACAGTATTAAATCATGCTTTACAACAGAAAATATTTTCACGTATTGTTTAACAAGTATCTAGAAGAAAACTTTCACAGATCATCTTTTAATTGTTATCAATTCACCTCCATCAGACCATAGCACAACACTACATTAAAAGGTAAAGATTTGTAGCTCGGGTGCTAGTTGTTGCAAACGTGGGTATGTTCACCGAGCTGGGAAGTTGATTTGCAGACATTTTGTCCCCTGTCTAGATGACATCTTCAGTGCTTTGGAGCCTCCTGTGAAGCGCTCTGTACTCTCTCTTCTGGAATTTATTTGGTTCAGTTTCTGCTGCTTCTGCTTACTCAGTGCAATGGCTGGTATATTGGTCTAGGTCAATGTGCTTGCTAATGGAGTCTGTGGCATAGTACCATGCTTCTAGAAATTCTTTGGCTATCCTATGTTTGGCTTGTCCTACAATCGTTGTGTTGTCCCAGTCGAATTGGTGGTCCTTGTCATGTGTGTGTGTGGGGCTACTAGGGACAGCTGGTCATGGATTTTAGTGACTAGTTGGTGTTCATGGATGCGGATTGCTAGTTGTCTGCCCTAAATCGTGTTGCGTCCAGTTTTTGCATGGAATCCTGTAAATTACGTTTACCTTGCACATGATGAGTACTGGGTCTTTTGTCCTGGTGAGTTGTTGTCAGAGCATGGCTGGCAGTTTATGGGCTGTCAGAAACCCCAGTGGTCAGAGAAATCTGACTGTCAGTTCTGAGGTGTGTTTTCTACAGAGTAGCGTGGTTGGTGAGTTAGTCGTGGAATGTCCTCGTCGTGTTGCATGGCTGCTAGGCATCTGCGGATGAAATTGCACGATACTCATTCTTACTCTGTAGAGGTGTTCTTCTTCCCTTCATAGGTCAGCAGTGCTACAGTGTGTTGCAGCCTTTTCCGAAGAGGGTCCGATGCAGTTCCGCCTGGGGTCTGTGTTTGGGTGGTTGCTATTGTAATTCAGGAACTGGTCGGGGTGTGTGGCTTTCTTGTACACTTCTATGGTGCATTCACCATTCTGCGTTCTTTATACCATCACACCCAGGAATGTGTTGATTGTTGGTTTCCTCCTCTCTCGTAAATCTGATCCTTATGTGTATGGTGTTGATAATCCGGTGTTCTTGATTTCTGTTCTCTTAATGATAACAAAAGCGTTGTCTAGTCATCTAATCCAGAGTTTGGGTTGGATTTAGGGTAGGGCTATGTGTTCCAATCTTTGCATCACTGCTTCTGCTATGAGTCCAGAAATGGGTGAGCCCATTGGTGTTCAACTGTTCCGTTCATATATTTGGTTGATGAATGTGAAGTGTATCATCAAGCAGAGGTCTAGTAGTTTGAGCACGCAGTCCTTGTTGATAGGTTCCCAGTCGTGTGGTCTGTTCTGCTTGTTTAGGAGGTTGGCTATTGTCTCTCTGGCTAAAATCTCAGGACAAAAGACCCTATACACATCATGTGCAAGACAAATGTAATTGACAAGATTCCATGCAAAGACTGCACAAAACAGTGTAGAGGCCAAACAGGCAGACAACTATCAAATGTGCATCCACAAACACCAACTAGCGACGAAGCGTCGCGACTTGCTGTCCCTAGTAACCATACACAGATGGCAAGGACCACAAGTTTGACTGCGACAACACAATTGATTGTAGGACAAACTAAACATAGGACAGCCAGAGAAATTCTCGAAGCATGGCACTCAGCCACAGACTCCATCATCAAGCACATCGACCTAGAACTAATATACCATCAGCTACAAAGAACAATCGGAACTGGCAACCGGAAGCAGCAGAAATGGAACCAAATAAATTCCAGAAGAGAGACTACAGCAGCGCTTCACAGGAGGCTCCAAAGCACTGAAGGGGTCACCTAGACAGGGACGGAACATCTACTTCCCAGCTCAGCGAACATACCCACAACCATGACAACAGTAAATCTTTGCAGCATCTTTAATACGGTAAAGTGTCCCAAGGTTTTCCAGAGAGGCACATTCAAACTAATTCCAATATCATACACCATCAGAATGTATTAAGACAGAGGACAAATTGTTTGATTGAAGCAGCATCTTAAAGTCAAAAGTGAGTTAGAGTGACAAGAGGTTTGAGAAGGGTATTCCAGAATTTCTGGTCAGGCCACAGAGTAACAGCAGGGTAATCAAAACTGGGAAATGGTGGTATGTCCCTGGGTGACTAGTCCAGATCCTGGGCTAACGGTCTTGGGGTAAAGGATCAACTCTCACAAGAGGAAATTTAAATTCACTTGACGGCAACAATCATTGATTCCTGTAAAAACCCATCTGATGTAACCAATGCCCTTTAAGAAAGGAAATTTGCCATTCTAATCTCATCTTGACTACATACAACTCAAGACCCACTAGCAAATTACTCAGCTGAAGAGCAAATAGAGATGGTCAACAAATATTACCCTATGAGCAATTGCCACACCCTGTCAAATACATGGGAAAAAAAATTAGGGAATTGCAAGTAGTTCAAAATTGGAGCAGCACTGAGACTGGAAGGTTGTACAGGACGTACAACACAGAAGCAGGTCAGAGTTAGGGAGAAGAGAACATCGAACATAGAACAGTACAGTACAGCACAGAACAGGCCCTTCAGCCCACGATGTTGTGCCGACCACTGATCCTCATGTATGCACCCTCAAATTTCTGTGACCATATGCATGTCCAGTTGTCTCTTAAATGTCCCCAATGACCTTGCTTCCACAACTGCTGCTGGCAACGCATCCCATGCTCTCACAACTCTGTGTAAAGAACCCACCTCTGACATCCCCTCTATACTTTCCTCCAACCAGCTTAAAACTATGACCCCTCGTGTTAGTCATTTCTGCCCTGGGAAATAGTCTCTGGCTATCGACTATCTATGCCTCTCATTATCTTGTATACCTCAATGAGGTCCCCTCTCCTCCTCCTCTTCTCCAATGAAAAAAGCCCGAGCTCAGTCAACCTCTCTTCATAAGATAAGCCCTCCAGTCCAGGCAGCATCCTGGTAAACCTCCTCTGAACCCTCTCCAAAGCATCCACATCTTTTCTATAATAGGGCGACCAGAACTGGACGCAGTATTCCAAAGTATTATAGAGCTGAAACAAGATCTCATGACTCAAACTCAATCCCCCTGTTAATGAAAGCCAAAACACCATATGCTTTCTTAACAACCCTGTCCACTTGGGTGGCCATTTTAAGGGATCATGTACCTGCACACCTCTGTTCCTTCACATTGCCAAGAATCCTATCCTTAATCCTGTACTCAGCTCTCAAATTCGACTTTCCAAGATGCATCACCTCGCATTTATCCAGGTTGAACTCCATCTGCCACCTCTCAGCCCATCTCTGCATTCTGTCAATGTTCCGCTGCAGCCTACATCAGTCCTCTATACTGTCAACTACACCTCCAACTGGTGTCATCTGCAAACTTGTTGACCCGTCCTTCAATCCCCTCATTCAAGTCATTAATAAAAATTACAAACAGAAGAGACCCAAGGACAGAGCCCTGTGGAACACCACTCACCACAGACTTCCAGGTAGAATATTTTCAACTACCACTCGCTGTCTTCTGTTGGCCAGCCAATTCTGTATCCAGACAGCTAAGTTCCCCTGTATCCCATTCCTCCTGACTTTCTGAATGAGCCTACCATGGGGAACCTTATCAAATGAAGTGGTGAAGGGATTGTGAACACGAATAAAGGAAGAATGGGAGAAATCACAGACTTGTTAGACCAGGTGTTAAGGCAGGGAAACTAGAGCAGGGGCAAGACAGTGACAGTTTAGGTGTGGGCAATTTTTAAATGAGCTCAAATACAAAAGGTGCAACAAGGGAAGCCGGACAAGTGAGCATCAAGAGAAGAAGAAAAAGAATTTCTCAGTACCCATTTACTTTATTCTCTTCTCATTAATTTCTCTCTTTGATACTAGATTCTGATGATTTATAACACTGGGAATACATTACAAACCTCATCCCCCATGGACCAGGAAACCTATTACTACCTCAGACAAGTGACGCAGGTGTGAGTCTAGACAGAGTATGCTGCCAACCTTTTGATAACATCCAATCCCAATTCAAATACACCCAATATCTACACAACTTCTAAATGGAGTTCAGCTACATTCTTCTTCTTTCGAGCTAATCATAGCATTTCTATCACTTATCTAGAAGAGCCATGTAAATAGCCTTTAATTTCTAATACTGTAGGTCAGGCAGCATCTAAGGAGCAGGAGAATCGACGTTTCGGGCATGAGCCCTTCTTCAGGAATCCTGAAGAAGGGCTCATGCCCGGAACGTCGATTCTCCTGCTCCTTGGATGCTGCCTGACCTGCTGTGCTTTTCCAGCAACACATTTTCAGCTCTGATCTCCAGCATCTGCAGTCCTCACTTTCTCCTTTAATTTCTAATACTCAATCATCACAATATTCAATTTAAAAAAGTGTCCTTGACTACTCCAAGACAGTAAATTCAGTAGCTTATTTAAATTTTCTAACCACTTTATCATTTTTGCAGTTGTAAACAAAGCACTAATTACTGAAGCGGTGAATCATTTTAAGCACATTGCAATTTCATTAACATAGAAATATATCCCAGAAAAGAAAGCACAACCCTCATTTACTGATACTCATTCATTCCACGGACAGTATACAGAATCCAGATTGCTTGGTAAACCACTCAGATCAGCAAAAGAAGCAATAACAGCACATTGAAGAGGCCAATTGCTCAAAGCAGACCACAAAATTATCACATGGATTCCCTCAAAAAGGTCTTAAATTCTGTACACCATTGCTATACTGAATGTGTGTTACTTGGCAAATACTCTGTTCAAACTTGTCAAAAATGCTTTTATTAAAGGAGATCTAAAAATATTGACACTCACTGGATAGACAAGCAGAAGACAACATTAGAAATGGAATCCACACAAGACAAAAAGAATGAGTGTGACAGAAATTAGCTAGGTTACCTTTTGGGGAAAACAAATTGAATAGGCTATATCTTGTACATAAGATGCACAACATTTCTTTGGCACATGTGTGATATTACAGTTAATTTGCTCTGCTGACCTGCAGGAAATTGGATGTCCCAAGGCTAGGGTGAGATGCCTCTGACTTACAGGTAGATTGTAAGGAATTTACATTCCCATCCTTTGCCATTCAGAGCTATTTACATGACTGTCTCCTATGATGCAGAGATAATTTACATTAGCATCATCGCCCAAAATCAATAAAAACATAACAATTGGAATTTTGACTACTCCCTGTAGTTTAAAAAAAATTTGCAACAGAGCTGATTTCCCTGGAGCGTCTGAGGCTGAGGTTTACAACCTTATAGAAGTTTACAAAATTATGAGGGGAATGGTTAGGATAAATAGACAAAGTCATTTCCCTGGGATCGGGGAGTCCAGAACTAGAGGGCATAGGTTTAGGGTGAGAGGCGAAAGATATAAAAGAGACCTATGGGGCAAGTTTTTCACACAGAGGGTGGTACGTGTATGGAATGAGCTGCCAGAGGAAGTGGTGGAGGCTGGTACAATTGCAACATTTAAGAGGCATTTGGATGGGTATATGAATAGGAAGGGTTTGGAGGGATATGGTGCTGGCAGGTGGAACTCGATTGGGTTGGGATATGTGGTCGGCATGGACAGGTTGGACCGAAGGATCTGTTTCCATACTGTACATCTCTATGACTATGATTCTATTTGACCATTAAGGGATGATTTACATTATACTGTTTCTGGAAATGATGTGGTCACTGCATTGTGACTTGAAGGGCATGTGACTGTGGAGGAGTGTCTGGGAGGTTGTCTTGTGGGCATTACTGACTGTGATGTAAAAATTTTGTATAAAGAAAGGACTTCCTTTGTTCAGGGTGATCTCTTGACACGCTTCCCAAGCATGGCAAAGAATGTTAAGAATTTCTCCACAACTTGTGCCATATTGTGCTTAATAAAATTTTGGTTGTTCACTAAAGTTGGCGCGTTGCAGTTGCATCAAGTGTGTAACGATCTCAGGAAAAAGAACTTAACACAGGAATGGCTGGGCCTGAAAAAGTACTAAACATACTTCACTTCTACCATGACACTTAGTCATCATCATATACATTATTCCTCTAAAGGCAAACACCTCATGATAAACTAATCCAAGTTACTGAGAGCTTCTATGAACAAAGTATTTTCCAGAAGGAAGACTGGATTCTGATTACTTGAATGAATGCTGACAACAAAAAAATGGGCATGAGTCAAAAGTTCTGTTTTTCTTTGAATTCTCTATCCTATACAGGTATGAACTCTCAGCCATTGAGTGGATAAGATCAATTGATTTTTGGATATTGAAAGAAATTTAGGGACAGGCAAGTGCAGAGGTTAAGGACCAGACACTATGTAAACAGCAGAGCAGGTTCAAGGAGCCATATGGCCACTCGTACTCCTATTCTTTTTGTCGTCACAGGCTCCATAAATATTGCTTTCATATTCAATGACTAAGTCGACATAACTCTCCCACATGTACTGTTGAAGTGTAACATAATGGAAAACTCAAGACATGCCATGAGATGAAAGAGACATTTGCCCCCCCCCAACTTCCTGACAGTTTCAATTCATGTTTTAACTTCTTTGCTACAGTTACTATTCTTTGGAGCAGGGTTTCCAAAGACGTTGAGAGACCTCCACTAGGTTAAGAAAGGGAGTCACTTTTCATTGTGATTTTTTTTTTTAAAAAGAAAAATAAGAAACCCACCTTTGTAAAATTACAAAACATGAATTTTACATGATTTGCAATAACATTCAAATTGCCTGCATACAGCATGTTCTACTCTATACATTTGCCATTTCCTTAATATTTACAAAACACATTCCACATCAGGCATACAGCCCAAAGATCAAACATTTCAAATCACAAGAAAATAAATTGATTTTTTTTTCCATTCATCACATTCCATTCTAAAATGGCTCAATACATTTTCAACATTCTTGATTTATTTTCTAAAGGTGAACAGCCTGCAGGGTTCTAACCCCTTAGCACACTCCAACTGCAAGGCATAAAAATAGCAACCTTGCCCTATTGCACATTTGCCCTAAGCTTCACTGCGCCCCTAGGCACTCAGTTCAAGACCTTGGAAAATGCCAGCCTGAGCATTTAATCCCAAGATACACATGTAGCAGCTGGCTATTTAACTGTAGAAAGTGCAGACACCCATTTGCCCTAACATTCACCCAATTATACATTTCAGCATGTGCTACTATCCAGCATGGGTGTAGAGAATTTATTTTGAATTAAAGCTATTACTGCAAAGAGAGGAAGGCAAACTCCCACAAACAGCAAATCATATAAATCACTCCACAAACAATAATTCACTCCATAAATATCAATTTCCATCCCAAATCTGAAGTTGTTTTGATATAGTTGCACAGAACTTAAAGTACTATTAGAAATACGGTAAAAGTAATGAAATTCAACCTTGCTTCCTGATTGCTAATTATGCTTATTTTAGGATTCATTTTTTATTTTCTCTTCCCAAGCACACAATTGGTCCACAAATATCTAAGGTTATCAATAGGTGTAATGTGTAACAAAGTCATTTGAAGTAATTATGACTAGAAAGTAGAGAAACAGGGGTGACCAAGTGGGCCATTTAGGACTAAAGAGGAGGAGAAATGTCTTCATCCAAACAGTGATGAAACTATGGAAATTTCTGCTACGTGAAAAATAGTAGAGGTCAAAACAGTGAATGTTTTCAAGAAGGAGATATAGTTTTTGGGGCTAACAGATTAAAGGGTGCTGTGAGAAGGTGGGAACAGGGTATGGAGTTGGATGATCATATAGTAATATGCAGGGAAACAAGATCCTTCAGTCCAACCAGTCCATACCAACCATAATCCCAAACTAAACTAATCCCAGCTACGATTGCAGTGAATTTTAAAGCAGGCTTGAAGGGTCAAAAGGCCTACTCCTACTCCCAGTTTTTCTACATTTCTGTTCTCTATAATTCTAACTGAATTAAAGGGGCAGCACAACGGCTCAGAGGTTAGCACTGCTGCCTCAGCGCCAGGGACCCGCGTTCAATTTCAGCTTCGGACAACTGTTCGTATGGAGTTTGCACATTCTCCCAGTGTTTGCAGAGATTTCCTCTGGGTGCTCCAGTTTCTTGCCACATTCCAAAGATGTGCAAGTCAGGTGAATTGGCCATGTTAAATTGCCAATTGTAGTGTTAGGGGCATTAGCCAGAGGTAAACGGGTCTGGATTGGTGACTCTTCAGAGGGTCGGTGTAGACTTGTTGGGCCAAATGGCCTGTTTCCACACTATAGGGAATCTAATCTAATTGAAGGGAGTCAGGACCTTGCAAAAGATTTCAAATTATATATAAACAACATGATCTAAAGAGAAGTCACCATTAGCAATGTATCACAATCCTAGAATCTCATCTTTTAATGAAATTGTCTAATTTTTCTACCACTGCTTTAAAAGCACATAATAAGGGTGAGGTTAAATTTCTCAAGCATTGGTCATCCTCCAGTAATGACTACAAGTGGTCATTGCTCCAAATTGTGTAGGGGTTGACATACTCAAGTCCAAGTCTAGATTAGAGTGGTGTTGGAAAAGCACAGCCGGTCAGGCAGCATCACGTGAGCAGGAAAATCGACGTTTCGGATTGTGCTTTTCCAGCACCACTCTAATCTAGACTCTGATTTTCAGCATCTGCAGTCCTCACTTTTGCCATACTCCAGTTCAAAGCAAGAATTGACTAATTCTTCTACTGATAATGCAGGCTTCATTCAGAGGCTCACTGAGGATGTTACCTAGTATGGTGATGAAATGTCTGAAAACGAACCTTCCAGCTCAGGGAGCAAACCTACATGCACAGACACTCAATCCTTAGAAAGGTGAATGAACCAAGACCAACACCAACAATTTGCTAAAGCCAGAATCAGCACAGGCCAAGAATAAACTTGAGAACTTGCAAGTAATAACATCTCTGCCAGAAGTGGACTCCTACTTTGCAGAAAGCCATTGTTATCTCAAGCATACATTGTACATTCAGTTTGAGATTAGGTACACACTACTGTAAAAAAATAGCAGAACGATAAACAGCAATTAGGTATTCAATGAGAATGACATACAATAAAGATGTAGAGAAACTATTAGTTCACCATTAAAGCTAGCAAAATTGAAGCGAGAATAGGTTTTCAAATTCGTCTCATTTCTTTAGTCAAATTAAAACAACTTTTCTGCAATTAGTGAATGATGATATCAGGAAGGATGAAGGGGAATTAATTTACAGCTAGAATAAACAAACTGCCTCAGTAACTGTTATTGATTTGGTTCAGCTGCCTCAGGAATTCTTCCCAGTCAGTTCATCACTCCTGATTAGCACTTTAGCAACCACCTCATCACCAAAGGGGATTCCTACATTGGTGACTTTAAAAATGTTCATAGAAAACCATTTATGAGGGGTCTGCAGCATATTGGCAACAAAGATATGTCATGACATGTTCAAACATGTTGAGAAAAAACTATTCACACCAACCTGCAGAAACAAACCAAAACAGCAATTTGCTTTTATTATATAAAAGTAACAGTGATCATATGTGGTTCACCTCTTTTAGAGAAGCCTGCGTGTGGGCATGTCCACTCTACAGAAGGTGCAACATCTTGAAAGAATACTTAACAAGTGCCATCATGTCTGAGTGGACAAAATTCCATTATAAAATCTGAAAGTACCTAGTTAATCCTAAAAACAGAGTACAGTATTGATCTCAAGGCAGTTTTCATATCCTCTGTACACACATGCTGCATAGGGTTTACATTGTTTGCACACTGAAGACATTATATTGCACCAAGACACTTGCTTTAAAACAAAATTTAATAGTGGATCTTCTCTGCCCTAATGTTAAAACACAAAAGGACAACTCATTTTAAAAGCTCAAAAATGTTACCAAATGCTTCTTTTGCATCTGTAATTCAGTATTTCCCTTTAAGGCTGAAAAGTGCAATTGTTCTGCCTTCCTGGGTCAGCTAGACAGCAATTATTCTTAAACATTTAAAACAGCATGACAGAGAAACAACTTCACTGAGAGACTTCATTAATAATAAGTCAGCAAAAGACAGTCTTATTCCATGTAACAACACATCAGTACTAATCACTTTATGGTAACTGTGTAAGTGAATTGGAGTTTAAGAAAATTGAAAGAGTGCCAGGCACAAACTACATGAGTGTACAGAATTGTGCATTGAATTGTGTATTTAATCTCACTCCGGAGGCATACAAACATTTTAGGTTGAAGGAGTGATACAGTAACAGCGGTGTCATCTTTCCAATCAGTGATTAAACTGGCCCAAAGAAATTCAGGGCTCTTTTTGAAGAACAGGACTGCTCTCCTCTAGTGTTGGGCAGTAATTGTTCCTCAATAAACATTACTGAAATCAATAAATTTCTATCATTGTTGGTAACAGGAACTTGTGGCAATTACTTTGCACATTTTCTAATTACATCACTGACTATACTTCCAAAGTACTGCACTTGCTGTGAAGTACTTTGCAAGGTCACAATGACTTCCCCGCTCGCCCTAACGCCACCCTACCCCAAAATCAGAGATGGTCAAACAATATCATTGAGAATAGGTGAAAAGTACTGGCAGGAATGAAACAACTGCTGGCTAAAAATAAATTTGGAGATGTGACGGCTGAAGCCAGGATGCCAAACCAAGTAGCCTGAAGACAAATGAAAAGGGCAGTGAAGGACAAGCTTTCAAAGAAAATAATATGGAATGAACGGAAGTGTGATAGCAGTATATGATGGATATACCACAAATTTGAATTAGGAGCAAAAAGTAGGTCATTCAGGATTAAGCTACTAAATTTAAATAATTTGCACTCGTTATGGCAGCGGGGTGAGGTGCAGCTGCTGCAGCATGTAGGAGCTGCTGACACCAAGGTGATCCAGGGTAAGCACACCTGCACCACGTGTTTGTATCTTGAAGAATTTCAGATCAAAAATGAGGAGCTAAAGCCCAAGCTACAGACATTGTGCTAATCAGGGAAGGGGAAAGTTATCAGAACATTTTGCTCCAGGACATGGTCACACCCCTCTATATACATAATTCAAATTTGGTCTGTGATTAGAGACAGAAAGCAGTAATCACAGTTAAGACATATATAGTAACCTATGGGGTAGCATTTGAGGAGCATTAACCCTTGCATTTGTCTAGTTATGAGGGTTTTGCAAATTGTGGGGGCAGGAGTGAGCACTGCCAGAATCACAAAATTGACTACAGCACTGTAGTACAGGTCGCCACAAATTAGGAGGAGGAAATGTTGTACGAGGGTTCCCAACTTATGAATGCTCAAACTTCTGAATGGGATCACGTATTACCATTAATTAAGGACTTAACACATACAAGTTCATTTTTACTGATACTGGATTTGTTATACAATAGTATATTGCATTTCAATTGGTGTGCAAATTGGGGCCAGGGTTAAAGGATATCTTCTCAGAGTGAGGGGGGAACTTGGGAGTGGGCGGGGGAGGGATCCAGTTATTGTTGCCCATGTTAATGCCAACATTTAAAAGGGTTAGAAGAGTGGAGTTTCTGTCAAGAGATTCTGAACAGTTTGGAAGCAAATTAAAATGCAGAACCTTCAAGACATGATCTCAGATTACTACCTGAGCCACAGGCAAACTTATAGAACATAGAACAGTACAGCACAGAACAGGCCCTTCAGCCGACCATCGATCCTCATGTATGCACCCTCAAATGTCCGTGACCATATGTCTCTTAAATATCCCCAATGATCTTGTTTCCACAACTGCTGCTGGCAACGCATCCATGCTCTCACAACTCTGTGTAAAGAACCCACCTCTGACATCCCCTCTATACTTTCCTCCAACCAGCTTAAAACTATGACCCCTCGTGTTAGTCATTTCTGCCCTGGGAAATAGTTTCTGGCTATCGACTATCTATGCCTCTCATTATCTTGTATACCTCAATGAGGTCCCCTCTCCTCCTCCTCTTCTCCAATGAAAAAAGTCTCTTCTTTTGAATGTATACAGAAAATGACAAAAAAAAGTTGAAAGAGCCAGTTTCAAGATAGAAACAGTCTGATGTAATTGAACAGCTGAAGATTTTCGGAGGATGCGACTGTATGATTGTACCTGGCTTCTGTTCCTATTCTTACCTTCTTATCTACTAAATGTTCCTCATAACTTTACCCTTTATCAATAAAACAATTAGCCATCTTCAAACTTGTTAAATCTTCTGTTTCCTCATTTTGCCAAAGCAAATAAGCTCAATTTTTCTAATATTTCCTTCCAGCCAGATTTTCTTTCCTTCCCAGAAGTGAACATCGATTGGGTCAAATTAATGTCTGACCTAATTAATTCATTGAAAAAATCCCGCTAATAATGAAATCCGATACTTATTTACTACTTTTCTTAAGTAAATTAATTTATCTTCTGTAATTCGCAGGTTATTTTCTTGATCAGTATGTTGTACTGTGATTCCATTTTACATGTATTCCATTTCCTTGGTTCCAAACAATTTATTTCACAATGACCAGATTAAATTGTGCAAATCGTTCTTTTACAGGAAAGTACCAAAGAGAAAGGAAAGATTGGATTTAATTCCTCTTACACAGAACCATAAAAACAAGACAGTTGGGGCTGTTCAACCTATCTAGTCCATGCTGACCCAAAGACACCCAGATGCCCTTCCTAATTTCATCTTTCAGCACACAGCCCATAGACATGCTTGAATCTTTCTCTAATATTCAGGCTGCCTTCTTACTTGATGGCATCTGCAAAGATTTTACTCATACAACTTCAATATAGGAGACTAGGACCCGTGGCACAGCCTTAGAATTAGAGGGGGTAAATTTAGAACAGAAATGCGGAGATATTTCTTCAGCCAGAGAGTGGTGGGCCTGTGGAATTCATTGCCACAGAGTGCAGTGGAGGCTGGGACGCTAAATGTCTTCAAGGCAGAAATTGATAAATTCTTGATGTCACAAGGAATTAAGGGCTACGGGGAGAATGCGGGTAAGTGGAGTTAAAATGCCCATCAGCCATGATTGAATGGTGGAGTGGACTTGATGGGCTGAATGGCCTTACCTCCGCTCCTATGTCTTATGGTCTTAAATGCCTTGCCGAAGTCCATATACACCACATCCACAGCTCGATCCTCAAAGAACTCGATAAGGTTTGTGAGGCATGACCTGCCCTCACAAAACCGTGTTGACTGCATTTAATCAAGCCATGATCTCCCAGATGGTCATAAACCCTATCGCTCAGAATCCTTCCTCACACCTTACAGACGACAGATGTGAGACTTACTGGTCTGTAGTGCAAATGATAGAAAGACTTAAATGTATGATGCAAAGACTGGTGTAGAAGGACTGGGTTGCAGTGGCATCTGTACTGGAGTAGAAGGGAACTTGCTCAGTGGGATAGGCTTCACTAGAAACATACTGGGCCCAGAGGGGGCTTTAACCTAAAGAGGTTGGGGGATTCTGGACAGTGCACATTAAACAAAAAAAAATAGCAGAAGCAGGCCTTTCGGCCCTTCTTGACTGCACCACCATTCAGTATGATCATGGCTGATCATGCACTTTCAGTATCCTATTTCCCACTTTCGCTCCATACCCCTTGATCCCTTTAGCTGCGAGGGCCATGTCCAGCTCCATCTTGAATATATCTAACAAACTGGCACCAACAGCTTTTTGTGGGAGAGAATTCCACAGGTTCACAACTCTTTCTCATTTCAGTCCTGAATGGCTTACCCCTTATTCTTAGGCGGTGATCCCTATTTCTGCTAAAAGATATGGGTATTGCAGGGCAGTTATGTAGGTTGTGATACACAGAGGGGGACAGGAAGAGACAGAATGAAGAAACATTAAAAATTAGCAGTAAATAGGGTCAAAGGAGGATTAAATGGTAAAGTAGCAAAATTAATGGTTCATTATTAAAATGCACATAGCATTTGGAAGAAACTATTTGAATTAGGAACACACATCACATAGCCAAAGACTTGGCTTCAAGGAGATCAAAGCTGGGATCTAAATATTCAGAGGTATGTGACTTTCCAAAATGACAGGTAGGAAAGGAAGGGTGGTGGGTAGATTTGCTAGTACAAAATAGAACAAGTATAATAGCAAGAAGTTATGGATTGGAGTATATAGAACCCAATAGGTGGAGTTAAGAAATAACTAGGGAAGGTGATACAGATGGGAATAAGTCTACAGCCTCCTAACTGCAGATATATCATCGGGCAGAATAAATTAAGGGATAATTTATCTCTAATAATGGGAAGGCATGTCAAAAAGGTAATATGTTAATCACTAAATCTTAATCCAAATTGGGAAAACCAAAAATTGTAAGTGGTAGCCATAAAGAAGAATTCAACGTTTATTCAGAACATGTTCCCAGAACACGTTGGGGGTCCAACCAAGCACCAGACCATTTGATCTGATAATGTGCAATAAGACAGGTTTATTCAATGATCTCAGAGTAAAGAAGCCCCTAGGAGACAAGTGTTCATAGCATGACAGAATGAGAAATTTGGATCAGAAATGACTGTGCTAAATTTTAATGAGAGTAATTACAAAGAAATGAATATAAATTTGGCTGCAATGGATCGGGAAAGGTGTTTAGCAGCAAAGACATTGATGAACATTGTCAGATGCTTAAGGAAATAATTCACAACTCGCAAAGATATATCCCTGTGGAGGTATAAGGTATAAACCAAACATGGTTAACCAAGGGACTCAAGGATACTAACAAGCAGGGAAAAAAAATGCAATTGTACGCTGTATGATACATACAGGCTAGTAGTAAGCCAAAGGATTAGGAAAGTTTTAAAAACCAAACGTTGACCAACTAAAAAAAATTTGAAAATAAACTTTAGGGTTAAACCAAAGTAATAAAATAGGATAGCAAGAGCTTCTTTAAAACATATCAAAAAAGAGAAAGGTAACCGTGAACATGAGCCCCTTAGAGAATGGGGCTGGGAAATTAATAGGAAACTAGGACATTACAGGAGTTAATAAATACTTTACATTAGTCTTCACGATAGAAGACATGAAGAGCATTCCAAAAGGATACGAACTAATCAGCGGGCTAAAAGGAAGGGGAGAAATAAAATATTACTAGAGAAAGAGAGTAGGGAAACAAATGGGGCTAAAGGACAATAGGTTTCCTGCACCTGATGAGCTGCATCTCAGACATTAAAGGAAGTAGCTACAGAGATTGTGGATGCACTGGGAGTAATCTTCCAAGAATCCTCAGATTCTGGAAGAGTTCCAACAATTAGGAAACTGGCTATGTGTCACCTTTACTCAAAAATAGGAGAGAGAAAAGACAGCTAAGTACAGGCCAATTAGCTTAACACGTCATCGGAAATGTTAAGAGCTTTATAAAGGATATAATAACTGAACAATCTGAAACACCCAGTACAGGTTGCTCTGCTATAACATGATAGTTGTTTTGTCTACAACCTCGTGCTATAGAAAATTGCACTATGGAAAATTGCTAAAAAGCACACCATAGAAGATCACTAATAGAGAACAGTTATCTGTTCAGTACAAAGTTCACATTCTCCAAATAGTGATTCATGATTCATCAATTGCATTGTTGCCAATTTGCGCTGACGAAACGAGTGTTATAGCAGAACCTGTATAATCAAGCATAGTCAGCAATTCTTCACAAAAGTGGACATCATGCCTGACTAATTTATTCTAACACGGAAAATTAACAAGCAGAATAAAATTAAAAGGCAAACCAGCAATGTGATATCTTTTGGCAGGATTGGGGCAGAGGGGGAATTTTCAAGTTCCAACCTATAACTACTAGTGGAATGCCACAGGGAGCAGCGCTGGTGCTGCAATTATTTACAATATGCATTCATGACTTGGATGACAGAATTAAAGAGACTTTCATGGTATTGAAACTTGCAAGTAACACTAAAATGGGCGGTAAGGCAAGTGGTGAAGGTGCTACAATGACCCTGCAGAATGATATAAACAGGTTGTGAGTGGGCAAAAGAAATCTCAGATGGAATGTAATTTGGGAAAATGTGGAGTGGAGCACTTTGGCAGAAAGAATAGAGCCAAATAACAGTCACAAAATGTTATTGTGCAAGTCTAGCAGTTAACTGGGAAGGCATAAGGGCTGTTGGTCTTTATTTCAAAAGGAATGGAGAAACCATATGAAACATTTGTCGGACAACACAATAGGATGAAAAATTTTGGAGCCCTTATCGAAGGAATTATATACTGGTACTGAAGCAGGCCAGTAAAAAGGTTGACTGGTTTGATCCTGGTGTGGTGAAGCTGCTCCTTTAACAAGGTTAGGTTACCCTTGATTTTCTTTTCCCCCCTACAGAAATCGTGAAAGATACACACTCCGAAAAGTTGAATGGTTTTAGGGCTATTTTGATTATAGCTAGCAAATACTGCCTCAGGCAACAAACTCAGGTTTTGGAAGAAAAAACACTTGCACAATGAAAGGGGAGTGGCCAGTTCTCCCAGCTCAGCTTTTCTCTGGTTTGGTTTGGTTTTTAGCTGTAGCGTGGTAAAAGCTGCTGGACCCAAAGAAGCAGGTCCATGCTGATCTCTCTTGACCTCTCTCCTATAAGAGCTCGTGTTTGATTTTACCTTTTGTGCCAAGGGGTGTTTATCGGGATTGTTACAAGTATTTGGAACAGCTTTATTAAGTGGGGATAATCTGTTGGGGTTTCAGATAGGTTAAATTATTTGGTATTCTTTCTCTTTTGTTAGTGTTTCATTCTGTAATCTTGCAAATAAGTCGCTTCTTAAAACAAAAATGTGGTTTGACGAGCTGCATCTAACCTTGAATATCCACTGTACACCTGCTTAAAACAAATCGCAAAGTTAGGGTCTCGGCTACCTTCTTGAAATGTTTTGAGGGGATCTGGCCTCGTTCATAACACTACGTATGGAGGGTTCTCCCCCCCCCCAAAGGGGAGTTGCACAGGTTGGGTGCGTAATCACTGTCCTTTAGAATAGCAGATGTTATTGAATCATACAAGATTCTGAGATGGATTGAGGGGTTAGATGAGAGGTTGTTTCCTCTTGTGGTAGAATCAAGGACCAGAGGGCACAATCTCACTGTAAGAGGTTGCCTATTTAAGGCAGAGAGGAGGAGAAATTTCTTCTCAGAGGGCTGTCAGGGTTGGGTCAAGTAATTTAAGAGCAATATACATATTTTGAATTAGTAAGACAATTAAGTATTCTGAGAAATGGCAGGAAAGTGGAATAGATGATCATCAAATTAGCCATGACCTCATTCAATGTGGAACAGGCATGATGGGCAGAATAGTCTATTTCTGCTGCGACATTTTATGGCCTGCCCTACAATAAGATCATGACTTATGTTTGTTTAGATTAGATTACATTACTTAGTGTGGAAACAGGCCCTTCGGCCCAACAAATCCACACCGACCCTCTGAACAGCAATGCACCCAGACCCATTCCCCTACACCTAACACTACGGAGCACCCGGAGGAAATCCACGCAGACGTGGGGAGAATGTGCAAACTCCCCACAGACAGTTGCCTGAGCCGGAATTGAACCTGGGTATCTGGCACTGTGAGGCAGCAGTGCTAACCACTGAGCCACCGTGCCACCCATAACAAGTCCACCCCGATCCTCCAAAGAGCAAACGACCCAGATCCATTCCTCTACATTTATCCCTGACTAATGCACCTAACACAATGGACAATTTAGCATGGCTTATTCACCTAAACTGTACATCTTTGGACTGTGGGAGGAAACCCACACAGACACAGGGAGAATGTGCAAACGCCACACAGACAGTTGCCCGAGGCGGGAATTGAACCCGGGTCCCTGGCGCTAAGGCAGCAGTGCTAACCACTGAGCCACCATGCTGCCCACATCCCCATTTATCCCCATAACATCCAATTTCCTTCCTCAACAAGAATCTACTTTCACCTTAAAAATATTCAATGACCATGCCTCCACTGCCTTCTACAGATTCAAAGTTGCACAGGAGTCAGAGACAACAGTTCCACCCATCTGACCTAAAAAGGCAACCTGGAAGTTTTGGACAATCCAACAAAATGAAATGTGTTTCCACATCCAACTTGTCAGGACCATTCAGGACTTTGTACACTTCAATCAAATCTCAGACCTCTCTCTTCTATCGTGTACTGGAAATGACTGAAGTGGGGGGCACAAGTGAGCAATCAATCTAAATGTTGCTGTGGTAAGGAGTCACCGCACTTGTATTTTGAAATTCCCATAACAAGTATCAGGTGTGCACATTGAAACTTCCTGGCAGGTCTCAGATGCACCAGAAGCGCAGTTGAAGTGGTGAATTGAAGTTGTTCACCACTTCAATTTCAGACTATTCAGGCCCATATCTGACAATGCTTCCAACTTGAAGAGAATATTAATAGTACTTAGAATTCAGAATTTTAGAACAAGTCCCAAAGTTGAATGCCAACAATTAGCATGCCTCGTGCCAGGTTTTACAATGGTGCACAGTATTGTCCAATTGACACAAGTGTGAGAACCAATAGTACTTAGGCCATCTGGATCTGACTGGCTTGGTTATCGGACCATTGTGCCAAAAGTATACCAGACACTGCACAATAGTAAGCAATAGAAAACAGAAACCTAAATGGAACATTTTATTATTCCCAGGAATGTGGAGCCTTGTAACTGGAGAGCTATTGCATCATTCACAGATTTAATCATTACCCACTAGAGAACTGGGACACGGTTGTTGACAACATTGGCCTTCAACCTCTGGGACCTAGGTTTAAAACAAGCCCAGACTAATTGAATCGAAGCCTCATCTTAACACAGCTGCTATGTCCTAACTAAAATGGCTTTCAGCTACTTTGATCTAATAGTCAGTCAATGGATGCATGTCCACACTATAAAGTAGCATAAAGCTAGCAGTTATGTTCAAACACAGGAGCATGTGCACACAGTCAGTATTGAGATTGGATCTGGTCATGAAATTCATATTTAGAATGGAGAAAGAGCACCAAAACTGGACTCTCATATCTAGCCTCTCTGACACTGGCATGAGGAGTGCTCAATTCACAAGGTAGAAAATAACCCACTCTTCTTGACTATCTTTCACAAGGGGGCAAAAAACAAAATTACTTAAAATAGATCTCACCATTTCACAGTACAAGCCCTTTTCTAAAGCTTAAACATTTTGAATAATGCACTGCTTATTTCTATTCAAGTAACAGAATACAACTTTTAACCAACTAGGAAAAGAAATTCCTAAATGCCAAACAGATTTTATTTTGTTTTAAGAATCCTTACAGTGTGGAACCAGGTCATTCAGCCCAATGTGCCCATAACAACCCTCTAAAGAGCACCCACACAGCCCCATCCCAAAACCATGCATTTTCCATAACTAATGCACTTAAACCACTCACCCATGAATACTGTGCGTAATTTAGCATGGGCAATCCACGTAACTTACACATCTCTGGACTGTGGGAAGAAACTGGAGCACCTGGTAGAAACCCACGTAGACATGGAGAGAACGTGCAAACTCCACAGAGATGGTTGCCAGATGGGGGAATCGAACCTGGGTATCTGGCGCTGTCAGGCAGTAATGCAAACTACTGAACGACTGTGCTGCCCAAAATGCTTAGAATAGTCCTATCATCTCAGCACTGGCAAGAATTTATCTTTATTTTCAGCGCTGAGTGTTGTTTTTTTCATTTAAAAAAAAGGCAATTGCAAAAGCTTTTTATCTTATACTAATCAGGACATTAACAAAAAATATCTAAGTAACATTTTATGCTGTATAAAGGCAATAGCACTGAATGGGTGGCACGTGGAGTCTAAGGGTAGAGGCATCTTTTTATCCAGCCATATTGAAGTTCTGTATTTTCAAACAAATATTTTGGGCATTTCTGATTCTACGTATAGATTCACAAAATGGAAACCTATCATGCGAAGCATGTAGAGATTACAGCTGATAATGCCACTGGACAAGTGAGATCCCAAAATAAAATGTAGCTTAATGACTTGATTACATTTTTTTTACATTACATTACAGTGTGGAAACAGGCCCTTCGGCCCAACAAGTCCACACCGACCCGCCGAAGCGCAACCCACCCATGCCCCTACATTTACCCCTTACCTCACACCACGGGCAATTTAGCATGGCCAATTCACCTGACCTGCACATCTTTGGACTGTGGGAGGAAACTGGATCACCCGGAGGAAACCCACGCAGACACGGGGAGAACGTGCAAACTCCACACAGTCAGTCGCCTGGCGGGAATTGAACCTGGGTCTCAGGCGCTGTGAGGCAGCAGTGCTAACCACTGTGCCACCGTGCCGCCCACTTGTTCATTAAAAAGTTTAGAAAGTGGTGATTAGTCACAGCCATACACAAGACTAAATTTTTTTGAACACAGCAGAAAATGTTGAGACAAAATAAATTTTAAAAACAAGCTAATTAAGTCACAATTACCTCAAAGCACGCAGCAAAGCAAAAGGTTTCAGCCCATTTCCTGACACTATCCATTTCAGAAATTCAATTCCAGATAAATTGCATGTTATATCTCAACTCTAGGATTCAACTCAATTGACTCAAAACAGTCTCCTTGCCACAGACTACGAAGATTATTCAATGAGTCCTTTCCAAATATGCTAGCATGAACTACTAAAAATCTGAGAACCTAAACTTACTCAGTTCTGATAACCTGCAGATTTAAGCAAATCCCCCCGATTAGGACACTTCATAAACTAAACGCTTTTGAAGTGAATTATGTCCTTAATCATTCTTCTAGCAGAGAAGTTAAACATGCTTCTAAACTCAACAGTGGTGTGTCTTCTAAACTCGACTGGTCATAAATCAAAAAGAAAAAACATCTTCCCATCAATGCCACAGAAGTTTGCAGTCACCTGCTCTCTGACAAAATGTTGGAATTAAACAATATTCTGGAAGGACAGACTTTTAAAAAACCTCAGAACTAATACCTGCCTGCCTCTCCAATGAGGTCCAAATTCCAAAAATATTAATATATAAATTATATACTTCTAATAAAAAAAAGCTTGATATTTGCTTACTTAACTTATCTCAGGTGCAACTCCACACCCCATCCAGCGACAATGATAGCTGTTAATTCAGAAATCACCAGCTTGTAAGTAACTGTACCAATGGATATCATTAAATGAGTTATTAGGCTTCATACAGCAATAACAACCATAAGCACTATCCTGAATTATAAATGAAGAATGATTATTTGGGCCTACGTATATAAGCAATCACTAAGCCATCATCTTCAAGGGAAAGAGGAAAGACAAGGGAAGTTACAGACAAGAACAGAAAATGTCTTCATACGTCTCAAACCTCTGTAGAAATGTGGGACCTTATTACTTGCTCCAAAATCAACAAACTCATCAATGACTGCATTCAAAATACCACTAAGTCCTGCCTGTGGCAATAAAGCAGAAAAACTAATTTGCATTCCAGTATATTTCCTGACTCCAATGCAAGCGTCCCACCTTCATTTGCCATTCCCAGACAGTGGTACAACTGTGTGAAAATCCCTATGCAGTAATTAACAGGGAGTACTGCCACTAAAACCACCCATATGAGTGAGTGAGTGAGTGAGTGAGTGAGTGAGTGAGTGAGTGAGTGAGTGTTGGGAGAGGGGGGGTGGAGGGAAGTGGAGGAGGGAGAGAGAATTTACAACCTATTAGTCACAACCACTAATCAATACACTACAACTTAAATAATGCTTTTTCTTAAAATAAAATTGGAAAATTTCATGTCATTTTCAGTATGGAGCTCAGTTCCCTTTTATATAATATCTGTATATTCAATTATAGATTAGAATCCACTACTAATGGAATCTAGTAACTGACTGCTATCTACATTGAAGAGAGGACTCACTAAATCAAAGTTCCATGGACTATGTTGCAAATATCTGGATATCCAAGAAACTTCATAATCCTCAAACTGCTTGATGTAACTCTTGCGTGTGGCAGATCTGATATGGATATCTTCAAATTTCAGACAAGTTTATGGTATCTCTCATACTATTTACAATCTACTAGTCAATCACTTCAAACATTTCAACTGCTTAGTGGTGTCAACACGTTTTATTTATTCATTCATGAGATGTGGGCATCACTGGCCAGGCCAACATTTATTGCCCATCCCTAACTGCCCAGAGGGCAATTAATGTCAATCACATTGCTGTGGATCTGGAATCACATGTAGGCCAGACCAGGTAAGGTTAAAAATCACACAACAAGTTGTAGTCCAATAGGTTCATTCAGAAGCACTAGCTGTCAGCGGCTTCTCCACATCAGACCAGACAAGGACAGTGGTTTCCTTCCCTAAACAAAAGGCATCAGTGAACCAGCTCTCAAAGAGCAGTATCACTTCTCTCAAAAGGTCACCATTAATGAGGTGGTCGAGCATTAGATCACCCCCACCCCCAACAATCAACAATGGTTTTTCATGGTCACCATTAGACTTCTAATTCCAGATTTCTTTTTTATTGAATTCAAATTCCGCCATCTGCCATGGCAGGACTCAAACCAAAGTTCCCAGAACATTAGTAGGGTCTCTGGATTAATAATCAAGTAATAATACTTTGAAGACCCAAGGAGGAAGCTCACCAGAATGCGGCTGTGTGTCAGCCCACATCTCCAAATTGACTCTCTACCACTGCTCTGGTGGCTGTAGTTACCCCGCATTCTTCAGTCTCTTTTCCCCCCCCCCCCCCCAAACAATTCCATTTCCTGATGTAGTGCTGCTTCTGAGATGTTACTTTCATCCTCTATAGTGAGCAATGAAATAAAATATCCATTCAATTAATCTGCTATCTACTTATTTTCCATTTTAAGTCCGCGACCATAACTCAGTTTACATTTTAAGTACTTACTGCAAATCTTACCATTTGTTTTCATATTTCTGGCTAGCTTCCTCTTCTTGTACTCTAATTTACTCTCATTAATTTTTTTTTGTCATTCATTGCTGCTTACTCTTCTGTCCAAACTGCTCACCTCCCTTTTCTCTTTACATCTAACTTGATGGAAAACCCTTTGTACTCATTCATGTCCAAACCAAAATTAACTCAGACATTTTTTGTAGGTGACTAGAGTGTTGATTCCCACTTTACACCAAATTAGCAAGACATTCTCTCTCCTCAATTCATTGTATAAAGTCAGTCTATTCTTGCATGTTGCCAAAATGAAGCTTGGATCAACCAAATTTGCCACTATTCATCTATGAAAGAGATATTCTCAAAGAGCAGTATCACTTCTCTCAAAAGGTCACCATTAATGAGGTGGTCGAGCATTAGATCAGCTGTACCAGATCAGCTGTACCAGATCAGCCTGCTATAAAACTAGTTAATAAAGACCATCTATAGTCCTAGTGAACAGAGAATTAGTGAGACTTTGATGGTGCATTTAGTAACAAATAAGACAGCAAAAGAAATTCCATCAGTAACATATCTGCTGCACACTGTAGATTCAATGGGAAAATCTCAAAAAATATTGCGTTCCTCTTGAAGCCAGCTCTACAAACATTCAAAAATATTGCAAAAAAAAAATCAAATTCAGTGTACTGGATACTGACCGAATGGCCATAACCATTATGCCTACCAGGTCCTTTTCTTCAATCCACAAATAGCTGACATTCCAAGGAAGAACAAAGAAGGCACTCAAAAGACATTGTAAAAGATTTCCTTGAAGGACAGCAGCATTGACATTAATAACTTGGAGGAATTGTAACCAATCATTTAAAATGGTAACAATGTGTCCATCAAGTTGTATCATGCTTTGGATTACATCTTAATGATGAGGCAGAGAGAGAAAAAGAAAAGGATGCCAATCCAGCAATCTGGACTCTATGACAATATTATGGTTTTAAGGGGTGTATTTGTCGCGGTTGTTTTATGAAGAGAGATTGAGACAGATGTGATCAGCACACTTCCAACCTAATAAACAGCTTGAGGCGCCTTGGGTTTTCTTTTAACAGTTTGAAGACAAGCAGTATGAAGGGATGGGATAAAGTTCCCAAAGAACCAGGACTTTAGTTTAACTTCCAGTAGCTGGAGTTTGGAAACTGCTATTCATCTCTCCTTGCTACAGCAAAACACTCGAGTTCTGTATTTTAGAGATAGACAGACAGACACACACAAACATACATACACAGCTTTCTCTCGATGTTCTTTCCTCCTCGACTACAGAATTCCATGTGAACCATCGATGTTACTGAATGTCTCTGCCAAGGGTGTTTACAGGATGTTACTATCCTGGAACAGCTAATCAGTGGTAGTAAACATATATTATCTTGTTAGGTATTTTAAGAGTCATAGTTAAGCTAATTTTTTAAAAAAATTAGCATTTTGTCTGTACTTTAACTGGAATGTAAGAATGAAATAGGTTTTGCCTCAAGCTGGGTAGTTTGACAAATCAAATTGCGTCTGGAACACAATACCTTACATGTGCCTTTCAAAGTAAGAAAAGTTGGGATCTAGGCTATCTTCTAAATAAATCTTAAGAGGGTTTTGGTCTGGTCCATAACACCCCACAGATTTGTGGATCATCTTTTCCCATACATCTGTGGGTCAAGAAATTGGTCTGCTCAGTCAAGTGAAGAAACACCACTCAAACTGGTGACTGGGAGTAAATGTCATCCTTGAAAAAGTCAATACGGAGATAGGTCTGCAACAGAAGATTGAATGGAGGGAAGAATTCCTTTTTTAAACAAGATGTGAACAAGCATTAACAGTTTATAATTATGTGTCTTAAATTATACTTGTGCGCAAAGATATTGAGTGTTAAATAGGACTTTTACTGCATGGTGCATGACAGCCAACCACATTCATGCACTTTCCAGTTTGGTTCATCCTGTATTTAACCAGCTCAGAAATGGTAATATCAGTTCTCACACGAGTGGGTAGTCAGCTGTTTTCAACACAAGCACAGCTTTTTATTTTGAAGAAAAGGGGTGAAAAATACTAAGACAGAAGAGACAAAAGAAAAAAGGACGACGCAGAAGTAGAAGACTGTCAAAAGATGAGACTCCCTGTGATTACAGGGCTAAAAGCAAGCTAAGAGCTGAAAATGTGATGCTGGAAAAGCGCAGCAGGTCAGGCGGCATCCAAGGAACAGGAGAATCGACGTTTCGGGCATAAGCCCTTCTTCCTGAAGAAGGGCTTATGCCCGAAACGTCAATTCTCCTGTTCCTTGGATGCTGCCTGACCTGCTGCACTTTTCCAGCAACACATTTTCAGCTCTGATCTCCAGCATCTGCAGCCCTCACTTTCTCCTAAAAGCAAGCTAAGGTCAATCACGGAAAATCAAATGAAATGGAATATTTTTTAAAAATGTAATAGGCCCAATTGCTAAAACTAGAAGGGACCTTAATGGCTTTATAAACCTACTTGCATACATGGGCTGAATTCAAACATCTTCTGAAGCAGTCTTTTGTACCTTCAAGGCAGAGTATTATTTTATTTGTGTAGTATCTTTTCAAAATTGAAACTTAAGGTAGTTGGCAATCACAGGAGGAGAACTTCAAATTCCTTTTAATAAGAGCAGCTGTTACTCAAGACAAGATGCTGTTGAACACAAGTCTTCAAATGGTCTCGTGCATAAATATAGCTGTATTAGCTTCACTAGATTCACAACATCTCTAACTCCAAGTTTAAAAGTTAAGAGTTCCACCATCACATCAGCACTCGAACATAAAAATCTAACTTTGTGCAACAGAGAAGTATTAGAAGTTAACCTAAAGTTCTGGGGGCCCATAGGCCCCAACCCAAAGTCTCTGACCCATTTACAGCAATATATTCAGCCATATCTCTCCAAAAACCATTAAAACAACTCTTTTCAACCAAGCTGTTAGCTAGTCATTCTAATATTGACAGGGTCACTATCAACGTTTGTTCAATTGTGAAATGCCTTGGGGTCTTTTCCTACATTAGTGGCATTAGATAAATGCAAACTGCTCAGTGACTGTGTCCATTTGTTGCAAGAGATTTAGCACTGAATCTAATAAACTTCATCATTCCAGATCTCGTCTTAGTCGATACTCAATTAATCACTATAAAAATACCTCTACCAACAGCAAGACTTAGCACCTTCAGTATTTGTGAGTTGTACAGTGCAAAATATGCCTCTACATGTATAAAGTTAATGTGCAAAATTATAGTTTTTTTTGAAATTCTTTGGAAACACAAAATCAACATACTTGGTGCTCTTTATGCAAGTGGGCAATACTGGAAAACCAGAAATTATTGCCCATCCACAATTCTCTCAAAAGACAGTGCTGTTTTCTGGCTGGGAGAATTGCCAGGCCATTTAGGAGAGAAGTTAAGAGTCAACTACATGTCTGGCAGATCTGAAGACAGATACAGAACAGAAAAGGGCAAGAAGCAGGAGTTCCTTTCCTAAAAGAGTACTCGCGAGTAAATGGGATTTTTTGGACAATTTGTTAGTGGATGGTCAAGATTCCTAATCCAGAGCAAATTTTACATTCTAGATTTAATTAAACTAAATTCTCACAGGTAAAAGCAGGGTTGGAACTTGTGCTTCCAAATCATTGATCCAGGCTTCTGAAATACTAGGCCTGTCAGGTGACTACAATAATGCCATGTGTGGCAAATCTTAGAAAATGCAATTTGTTAATTATTATATGTCAAATTTTATTTCTTCTGTATCATTTTCCCATACTTTAAATTATGACTTGAGTACATGCCCTTTAGTTCATCGTCATTTGAAATCAGGACTCTTACCCTTGATGTTGGCCTTCTCAAACTACGAAGCAGCTTCCCTCGCTTTGACTCATCTCCATCCGGTTCAAATGTATTTGTTGCAGTATCTCCCTTAGGAAGTGAAGAATCAGCTTCTGCTTTCTTCTGTGATGACACAGACCCAAGCTCGTCATCACTACCAACACTGAAACTTGTTCGGTAACTTGCAAACCTGCCTAATCTCTTGGACCGGTCTCTGTACAACAATGGTTTGCTCACAGAGGAGAGTTTTCTCTGGCGCTCCAAAGAACTGATGTCCATCTCACTATCTGACCCATTACCACTTCCATTTGATTGTGATTTTGCAGAAATGGAATTCCGAATTGTAATAATTTTGCCTTGGGTGCTGTCATGTGGTACTGAGTAGATATTCTCTTCATCCCCTCTTGGTCTCACCAAAGTGTCTATTGGTTCTGCATAATCAGATGTATATGATCCATCATCAGAAGGTGCCCAACTTACTGTCGAAGGCTTTCTCGGCATTTCTTTGCTGACTAGTTCCTTTCCTTCAGAGGAATCCATTTTCTTCATCAGTTTGTCAAAATGTACCATTGGCTTTGGTTTTACAGGAGGAGGTACTTTGTTATTTAGCCTCTCAAAAGAGCTGGGAGTGCTATATAGTGAATAACTGTCATTCCCTTCAAGGTCCATTAAGAGCTTAGGGTGCTCTTTTGCCAATGGAGGCCCAGAAGTTTCATCTTGAAGTGCAACATAGGGTGGCGGACCTTCAATGTCCTCCTCATAGTCAAAGCAGTTTGAATTATTGAGTGGTGAGCCAGGCCTGGGAGAAAGGTTAAACACATCTTCTGGGTTGCTGCAGGCTTCTGCTGCATTGTCATACATGTGTGAAGCTTCAACGAAGATTTTCTTTTCAGTTGCATCTCTAAAAAATTTAGCAAAAATCTCCGCATTGTGTTGGAATGGCTGTCCACTGGAAATTGCAGTAAACCTTCCACAGATTTCATGAGCAATTTCCTGGCCTTCTTCAAGCTGGTCCCGTGAAACATCGCTCTCTGACACCTCAGTTCCTTCAGTGATTGCTACTAGCTGAATAGGTATGATGTCTTGCACATCTGAGAGAAAGGCACGGAGCATTGCTAAAGAAGCCTTGCGTCTAGCCAAATAAAAAACAATGTACCCATGGACTAACTGGTTTTTCCTTATATTGAAAGAGGAATGATAGGAAAGGATTGATACTTCAACACTTCTACGTACTGCTCCAATTGTTAATTCAAGCATTACTGAATTGCTGTTCCCAGGCTGCAATGAACTACAAAAATGAGGTTGAATGATGGAGAGGAGGACTTCATCCACATTAAATAAGTCACCACACATCAAACACATGACTACCCGAAGATCTGCATCAGTTAAGTCTTTAATGCTGGGGGATGCACTTACTAGATTCAAATTGCGTTTCATGGTATCCAACAAGCCTTTCAAAGCCTGATTGATTTGCAATTCACTGAAGTTTCGCCCAGAACCTACACTGTGTGACGTTACATCAACAAAAAGGCATTGCAATTTGTTGGCAAGTTGTTGACCATGGTTTCTCAAAGTTTGTAGTGTTTCTCCACCACTCTCCCTTTTGTTTGCTAAAACTAGGGTTAGAGGCAGCTGAGCTAAGTGATTGTCCCTTCGGTCTAATGTCGACTCTTTCAGTTTCTCTAAGCTCTCCTTTATGTAATACAGCGATTCTTTGGAGTTGTAGAGGCAAAGGCAACCATGAGGTTGAAAGGTAGATGTCTGAAAAGAATTAACCCGATGTTTCACATTTCCTTCTATTGGTCGTAATGATAATTCATACATTTTGCCCTCAAGCACATACTTATCATCAGTACACAGGACTCTAATCTCATTAGCCAGTTCATGTGCAAGCCCATCCTTGCCAAGAAGTACAAGGTTGAGTTTGTCAGCACTCGAGTGCAAATGAGAGTTCACAAGACTTCGATCAGAAGATCGATAAAATCGAGCAGCCAACAACTGTTCAACTTTACTGTCCATACATTTTTGACTGTTTGGACAAGTTTCTTTTGTCGGATGGTATACAAAGTGAATGTGTTTCAAGACAAGGGCATCCCGTTCAGCTTGCAGCTTTTGAAGTGCCTTAAATCGTTGTTCTTCACCCAAAACATCCTGAATGAGACCCATTTTCTCCTTGCTGGGCTTCGCGTCCAACTCTAATTCATAAAACAACTCAGAATACTCTAAAAGCAATTCCTGAAACTGATCCTTGGCTTTATCAATAATCTCACGTTGATGTCTACTGTAAATATCTTGGTACTCAGACTCTTGGAGCCATTGATAAAATTCCTCATTCATAACAAAACTCCTAGCCTCTTCCCATGGTTTTCCAGGGGTTATGAAAGGAGACGATCCCAGATTTTCTTTGAAAGCTTTCCTCATCTCAGCTCGCTTTCTTTCATTCTTCAGTTTCTCCAAATGTTTTCTGAATTGATCTTCTGCACATTTTCCAGCCAGCAGGTCAAATGGAATTCGGTCGTCATCCACTTTGTCAATATGATCGGTTTTATCCCATGGTGTCTCACTAAGGACAACAAACCAGGTCGAGAAGTCCTGCTTGGTCTTCAATCTCTGCTGTGCCAAGGGCCAGTTCAAGTTTTCAATCTCATTCAGATCTGGAAATAGGGCATCAAGAGCGAGCACAAGTCTATTAAGGTATTTGTTCTTTAAATGTTCAATGTGCTTGTCCTTGAGCATCAGGACATGCTGTGCAAACAGCTTTTTGGCCTTCAGAGTTCCTTCTAGATCCACATACTCCTGGAATTCAGGTTTCATTTGCATTTTTCTAGTCGCATTCATCCAACTTTCATTATGATGGGTGACACAGTGGCTAATGATAAATTCATACTTATCTTTTCCATGAGCTATCAGCTGACTTTGTTGTTTCAATGCTTCATAATATGGAGTTATTTTGGGTCTTGCCCTGCTTTTATCTATTAGCTGTGCTAAAGTACTAAAGGCCAATTCCACATTGACGTTTGATCGAGCTGATGTCTCCACCACTTGGAGGTTCTTTCTTGCCATGGCGAAGGAATGCGCCTCACGTATGTACCTTTCCACACCTTCATCACATTTTGTCAGCACCACCACAATGGGCTTTTTTGTTTTTATTATTTGGTTATACAGGTTTGTGACAAACTTAAGTTGCTCTTCAAAATTCCTGTTCATACCTCGACTGACATCTACACAGAGAAGGAAACCATCAATCAGTAGTTTACCTTCTGGCATCTGCTTCTGTTCAAAGTCTTGTTCCAGACCCAACTGGTCAGTGCAAATATACATCAGCTTTTCAGCAGATGCCAATTTGGTAGCTGCAGCACGTTTAATATAGGGTTGTAGGGCGGTGCTCCTATGCGGTTGAAAAGTCTGATCATCAATGAATTCTGTTTGCTCCACCACATGAATTCGACATTCAACTCCTTCTTCCACCGTCCTACCAACCTCACCCCAATACAAAAAATGGTCATTGTTAACAACACGGCCCCCAAAGTCACTGGTGCTGAGGACAGATGTGTGATCAAGATGAAATTCATCGGCTTTAGGGCGGACAAATCGATTGCAGAAACATGACTTCCCAACACCACACTGGCCCTTCTCTTTCTCTGTTCCAGATAATCCCACGACACTGATGCTGTAGTTTGGGATCCGCACATCCTGTTTTTTTGCCATCATAATTATCCAATCATCCTGAGGGGGTCAACAGCATACCACCATAGAACTCCTAGCAATCTGAAAAGGAGCAGAGTTATAAACTGACACTTTTTGCAAAACAAGCGTCTAATCCCATGGTTTTGTGGTCCTCAGTATTATCCTTCCTGTCCTAGGAAGTTAACAAATTTGGTCCCAGTAAATCCCTGTAAAAGAAAAGGAGAGAAGAAAAAAAAATCAATAAGTGCAAAATACTGTCGGTGCTAGAAATCAGAAACCAAAAAAAAAAACTGGAGAAACTCAAAGTCTAGCAACATCTGCAAAGAGAGACACAAAGTTCACATTTTGAATCAAACGTGACATCTTTAGGACTAAAGAAATTAAGAGTCATTTGAACTTGAAATATTAACTATTTCTCTCTCAAATTCTGCTAGGCCTGCTGATTTTGTCCAGCAGTTTTTGTCGTTGAAGTAGTTATCTAGGGTTGGAAATTAAACTGCATTGGTGACAAGATGCATGCTTATTCACTTGAATGTTTTTTTGAAAATAAAGAGTGAACATTTTGTTTTTACAAACTTGCGTTGCTCTCTAAAAGGTGAAGTACGCATGCCTGTAGGACTATTATGAGTGATGAAAGCAATGCAAGGTTTTGAACTAACACACAAGACTGAAGTATAATTTTTACAATGAGTGTTTGTAAGAAGGTATTTCATCGATTTTTAAACAAGCCAAGACAATAACTACAATCTAATCTCAAAACAACTGTACAGCAACCAAACTCTAAAGTCAAGCAAGATAACTAGTCTTCAGAGATTACAGCAGTGATTTTATCTGTTCAGTAATGTTGCTATGCAATTAGTGGTGACATATGGGCATAGAACCAACTGGAGTGTGCCTCCATTCACTTATCACCAAAAGAATTTCAGTCACATTGCATGGAAACAAACCCTGCAGTTCAACTAGCCCTCGCCGACCACATTCCCAAATTAAAGCAGTCCGGCCTGCCCATGCCTGGCCCATATTCCTATTACTGCACTAATCCAAATGTCTTTTGAACATTGTAATTGTACCCACATCCATTATTTTCTCTGGAACAAAGTGTATAAAAATACTGACCCTCAGGTCCCTTTTAGATCTTTCTCCTCACCATAAAAACATGCCCCCACTAGTCTTGAACTCCCTTAGTTTAGGGAAAAGACACTTGCCATTCATCCTATCCTTGTCCCTCATAATATTATAGACTAGTAAAAGGCCACCCCTCCGATGCTCCAGTGAAACAAGTCCCAGCCTATCCAGCATCTACTTATAACTCAAACCCTCCAGTCCTGGCAACATCCTGATAAATCTTTTCTGAACCCTCTCCAGTTTAATAATATCTTTCCTCTAATAGGATGACCAGAATTGGACACAATATTCCAGCAGAGGCTGCACCAATGTCCTCTACAACCTCAACATGATGTCTTAACTCCTGTACTCAAAAGGTCTGAGCAATGAAGGAAAGTGCATTAAATGCCTTCTTAACCACCTATCTACTTGCGATGTAACTTTCAAAGAATTATGTACCGAACCCCTAGGTCTCTCGGTTCTTCAACACCACCCAGGGCCCCATCATTAACTGTACAGATCCTGTGCATGGTATTACCGAAACGCAGTGCCTCACATTTCGTCAAATTATATTTTTGTTCAATTTATAGAGACAAAACAGTAAAATCTACAGTGCAGTCACCTTGAAAATCCATAGCAACCTTAAGGCTAAAGGAGTAGAGAAGGTTAGATAAGTTAAAATATGTTTAATGATTGCTATCTTTTAGTTAAATTAAATGGCACTTGTGGCAGTATCTATCACCCATGTAATCCTTTTGGGGATTATATCAGAGAACCTCAGCAAAATGTCATGATCAAATCAACACTTGTCCATGAAGTTAGATTATTCCACAGTCAACACATTCTTATGTTACTTACCTCCACTCTGAATATGCAGGTGAGATTTTGTCTCAACACCACCAGTCATCCTCTACTCCTTCCAGTCAATTTTATGCTGGAGAAAAAAAAAAGAGCATGATTAGAAATAAAATGAGACAAGTCAGCTTGTTGCATCATGGAAAAAGTAATTTTTAATGTAAAGAACCAATATTTTCATAACATGAATTTCATGTAGAAATTCAAAGGATATTAGAAACAGTTTAATAAAGTTCAGATTTCTGGGCATAATCTGAATTCTAGGATTTAAAAATTATATTTTTATTCAATCTCTTCCCAGGATTGTACAAAACTATAGAGAATTGTGAACACAGCCCAGTCCATCACACAATGTAAACATCCTTTCATGGACTCCATCTATATTCCTTGCTGCCTTGGAATGGCAGCCAACATGATCAACGGCCCCACCCATGGTTATAATCTCTTTCAACCTCTTCCATCGGGCAGAAGATATAAAAGCTTAATCACAGGCATCAACAAGTGCAGGAACAGCTTCTTCCCCACTGTTAAGACTTCTGAATGGACCTCAAATGTTAAATTTAAATGTTGATCTCACTTTGTGCACTTTCTGTGCAGCTACAGCTTTGTATTCCTCACCTTTGTCCTCCTGCCCGTATGTATTTTGAACATTATGATCTGCCCGTACTGCACAAAAACCAAAACTTTTCACTGTATCTAGGATACATTTGACAATAATTAATCAATTTCACCTATATTATTTCAGTTAAAGCATTGTCGAGATTACACTAAAGACCTACAAAAAGCCAAAGGATCACCACTAGTAAACACACTGAGAAATACACATGCAATTCATCTCATTGTTCCATCATTATTCCATCAGTACTTAATCCTGTTGAGATTTCATTCAAAAATACTTCAAACAATTGCACAAGAAATTTTCACACAGTCCATTAAATTACAAGTCATTCTACAATAACACGTTTTGTTAACAAGACTGGGGACGCGGTTTCTAAAGCGTGAACTTTTAAAATGGGTGTTGGCTGTAACGCAATGACATCAATGCTAAGCGTTATAGAAAAAGTGTGCTTTAGAAACAATGTGAGGTTACACAAGAATGCAACCATTGTGTTAAAGAACTACCTGTACTGGAATTTTACAGCACAAAAACACAGGTTTTTTGACCCAACCAGACAAATGCTCCACAGGAATGTTCTCACTCACTATCTCTCTCCCCTCAATCTCTGTCTAACTCCACCAAAACATTTTTTATTCCTTTCTCCCTTGTTACTTATCTAATCATTCTTTAAATGCATCTATCCTGCCCATATCAAACACTCCCTGAGGTAGCAAGTTTCACATTCTCACCACTCTGGTGAACGAAGTTTTGCCTGAATTTCACATTTCATTTATTCATTGTTTATCTTTGGTCTTCCCCACAAAATGAAAATATCTTCCAGTTGGAAAAGGTAAGAAGGTAGTTCAAAAGATCTGTGGTGGCCACACCTCTGTCAAATAGATGTTCAGGTTTTAGAACTATAGAGAGGGCTAGTCTCTCCAAGGAAAATGGAAGGGTAGTTGGATATTGGACACTCGGAATGGTTCTTTTGTTAAGCAGTGCTTGACAAAATTTAACAGAATTGTTCGTGGGGACACTCCTGTCAGGAACATTGAGATTCTGCAGCAGTGACCGTAAATTTAGGATGGTTTGTTGCTTTCCTGGTGCTCGGAATATGGACGTCTCTAAACATTTTAAGCATAAAGATGAAATTGAGAAATCAGTACAGTAATTATTGTTCACACCGGTAGCAATGGCATTTTTAGGGAAAGATTAGAGCAGCAGAGTGTGAATTTAAGAGGTTAGGTAGAAGACTACAAAATAGAACGTTAGAAAAAGTATTAAATTTCTGGTTTTCTCCAATACCAAACTCAAAAGGAGAGAAGGAACAAAAGGTTAAAGGTGATAAATCAATGGCTGAAGATCTGGTGTACTGTACAGGGATTCAAGGTTTTGGACAATTGGAATGCCTTTTGGGATAGAAAAGACCTGTTCAAAAAGGATGGATCTAACCTAAACTGCAAGAGGGACCAATATCTTAGCAGGGAGATTTGCTCATTACATTAAAGGGAGACTTTATACTGATAGAATTCTTCCGCTACCCCCACTCTAAGTTGCAGTGTAAACAGAAGGATTGATGGGGAAAGGTTCTGAATGTGAGGACAGCTCATCAATTAGAAAAGACGACAAGTGACAGTCAGAGAACGTAGTAACTCTGAAGAGCTAAATTACATTTATTTCAGTGCAAGGGGTCTTATAGCTAAGGTTGATGAACTCAGCATGTTTAAAAATATGGATGGGGACATCATAGCTATTACGGAAACTTGGCTAAGAGATGAACAAGAACTTGGTGCTGGAAAACCACAGCCAGTCAAACTGCAGAGGAGCAGGAGAGTAGATGTTTCGAGCATAAGCTCTTCATCAGGAATCCTTCAGAATGTTGTAGGAATGAGAGAGGTAATTACGAGACCCCTTGCAGAAATATTTGCATCATCTATAACTACTGGCGAGGTGTCTGCTGACTGGAGGATGGCTAATGCTGTATTTTTGTTTAAAGTAGGTTGGAAACATAAACAAGGGAAACTATAGTGAAAAGTTCACCCAGGCAGCCTAATTTTTCTCCTTCGAGTAGGAGCATCCACGTATTGTTAAAGAAAATTTTCTTGAACACACTTAAATTCTTCACTATGGAACACCGCTGGTCACAGGCTGCCCAAATGAAGTGGGAATCATCCGCATTCCTGCATGAAGTGTCGTCCACACCAACTTCCATAATATTCAGCTTCTGGAGGAAGCCAGCACAGTTTAACCCTTTAATATTACATTAAAGTCTAGAGAGATAGTCCAATTTAAATCTTACAACATTACATGAGGACACCCCATCCTCAATGATGGGAATCCAGTACATCAGTACAAAAGACATCAATGAGGGGAATGAAGACATCAAATGGGAGCATCACCACCACCAACATGGTGATGTGCCAAACCACTTAGTTCTCTCGATTGAAACTATATTTTCCTTTCTTCACTGTTACTGAATCAAAATCCTTGAACAAAGACTAACTATACCACATGGATTACAGTGTTTAAGGAGGCAGAACAAAAACACCTTCAGATGGTAATTAGGCATGGGTAACAAATGCTTTGCCTGTGACACTTACATATTGCAAAGAGTCTTTTAAATTCTGAACTTCTCCACTTTAAAGCATCATGATCTTTGTATTCTATCAGCTCAAGATATAGGTTCCTGCGGCTCAGGCAAGCCAAATTGCTGTAATGGAAATTTTACCAAAACAGCCCCAAACATCATAAACAAAGATTGTGTGAACAGGCATGGCAAAAAAATTAAAATCTCTACATCTGGAGATCACAGCTCTGCTCTGCCATCACAATTGCATGTAGGATGAATATTCTCCTCTATACTTTTGTTTTTTAAAAAAAATATTTTATGTATTATGTTCCCCGTCAATGGTATTACTGGGCAAGTCAGATTTCAAATTGAAATCTGGCTCACTAGACTATAAGCTTTATTTTTATTTTTGTTCATGAGGTCACTAATTGCAAATATTCATAGCAGGCTACCAATGTACTTTTAACAAAAACAATTTCTCCACACCAAAAAAAATTAGACGAGTAAAGAACAATTGGATAATTACATTGCAAATATCAGGAAGAAAAATTCATCCCTTTGGCCTTAAGGATATTCAAACCTCTGAAGCATCACACCCACCCCATGCTTCTTGTTCAGCTGGCACAGCTGATTCTCTTTTAGTAAATTTCTGCACTATTTTCTTCAGCTAATGTCACAGAATCCTTTAAAACAAACTTCTCATGCATCACTCCATCTTGGCTCCCTAAACTTATAATATAAATGGGTCCTGTAGGATGTCAAAATGAAAAGTACAGATGGTGTAAAGTTTTGACTCTTAAAAATCAGAAATTGCTGGCGTGGCAGCGTCTGTGAAGAGAATCAGAATTAACTGCAGACCCAAAATATTAAGTCTGACTTCCCTTGTAGGATGTCCAGTTCTGACAACTCCAGAGACTTGGACTTGTGGAGTTCACGGTTTAGAAATTCAGGACTTCTCCCCTGCCCAGACTATTTGAACACTGCTACTAAGAGCAATTTGGCAGTTCTAAATAAGGTCTCTGAATCGGTTTGTGATCTTCTGACTCAGGAGATCAAACTCAAATCAACAAATAGCTTAGCAACTACCTCCCCAGATGGACAGATGATGAGTTAGCTTAGATCACATGATTTCTTGTAAATGTTTGAATTCACTGTTCAAATTTTTGTTTTGAACCTTTTTTAAAAAAAGTCAAAAAACTTTACAAAATCGAAAATTAAAACTCATTTTCATTTCCTGCCCCTAATTGACCTTAATTGCATTGCTGACAACTGAATTTTAAGAATCAACTACAATGCGATGGATCTGGAGTCACACATAGGCTAGACCAGGTAAGGACAACAGATTTCCTTTTGCAAGTGAGTTTTTAATGACATTAGTGAGGCTTGTTTTCAAATCCAGAATTTATTAAATTGGTGAGGTTCACAAGATGCACTGATAGAAGAACTGGCAATTCATATTTAGTTAGAAGTTCTCCCTGTCCTGAATGGGATGCATTCCTTCCTTGTATCAGTGCATTTGTCAAGAGTCAAGCACAGTAGCTCTCATGCTCATTTCCTAAATACACATCTTGTTTTTTTTTAAAATTTCATATACAAAGCCCAAGTGCATATATCAAGCCTAGAATTTATTACTAGATGCTAACTCTTCTAGAGAGCACTGACAAATCAACTACAGTACTGTGGGTCTGAATTCACATGTAGGCCAGACCAGGCAAGGACATTAATATCCTTAGAAAAGGAAATCTATGAACCAGATGGGTATTTACAGCAGTGACTGACAGTCAGTTTTAGCTTTCAGTTCCAATTTTTTTGTTAAACCAATTGAATTAAAATCTACCATGTGACATGCTTGGATTTGAACCGGTGAACATTAGCTTGGGCAACTGGATTGTTAGTCCAGACATAATGTGTCAGCAACTCCACATACTAATATGGATCTGATGTCAATTGCAGCACCACCACAAATTGCATGGTAGAGGCCAGTTTTCTCAGTACACAATGGGAATTCAGCAAGGATCTCCTTCCATCTATGGTTTATTATACAGGGCACCGACTTTAGTCACTACCCAATTAAAGGACAAGGGAATTAAATTCTGGTATTTTTAGGAAATTCATTCAAGAGACTGGCACTAGAACAGAATCTACAAAGTTCAATTAACATAACCATTAAACATTGCTGTAATACATCAAAGGCCAATTATGGTCAGATTAATCCTGTGGGTCTTATTGTCTTTATAAGACTAAACACCACTGTTAAGAATAGAGGCTATTTACAAGAAACTAATGCACCATCAAGGCCATCACCCAACAATCACAGCAGAAAAATTACATCAGAGTAGCATCAATTCTTTCAGGGATCAATATAAAGACCTCAATTATACTGTGCAAGTGTTCAGCAGCCTGCATACTTGATAAATTATTACTGCCTACACTGTATCATAACTGACAGGGGAATTGCACTTGAATTCCAGAAACAAAATAACTGATATTGCAAACAGTAGCTTATCAACAAAAAAATTTGCAGACAATTTTAAAAAGCAAAAGAATAAGAAAGATAACACATTCAATTAGTGAGGATTACCGAGCACTAGCTTAACAAGTACACAATGCTGCTTCCATTTGGATGCTTTTTAAAAAAATACATATTGGGATGAAATGGAATAATTTTTTTTCATACAACTCCCAATGACTGCAATTTGGCAGAGAAGGAAAGATCAAACTATATTTAATACACTTAAACTTTTGGATATAAATGGAAGGGTAAGAAAATATGACAATTTGACAGGCTCAGAGCTCTCATTAGTAAGGCACACACACAGAGCAGAGGACCTGCATAACAGCATTCCGCTACTTGAAAGGATGATCATTGCTATACAAAATAGCACATTACCAGTGAGCATGTTCCACAGCAAAGGAAAAAACTATGATGCGATGCAAATTGGTAAACTTTCAGAACCAGGCTACACAGTTAGCTAATCAGTGTTCTCACTGGGTTTATTTTGCCAATGAAAAATTACTTAAAATTAATTTCTTTCTCCTGTCATATTCTTAATTCATCACCCTAAATTGCTGCTGCCACAACCACCAAACAATGACAGCGCTGTAACCACCAGCCCTTCATTATGTAGCATAAACTTATCTTTCTTGCGCAGTATAGCAGGAGAGAAAAGAAAAACACAAAATGCAAACTGTGTCCTATTGGGACTAGAAACTGGCAAACCGTATGGCAGTCTTCACAAAAACGTCAAGCCATCTTTTCAGATACTAATCAATTGATGTACATTTCAATATTTTGTTTTTCTTTCCTAATTGTATTTCTCAATCGGCACAAGTACAAAATATTAATGCATCTGAATATTATACTTCACAGAAATCATGTAATGGAAACATTCCCTGCATTGAAGGGATAATCAAGGCTAGAGTTAACTTATTTCCACAGAATAAGGCAAACTGCAGTTTTAATCTTTAATTTTCATTGCTTAAAATGGAGGAGCTTCAAAACTTCTCCAGCTGGTTAAAGTTTATGACTAAGATACATTAACCAGAAAGTCTCAATTCCATACCCGAATGCTCTGTTTTAACAGAAACAGAATTTTTAAAAGGATTTGATCATGTTCAGTTTAATTAAGTAATGCTTTGTACTTGCTTGATAGATCATCCGACAGTGTACTTAATTCAATTGTAGTTTCTTTTAAATATTTAATAATTATTAAAGTAACTGTAGACATTTAAAACTTATGACAACTACAGGAGTTATACACAATGAATTCTGGTCATTTAGTTTTATTTTGAACATTTTAGGGAGGGAAGCTATGATAAAGTGCTATATTTTTCCAATTTTATGGACACATCCACAAACAAGGAAGCAACACTTCCCTCCAGTCTGAAATCATTGTAGCAATTGACAAGTAAGGTTACACCATACAATGCCTCAGAATTAAAGGTCAGTTACAGAGAGAAAAAGTAACTGGAAAAGATAGGACAAGAAAGAAACATCCTTTTTCAGACAAAGCTCAACACGATAACACTTTCTCCAAGCTAACTTCCAGCTGCATTTTAACCAAACTGACTTGAGACAAGAACAAAAATGCTAGAAGTAGTCAACATGTCGGGCAGCATATGAGTGAATGAAAATAAGGTTAGGCGTTTCATTTCCATGACCTCTACCAGAACCAAACAAAATAATTATCAATCAAATAGGAATTTCAGAAGGAAATTCTTTGACCAGCTAATCAGAATATGAAGTTCTCCAACACGGAGTGGCTGAAACAGAAAATTGAAAGGATGCTAAACAAACAAATGCAAGGAGAAAACAGAGTATAACACTGATCAGAATTGAATGAGTGATGAAAAGAGGTTCAAGAGGTGCATAAACATTGCAAAACTGGATGAGCAGAATGGCCTGTTTCCATTGTATATCACTTGTCAATTAACTTTTCATTGATCTGTATTTTTGTTCTCTGGTCCCATTTCTAGTCACGTGAAGAAATCATTGACGATCAAGAAGCTTCAGTAAACAGTAAATTAAGATTGGGTAGTACTGAGCCAAATGATTAAATATATCCTTACTTTGACCCTAGTCTGTTTCGGATCAGGAAAAACTGAAAATAAAACTGACTTTAGTGTCTCTGGAATAGGTGAAGATGCAATATGTCAGCTGAATCCTATTTTCTGAAATCTATTACACACTTCTGGAAATGCTCTATTATAGGTATTTGACCCACAAGTCAGAGGTTGGATGTTGAAAGGCTACAATAGTAACTTAAGAAACCATGTTCAATAAACCTAATAATCTGCAGGCCTTCACCATAAAAATTACTGAATCATCATTAAAAAACCTACCAATTCTTAGTGCCTGCTGAAGTGGCTTGGCAAGTTACTCAGCTGTAAAACAATTGCTATAGAAGGGTAGCCAAGGACCTGCAGTGAGACCTTACCAGCATTGCCCACATATAGGAACAAACCAGAACAATCCAAACTTATCCAAAAACAGATGACAGCCAAAGAGGCTAGAAATGGGGAATATTTGTATATTTTTCAAAAAATGTTTGTCTCGAACAGATGTCTGAATTTCAGAAGTCAGAAAGACTCTGCACATTGAAATAACCTGAGACTCTGTCAAAATTCACATATGATAAAGTGACCTTCGATAAACTGGGAGCCTTTTTTGTACATTGAGAGGAACACAAATCATATGCACTCTAAAGTCAAGTCCAAAAGTCACATTATTTAAACACAGTAGCATTAACACAAATGTTCATGCCCACAATACCTCACATGACAAGTATCATAGCATAAAAGGATGAAAGATTTAATGAAGTGCCCATATCAATCCCACGAAACAATTCAGTTATAGTAGATAAAAGGTGCTGGAAAGTAGCTGCAATCGTGACTTTCAGTCAAGGACAAAAATGACATGCAAACCTTGAACTCTTTAAAAAAATAATAATTTTCTTGGTAGGTTTTTAAGCAAAAAGAATCAGACAGCTGACTGCACTGCTGATTTGGAGGTCCTTCAGATGATCAATCACCAGGCACTCAGGTGGTAAGACAATCCAGAAAGGCACTATCCATGACATGAAAGTTCTGGCCTGATGGTAGTAATATTCAGTTGAAATCTAACAGCCTTTTTTGCTTGTGCTCCAGATTCTTTTCCTGATATCTTCATCGAGGATGTTAACTATTGCCAGAGGCAATGGAACTGTCCCAGGGCAGCAGAAGCACAAATCAAACGGTCACATTTCAGCTCTGTTCACATTCAAAATAATGTTACAGAAAACAGGTTCTGAAGGTTTTATCAGCAAATTAACAAACAAAAAAAAAGCAAGATTTATTTCTTGGAAAGGGGTAGGGGATAACATAATATTATGAATAATACCCCGCACACGCTCCCAGTTGATACTACAATAGTTCAATTCTTCCGAACCCACTAACCTTGAGTAGATTGCATCAGCTTGGCTTTGTTGAAAACACTCTTGTCATGAGAGATTATAGGTTTAAGCCTCATACTGTACAGTCATATGAAATATCAAGACCCTGTCAATTGGTCCCATGATTCAAAGTAATGTTAAGACATGCTGAAACATTTTGTTATAATATATGAATTGAATTGGAGTCAGAGATGTACAGCACGGAAACAGACCCTTTGGTCCAATTCATCCACATCATTCAGATATCCCAACCTAATCTAGTCTCGCCTGCCAGCACCCAGCCCATATCCCTCTAAACCATTTTTATTCATATACCCATCCAGATGCCGTTTAAATGTTGCAATTGTCCCAGCCTCCACCACTTTCTCTGACAGCTCAGTGGATACATATACACCACCCTCTGTGTGAAAAGGTTGCCCCTCAGGTCCCTTTTATATCTTTCCGCTCTCACCCTAAACCTACGTCCTCTTGTTCTGGACCTGCCCAACCCTCTCAAATTCAAAATGTAATTAAGGCAATAAACCCAGTCTTGCCAGCAACATGCTCACATCCCATAAATAAATAAATAAAAATAAAACAGTTCCACCTATCCTGTTTTATCTCCAGAGAAGCTATCTGCTCCCGTTTCCTGTTTCTCAATATTTATGAATACTTTTCAACAACCACTGAATTCCCACTAATGAATTAGTTTCTGGTAACTTCCATATTCTAATAACTTAGTATAGAAAAACTTCTACATCTCCAACTAACGTTTTTAATTATTAATCCTTAAGTTATTCTCATTTGACGTACTGAACAATTTAAGTCAAAAACTTCAAACCTTCTCAAACTTAATTGAAGTTTTCTAATATCAGCCCATTTCCTGCTGAATGCTGATTTTGCAATTCAGAGAAGTTCAAATCACAACTGTCCCTTCACCCCAGCTATCATTCCAAGTTCATCTAAATTGCCTATTTTCTACTTTTAAAAATGGCCTCTCAAAACTGCAAATACCATACCCAAGTTGATGCAATTTTATCGATTTAATACTATTCACGCTTTTGTATTTTGATAGACATGTAGATTTACAATTTTATTTCCAAAATTCAACCTAGATTTCTGCTCAAGATCATTATAACCATGCATTCAATAGGCAGCTTTCTAATGTTACCCTTGACTATTATGAGCATTTCAATTTGCTAATTTTAGACTAAGTACAGTAACCTAAATTACCACCTTCCTTTATTAAAAGAAAGGGTGGGGCCCTCTTGTGGTGCAGTGCTAGCATCCCTACCCTGAACCAGGAGCTCAGGGTTCAAGTTCCACCTGATCCAGAGATAGAGTCATAGAGATGTACAGCACAGAAATAGACCCTTCGGAGATGTGTAATAACATCGCTGAACACATTGATTAGAAAGTAGGTTAAAACAAGGGTGCAACTTCACTCACTTCTTTCAAGTGATTAACAAGAATTTGTACAATTATTAATACTTGCATTATTTCCTCAAACATTTCAGCAATCTAGAGTAAATCTGGTAAGGTTAGTAAGGTCAACCACCATTGACGTGGTATCTTAGCTTTAAGCCAAAATTTAAAATTGATTAAGAATATACATGCAAGGATGGTGCCAACTAGTTTTTAAATCAACTGAGATGTTTCTTAGAGATGATTAGTTTGGAACTAGGCTTCCAAACAACCTTCCAAGATGTTATCTTTTCAATAAAGCAGGAGATTGCGTGAATTTAAGCCTAATCCTGTGCTATGATTTTATTACCCACTACATCTTGGTCAATCCTTTAGCTTGCTGTCAAAAGAAAAGTACTCCATACATGGAACAGAAAAAAGGTTGTTAAATAATTTTGCTTGAACAACTTTAACCAGCTTCAAACTGCACAGGTATAGCAGCTAGACTCATTTTGGCTCTAATTAAAAATGCAATTATACCCATAGCTATCAATTAAAAGCAGCATCAGTTGACAGTAGCTCAATATTCAAAGAAATGTATTCTAACCTCTGAGCCAGGAGGCCTGGATTCAAGTCCCACCTGATCCAGAGGTGTGTTATAACTTCTGAGCAGGTTGATTAGAAAATATCTGAATCCATTTAGAGGACAGTTCTTCTGGTGTAGTAGTACTGTCCATACCACTGGATTAGGAGGCCCATTTTTATGCCCCACCTGCTCAAGAGGTGCGTACAGCCCTCCTTGTCAATCTTTTCTGAACCATTTCAAGCTTCACAACATCCATCCTATAGGAGGGAGGCCAAAACAGCACACAATAATCCAAGGTCCTGCACAGCTGCAACATGACCTCCCCACTCCTATACTCAATGCTCTGAACAATGAAGGAAGGCATACCCAATTGTTGGAAAAATAAAGATTAAGCAGATGTTCCCCAAGGTGAAGTTAAAAACAGTCAAAAGGATATTGCAAGGCAGTTCCAGAAAGTATGACTAAGATAACCAAAGTCTGTGCAACCAAAAGAAAACCTCTATTCAGCGACAAACCTTCTAGACAAAATAGACTAGGACCCGAAGGCACAACCATAGAGTAAAGAGAAGACCTTTTACAATGAAGAGGAAGAGAAACTTCTTCAGCCTGACAGTGGTGAATCTGTGGAATTCATTGCCACAGAAGACAGAGGAGGTCAGGTCATTGAGTATAAGACTGAGACGGATAGGTTCTTGAGTATCAAGGTGAACAAGGGTTATGGGGAGAAAGCAGGAGAATGGGTCTGAGAGATTTATCAGCCATGACTGAATGGTGGTGCAGACCCAATGAGGTGAATGGCCTAACTTATGTTCCTATGTCTTGTGGTCTTGTGTTTTTAACCATAAGTCCCAATATTACATAGACCATGATCTAAATCCCCTATACAGTGCACAACCTCTAAACTGGAGCAACTTTCAATAGTTGTTTCTAAAGTCACCTGCTAGTGTTTTGAAAGGTTTAAAATAAACCGGACACTCATTGCAGTCTCAACCTATTGCTCACATTGACGACAGTGGTGGATCAGAAAATTGGGTAGGTTTGTTTGAACTCTAGGCAATTAGGCAGAAGTGGATACTGCAGATGCTGGAGTTTACAGTCAAGATTAGAGTGGTGCTGGAAAAGCACAGCAGGTCAGGCAGCATCCAAGGAGCAGGAAAATCGATGTTTCGGGCAAAAGACCTCATTCCTGATGAAGGGCTTTTGCCCGAACGTCAATTTTCCTGGTCTTTAGGCAGTTGTCAATCTAGTGGAGTTCAAAAAGCGAGTTCTTCGCTTCAAATTTAGGACCTTCCTGAGCTCAGAAGACAAGTAATTATGTCCGCACCTTGTGCGTCCTCAAGAAAACATACCAAAGATAGAATTACCTCACAAACAACAGCAAGGCTGTGCTCGACCTCATTCAGTTCACCCTTGCCTAAAGCAGTTACTTTAATATAAATTGCCAAGTAACTTTCAAGTCCAAGTAGATGAATTATGCAGTACATAAAAGCAGTTCCAAGCAAAAGCCAAAAACACCAATATGTTTTCTTCAACAGTGTCTTAAATGACACAATTCTTCTAAACAATAAAGAGATTATTTATCAGGGTTATACAATAGTTCCCAGCAAAACACATCGTGCTGCTCAATTTAACTTGCTGTAATCAAGGAAATGAGTCCTTAAGAATATTTATAGCTGTATTTCTAAAACATCAGTTAAAAACAGGGCAGGAAGCAGTGAAATCTGAGTCATACAGCACGGAAACAGACCCTTTGGTCCAACTCATCAGCGCTGACCAAACATCCCAATTTGATCTCGTCCCATTTGCCAGCATTTGGCCCAAATCCCTCTGAACCTTTCCAATTCATGTAACTGTCCAGATACCTTTTAAATGTTGTAATCGTATTAGTCTCCACCACTTCCTCTGCAGCTCATTCTATATATGCACCACCCTCTGCGCAAAAAAGTTGCCTCTCAGGTCCCCTTTCCCTCCCTCATCTTAAACCTATGCCCTCTAGTTTTAGACTCCCCTACCCTGGGGGAAAAAAAAAAATCAGACTGACTACTCACCTTATCCATGCCCCTCATGATTTCATAAAACTCTAAAGTCACCCCTCAGCCTTCGACACTGGGGAAAAAATCCCCAGCCGATTCAGCCTCTCCATAAAGCTCAAACCCTCCAGCCCTGGCAGCACCCTTTTGAACCCCCTCAGGTTTTAACAACCTTGCTATAGAAGAGCAACAATACACCAAAAGTGGCCTAATCAATGTCCCGTACAGCTGCAACATGACATCCCAACTCCTGTACTCAATGCACTGAGTGAAGGTGGCAAGCGTGCCAAACAGCCTTTTCACTACCCTGTCTGTGACTCCACTTTCAAGGAACTGTGCACCTGTTTCATTAGGTCTCTTTGTTCAGCAATGTTCCCCAGGACATTACCATTCATTACACTTATAAGTTCTGCCATGGTTTGCCTTACCAAAATGCAACACACATCATTTATCTAAATTAAACCCAATCTGCTATTTCTTGGCTCATCGGACCATCTGATCAAAGTTCCATTGTACTCTGAGATAATCTTCACTATCCAATACACCACTAATTTTGGTGACACCTGCAAACTTATTAACCATATAACCTATTCACATTCCAATCATTTATATAAATGATGAAAAGCAGTGGAACCAGCACAATTCCTTGTGGTACACCACTAGTTACAGGCCTCCATGTCCAAAAACCACAACTTTCTACCACCACCTGTTTCCTACCTTCAAAGATAATTTTGTATCCAATTGGCTAGCTACCCTGTGTCCCATGTGATCTAACTTTAGTAACCAGTCTACCATGAGAATATTATCAAATGCTTTGCTGAAAGCCATAATCAATGTCTACCACTCGATCTTCTTTGTCACCTCTTCAAAAAACTCAAATTAGAGAGACATGATTTCCCAGCAAGCCATACTTACTATTCCTAATCAGTCCACGCCTTTCCAAATACAAGCAAATCCTGTCCCCCAGAATTCCCAACACCTTACTCAACACTGAAGCAAAGTTCACCTGGGTATAGTTCCCTGGCTTTTCCTTCCAGCCTCTCAAAATAATTGCACCACATTAGCCAACCTCCAGTCTTCCAGCATCTCACCTGTGCAAGGGGCCCAGCAATCTCTTCCCTCACTTCCCACACTGTTCTGGGAATTACCTGATCAGGTTCCAGAGATTTACCTTCCTCTATGCATTAAGACTTCCAGATCTCCTCTTTGGTAGTATGAATTCTTTGTGACATTACAATTTATTTCCCCAAGTTCCCTAGCTTCCAAGTTCTTCTCCACAATAAATAAATAATAGTTTATCATTTTACCCATCTCCTGTGGCTCCACACAAATGGCCATACCTGATCTGCAAGTAGTCCTATTCTCTAATTAGTTACTCTTTTGCCCTTAATGTATTTATAGAATCTCTTAATTTTGACAAGTAAGGTTAAGGAGAATCCTACCCCATGCCCCCTTTTTGCCCTCCTGATTTCCCTCTAGAGGAAGTCCTCTTACTGCCCTTATAATCTTCTAGGGATTCATTTGATCTCAGCTGTTATACCTTAAAAATGCCTCTTTTTTTTTTCTTGGCCAGAGCCTCATCCAGCACACATACCAGTCTTGCCCTTCATACTAACAGGAACAAACTATCTCTGAACTCTCCTTATCTCATTTTTAAAGATCTCCCATTTCCCAGATGTCCCTTTACCTGCAAATAGCCTCCCCAAATAACCTTTGTAAGGTCATGTCTAATACCATCAAAATTGGCCTTACTCCAATTTAGAACTTAACTTTTTGATCAATTCTGTCCTTTTCCATCACTATTGCAAAACTAACAATTCTGATCACTTACCCCAAAGTGCTCCCCAACTGACATCTCAATCACTTACTCTGCCTTATTTCCCAATGTAAGGTCAAGTATTGTTCCTTCTGTAGTATGTATGTCTACACATTAATTGTGTACAAGAAAACTCTTATTCAAATTCTTCCACATCTAAACCATACAGGAAAAATTAGAGGCTGTTCTGATGCAGGTCCAAAACAAATGCAAGAAACTAGGATTCCTCATGCTACCAACCCTCCATTAATTCTCAAAGTTGTCAAAGCTAATGATATTCTGCACAGAAAACACAATATTGATCTACTTTGCAAGAACAGTTCATATTTTATGGTTATGGCAAAGACAGATTTATTTTCTCTTTTGCTTTTGATCCCCATTTTGAAAGGCGGACTTTTGCTAAATGCTATGTGGCACAGAATCTCATTCAAAGTAGCACAAGTTTGCTTTTAATTCTAGATAACAGCCATAGCTAATTTAGCAGGGGCAATAAAAGTAATTAATATTTTCCACCAATCCCAAAGTTAAAGTTGTCAAAGCTACAAAAGTAGCCCAAGTCAACTACAGTACTCAAAACACTTAGAATTAATTATACATTTATGACTTTATATGCTCAAGCAAATAAATTCTCCATATTAATATGAAACCAGAGTCAAGCTATTTTAATAATTGCACACACAATGAGCAATTTCCTAAATTAAGTTAACACGGTCCACAATCAACAACAGTATCAACTTACTACTAATGAAAATCAAAAGACACAAGCACCAGAAACTTTGTCGTCATTTTACTAAACTCTAGGGCAAGTCTCAACATTAAGTACACATTTAAAAGTGCATTCTGTGCAAAAATATATTCTTTGCTATTCATTAAGTAGTTGACTGGACAGAAACAGTCACTTCTAATATGTCATGCATCAACATAGCTTTTTGTGCAACTTCCCTTGGTTTATGTTTGGACAATCAAACTCAACTTCCTCAATAACTATCCAATTAGCAACAAGGAATTCAACAGCTCTTTACAGTTGAGCAATTTATTAAAAATACGAAACAGATGGAAGTGAGGGAAGCGTGAGTATACCAATCACATTTCTTTTGACTGTTTTCTCATAAAACATAGTTCGATATTAACTATGTCTCATCACAAACAGAAAATTGCATTCAGACCAGTGTGACACACAAAGAAAAGTTATGATTGAAGTAAGTTGCTATATAATCAATCCTTTGTCTTCATTGCTGCCTGACATTATCCAATCACTCTCGATATTGTCGTCCCATTTCCCTAAGCCTGTATCAGTCAAAGCAACTGCTCAGAGACAGAATAGTTTTACCTTCATCTTTATTCTGGGCCCTGGAGGGAGAGAACACAATCGCCCACATGCACATAGACAGGAGTTCTATCTTCTCTCAAACGGTAGATTCTTAAATGAATTATATAGTCACTTATAGGGAGGAACATCCAGATAAGGCAACATACATATTGATTGGGTGACTGTTTCAATCAGCGAGTGCCAATAATAGAGATTAAGCCATCTGGCATTTTACAGTGAATAACTGGCTTCACATAATGAATGCTTTTCACCTTGTTAACTGACTTTACATATTGAATGCTTCCAATATTATTAAATGGCTCTACATAATGAATTCTTTTTCACCTTGTTAACCCATTACTCTTGCCTCCAGCACCCCATTGTTAAGTCTTAAGTTCTTATCTGATCAGAGTCATGCTCAGCTGAACCTCTTGTTTCACAAAACTCAGAACTTAATTGTTTCCCTGCCTGCTTACCCTATACACATTCTCATTCAAACCTATCATCTGTCCACGCATGTGAAACTTTGGACATCAATTTTTATATCCTTTGGTTAAAAAAAAAACTCAACCTAGGTTATAGTGCAACAGGTTTATTTGGAAGAACAAACTTTCGGAGCAGTGCTCCTTCATCAGGTAGCTAAAGGGACAGGATAATAGGACACAATATAGTAATGAGGAGGAGATCAAGTAGATGACAGTATTGTGGAAGTCAATGAGCGGGATCAAGAATTTTACCTAGTTTTTCATAGTACTTGTAACCCTTCACGCCATCATTTCTGCTCATTAGCTGAAACCAACTGACTAAAAGGATTGCAGTGGCGATGCTGAGCTTATACCAAAAAATAAAAAGACAACAACACATTCATTGCTTAGCAAATAGGGAATTTTTAATTATAGTCTGTTTTTAACATTTAAATACATAAACAGTAAGGTTGCTGTTGAAAGGAAACACCTCATACACTAAACCTAGACAATGGGTTACTCAGTTTAAAAATACAATTAAAACCAAGGGAAAGTACTGGTTCTATAAAGACAGGTATCTTGAGTATAAAAACAAGACATTTATGCTAACCCTTCATAAATCATTAATTAGATCTCAGCTAGAGTACAGTATTGCGCTCAGTTCTGGTTACCACATTTTATAAGTATGTCAAGAGAAGTTTAGAGAAGTTTCAAAGATTTGTGAGAACCATATCAAAAAGAGAGCTAGGTGAAGAGGTAAGAGAAGCAGAGACTGTCCATAGAGCAAAAAGATCAAAGGGAGATTTAATGTAGGTGCCAAAAAAACGAATGGTTTTGATGGAATAAAGAAAACCTGTTACAATCAGCAGGAAGGCTGACAATTGGAGCACAGAAATTTAATGTAATTGGTCATAAAATGAGGGGGAAAATGAGACAAGAACATATCTGTAGAAAACAACACAATATTATTAGTATCCGAGATGCACTCTGTAAAACTGGTAAATGCATATTCAACAGTGATTTTAAGAGGGAATTATAAATATATGGGTTTTGCAGGGTAGTGAGCAGAGCAGGATGATGGAGCCAATTGAATAGCTCTTTTAAAAAGGTGCCTGATGCACTCTTCCTCTGCAATAAGATGCTGCGAAAATGTATAATTCCATAGCATTTGTTGGACGTAAAAAGCTTAGGCTCCAAATCAGCACAGGTAAAAACAAGGACTGCAGATGCTGAAAACCAAATTCTGGATTAGAGTGGTGCTGGAAAAGCACAGCAGTTCAGGCAGCATCCGAGGAGCAGGGAAATTGACGTTTAGGGCAAAAGCCCTTCATCAGGATTACTGTATTCCTGATGAAGGGCTTTTACCCTAAACGTCGATTTCCCTGCTCCTCGGATGCTGCCTGAACTGCTGTGCTTTTCCAGCACCACTCTAATCCAGAATCCAATCAGCGCACCCAGCTACTGACCTCTCCAAGTTCAAAACCTCTAATTTTAATAGTAAGAATTCTTTAAACTTAGTTTGATTACAAACTAGAGAAGACACTTAGAAATACCCATCAAGTCATTTATTTATTGTTCAACTTTAGATGTTACCATGAAACTTTGCTAAACTCTATGTTATATTAAATTTACCAGTCTCAAATTACTGCTCAGCACTGAGTTTGGGACACGAATTCAATCGCGCTGGTTAAATTCAAAATGTAGTACAGTACAAAATTAGTCAAAACGCAGTGTTTCAATGGGTCAGGATAAACTCTGGGTGACTTTGTGAATAAATGCAATGTTGGATATGGTACTGAGTTATGCAGATCACAAGGTGCAAATTCCTTGGCCTGTGCTTAAGACTGTTCCTCTCTACAACAGAGAAAACAAATCACCTTCAGGATTTTTTGGTAAATCACAGCCAAAATGTGCTTGTGGACATCCAATAAAGACAGCTCTCCACTATTTTCATGCTAAATAAGTGGCACTCTCAAAGTCTGATGTGAAAAATTGTTGACACCTGTTTAAGAGTACCACAAAGTCATTAATTTCAAAAATGCAAAGGAAAGGGGATTGAAAGTTGACAGTTTAGCAGTTGGCTGTTGTCAATTTTTAATAATCATTATAATAAAAACCCTTGAAATGCATAACCAAACTATCTGCACAGATTTGTTGCTCCATTGAAAAAAAATCCAAGTTCCCAACCATCCAGGCTGCATTCCCATAGCTTGCATAAAACATCCACATTTTCAGGCCTCCTAATACAGTTTGGCTGATAAAAGTACACAAAATAAGAAACAAGCTTAGGCTTCTTTAAGAGATGTTTTTGGCAACATATTTTCAAATTGCTCTCAATCTGACCACCACCAGCGAGTCACAGCCAGCAGCAAATTATTTTGGAATTTCAGTTGAAAATGCTTCACCAGATACACTGCAAATGAGATTAACATCTATAATTATACTGCTAGGTGCAGGGTACAGTTTCTATAGATTTTTAAAGAATTAACTTTAAAAAGTTGCAGTAACTTCCTGCTGGCCATTAATTCCAAATTATATGAACTTCAACACAACCATGCCTCATTAATTTAAATTACTTCCTTCAGAAAAGGAATTCAACTCCAAGAGTTGACTTCCAGACACCAAAATTTCATACTTGAGAAACATCTTTATATTTGATATCTTATGAAAATTAGTTATACTGTGCAATGGATAAAGTCAATATACTTCAAATACTGTACTGTAGAAGTACCCATTCTAACGCTGCTTTTATCACACAAACAATTACAAAAGTGCTGTTAGATGCAAACTTTACACTACGAGTAACTTTGTCTGCTCAGCCATGTTGCACTCCATCTCAAAGCCCGGCTGAAGCAGAAATCATAAGCACACCAAAAGGAGATAGAATTATAAAGCAGTTATATCTTGTCAACTCAACCACTTCCCGCAACCAAAGAAAGCCAAAACACATCTTTCAACTCTGCCTCAAAGTTGCAAGTTGAAGCACACCCATATGCTCAAATATGTTGCCAAATGTTAATGTTTCGTTATTCATTCAGGAATGAGGGTGTCACTGGCTAGGCAGCATTTATTGCACATCCCAAATTGCCCAGAGGGTAATCGAGAGCCAACCTCATTGCTGTGGGTCTGGAGTCACACGCAGGCCAGACCAGGTAAGGACAGCAGTTTCCTCCCCTAAAGATCATTAGTGAACCAGATGGTTTTTTCCAACAATCACCAATGGATTTGTGGTCATCATTAGACTCTTTATTCCAGATTTCTTTTTTTATTATTATTTAATCCACATTCTACCATCTGCCGTAGTGGGGTTCAAACCAGGGACGCCAATACATTGTCCAGGTCCATGGGTGAATAGTCCATCATCTCCCTAGCAAGTGAGCCCTAAAGTATGATCGTTTTCAAACGTTATCCAAGCCAAACTTGTCCTCAACTGTTCCTGCTACTAACAGTCATCTAAACATTCCACAGAAATGCATCTGCGTTGGTACCAGACAAGGATAGCATTATAGCCCAAGGGAATGGACCACTGTTAAACACTTGCTTTTTAGTTGGATATATGAATATAGACACATGGTCACTTAAACAAGGTTCAGTATAATATCCATTCATGAAATCTTGCCCCAGCAGGAGATTAACACCTTGAATTTAAGTGGGGACTACAATAAAATACAGAACGGCAGAATTCTGGCCGGCACAATTTTCAATATAGTTAAGCATTGCTTGTAACAGCATCTTAATTTACTTTTTCCATTACTGAAGACATCAGCTAGCATCAACCCCATTTTCTGGTTCAAAAATATCCAATGATACCAACAGTTTAATCACTGAATGATCAAATTATTACTGTTCTTATAAACAGTATTTTGAAACCAGTAAATATATTTAAAGAATACACTTTTTCTATTCACTCGCTTGCCAACAAGGGCAATCTTTTTGTGCCTGGACATGTAGGAACTCTCAAGCCTTAAACTCACCAGTAAAGATTGGCTTGAAGGTAGAGATAGGACTAGGTTAGGTTAGGTTATCTGGTCAGCATGGATGAGTTGGACCAAAGGGTCTGTTTCTGTGCTGTACATCTCTATGACTCTAAGACCCTGGCAAATTTCCTAACTATGGTGTGAAGGAAAGGAGCTCATTCAACTATTCCATTTCAAAAAGGTAAATTTGAGTGCAGCATGGACCCCATTAAGACATGAGGAAATTCCTACATGTAACCACAAATTCAAATAAAGCATTCATCTACATAACAGAAATATGCAAGGGTTAGTGCTAGGTGCCATACCATCAAAAATACAGAACTTGCCAAATATACTTCTCAGAGCTGGGCCAATCTGACATTCCATTGCAACACCATTTATTTGAGCCTACAAAGCTGTCGTTAAAATAGGGTCCAACTGTATAAATTGCTGACTTCACAAGCTCAATAAACATTTATACCCACAATGATAGCTGATCTAGACAACCATAAGAGTGCTGTAATGGTCTATTTGTAAATAGACTCGCACATGGACACTGCATTGCCATTGATATGCAAGAATGGAACCTTCTTTGCAAATATGAAGGAATTCTTCACTGTGAATTGCATAAAACTGGTTACGGCACTTCACTCAATTCTTGTAGTACATTAAAAAAATTCTCTTTGACCAATTATGTAAAATTTAAACAATGCTTGGCAGTTAATGGTTAGTCGTCAATTATCTGGTGGATTCTCCATGGCAATGTCTCTTTCAATTAAAGCCCACTTGCCAACTAAATACTGTATAAATATTTTGCATTTGTACTGCTATTTCTTGGAAATAGAGTGCAAGTCAAAGCTTTGACAAAAATGCACCTTTTGCAGCAATCCCATCCTTACAAAAAGTGGAACAAAAAAAGTTATACCATCAAACAGTGGCTTGGAGGCAGGATGCTCTTTCTGGGATAACGGGGAAGCGAATGTGTTGACATTCAACAGGTTTCACATAAAAGGATCATTAAATAGTCATTAACGCATCGGTTTCTTCAATGAACAATCACTTCTGCTGACATGAGCAAACAGGACTCACACAAAGTGCATAATCATACTCCAAATATTAGGTTAATTGTAGGCTGATTGGAGTTCACCTTTCATTTTCCAATTTAATCTTTCCAGTCAAGGCTCTCAGTTATTACATAGGTTACACCTATTCTCAAAGATGCATAAAGTTGAGAATTACTGCAATAAGCCCAGCAACGTAGCCTGATCAAATCAACAGGAAGAGATTCTGCAGTACTTAATAGATCTAAATACATAAGCCTCAAGTCTGATCACATGCACCATTAACAAAGAGATTTGAGAACAAAGTACAGTAGATGCAAGACACAAAAAAAGAAAATGTTTAAATACAAAACAGGTCATCAACATCTGATAAATAGCAAAGGCTGAAGTCTCAAACATATAATCTTAACACATCAGTGAAAGTTCAAAGTTCCTTGAAAAGTGGAGTCTCAGGTAGATAGGAGAGTGAAGGCGGCATTTAGTATGCTTTCTCTTATTGATCAGAGCACTGCTTATAGGAGATGGGAGGTCACGTTTGCGGTCGTACAGGACATTGGTTAGGCCACTTGTGTGCAACTCCAGTCTCCCTCCTACAGGAAGGATGTTGTGAAACTTGAAAGGGTTCAGAAATGATCTACAAGGATGTTGTGAGGGTTGGAGGGTTTGAGCTACGGGGAAGAGGCTGAATAGGCTGGGGCTATTTTTCCTGAAGTGTCAGAGGCTGAGGGGGAGGAATGGAGAAGAAAGCTTTAGGAGAACAAAAAAAAGAGAGATGGGCTATACATGGGTAAATTAGAAATAGTTCAAGATCAAGCCAAGTTGGACTGCAATTGGTCACATGCCCTAGAGTGCACTAAGGCTGCCAGTGAAGCACAACTTCAGAAGTGACTGGTAATCTGGGGAAGCAAAATAAGTTCAACTTCAAAATTACTGTTAAAAATCATAAAATATGAAATGTCCAGATATATGATTTTTAAAAATTCCTTTTACAAAAAGATAAAAAAATCTTGAAATAGCTTTGCTGCCCATCTCCAAGTACAATATGTACATACACGAGGCAGGGTCCAGGAAACGAAGAACAAATAGAGTCAGATGTACAACACGGATACAGCTCCTTCAGTCCAACTCATCCGTGCTGACCAGATATCCTAAACTAATTAGCCCCATGACTGGACACATCTAAGTAGATTTCACCTTCAGAAATGACATTATGCCTTTTTAAATAATCAGCTTCATGCCTATTTCTGAATTAAACCTTGAAGTCCTACTACTAATCTGCTAGTTTAAATTAATAACAAATAACTACTCCAATCCAATATTCAAGTACAATTCCGACAAAACAGATCCAACATTCTTTTTTGCAATTATTCCATTTTCTACTTTTAAAAACGTGATCAGTACTGGGATTATAATAATTCAGCTAATTAGTAACCCGCACTGTTGGCATCACTCTGCATCACAAGCTAGCCATCCAAAAAGTGAAAAATAAAACTTTTCCGCAACCTGCATAAAGTAACATTACAACTTCAAACAGATAAATTGACAGAGTAACTTGGAAGACAACACATTTCCCGTTACTAGTGTCATGTAAAAGGAAATTTTAATTCACTGTTTATTATCCAAACAATAAAATTGCAGTTAAGCAATTACTATTCACCCACTGTGAAACTTACCAAGGATAAGTCTTCCATTTATTTACCAATAAACTTCCAAAACATATACACAGCAGATGAAAATGTTGTCTACTCCAGAAAACAACTACTTAAATCGGTCTACCTGTATTCTCAAACTATAATTAATCAAGGTACTAATTTTAACTAAGGGAGAGGGAAGGAGAGAACAGGTTTTAGAATTTAAGTGCACCTGCATATTGCAATGCACAAAAATGTCGGAACCAAAATATGATTTATAAAAGGTAACATTTTATACATGGTGTTTACCAAATTGAGATTTCACTTAGGTTATTACTACAGGTATACCCTCTGCAGAAATAAAGTGACCTTTTACTGCATCTTAGTCAACTCAAAAGAGAAGCATTGAACTTATCTAAAGTCCTTTCAGAAACTAGAGTCCCAACTGTTTTACTGCCAATAAGGAAGCCTAATATAGTTGAAATGTTTGAAAGGATGGACATAATGACAAGTTTTGATGAGCTTGGGTTTTCCAACTATTATTTTTAAAATTGAGAGGGGTGGTGGGGGGAGCAGGAAAGATAGGTATGTGTGTGTAAAGGTCAGAGATTAGCCACAACAAAGAGTTGCAGAATGAGGTGATAGTCGACAAGGACCAGCAACATCTTGGTGACAGTGCACCTTTTCACATCTGGGAGATTCTAAGCATAAACTTGCAACACAGCGAGAATGTTCAAATGATAAAAACGAAGAGTGCTATTCTTAAATAGTTTATTAATAGTTCAGAGGAAACCTCACACAAAGTTGATGTTATTGGCATGCAGAACCAGATCCACACCATGGAAGTTAAGAAAATGAAGCTTGCTTAAAATCAGCCCTGCCAATACCACTTCATTGTGAATTTACGTTCCATGTATTTCAAAACAAATAAAAAAACTTCAACATCCCTCCCACCAATATCAAATTGAGATTCATGCAGGGACCAATTCAGAGACAGTACAGTTAAAATTATCAAGAAAATGCAGCCTCTTGAATTTAGGAAGTTTTTATACACTAAGCTCAAAAGGATAAGGAAGTATCATAGGGAGAAAAAAAGAACTGCAGCAGGTAGTGCAATGAGGGACAAAATTCTCCAAGGAAAAGAAAGTTAAGCAAATTCAAGCCATCACTTTGAACACAGCCCAAAAAGCTAAAAGGAAGACAGAAATTTTTTGAACATAAATGTGAAACCACAGAACAGCTTCCTCTTGGTTGAGCTTCAACGTTTTGGTAAAACAGGCCCACCAGCCAGGTCAACACTGAAAACACTATGTTGAATTTAGGATTGAATGCAAAGGTTTTTTAAAAATGTATTTATTCAAATGGCTCAGTAAACAGTTATACTTTGATATGAAGGTTAACATCATTCAACAGCTTCAAGTGAATATGGTACCATTAGGAATGGATCTTGAGATAGAAGTTCAACAACAGGAGTTGGTCAGATTTGCACACACTGAGTTCCTCATGTCTCACTTACGATGAAAGGAAGTCACATTACACAAAGAACAATGGGTATACACTTTTGGTTGAATCACAAACCACCAACTCAGCGTTAAGAAGTTAAGAATAGAAACATAACTTTCTAAAAAGGTGCTCACGTTTCCAATGAATAACAGAGAATCGCCCAACAAGATTTCAGTTGAAGAGTTTTATTGTGTTAAGTTAAAATAAATTGTCAAAATACTAACTTATCAGGCAACAAATACATTGAACTGCATAGAAAATAACTTTCTTTGTTCACATGTGACATAATCAATCCTGAACACCACCTCTCTCCTTTGTCCAGCTTCAGTAGCTTACAGTAAGTTTACAGCTGACCACACTAATTCTACTGTTTTTCCTCCCTCTTTCCCTACTTCTCCAAAGCTAGAAGACAAAGTCCATACACCACAAGCACATTGCTGTTCTTGCTTTTGTTTGCAGGTAATTAAAACTTTGTATATGGTCAACAAATTTCTTCACTTGGGTGTCTCTTGCCCTTCTACAAACCAAGATAGATTTGACAGTCAGAATTCAGAACTGGCCAGAATTCCTGCCTTTAGTCGTAGAAGTGCATCCTGCAAGTCTAAGAATTCGAGGAGATTTAGTCAGACATGGCTGAAGCAAACAGCTGCAGTGCAGGCTATACAACAGACAGTGGATTTGAAAATTCTGAAAAACTGAGAGAAGTGTCTGAAAATGGCCAATGTTACTACTCTTGGAAATGTATGCTCATTGGAGACTAGGAATGACAATAGATAATAGACAATAGAGGAGATAAAAATAGACAAAAGGAGGCAGAGACTAAGGATAAGGGGAACGCATTGATATTGCATTCCCTAAGAATTTGCACTGGTGACTCAGCTTTTCACCATACAAAACAAATGGCTTAGATGAAGGAAGAGAGATGCATTTCCAAGTCTGCAAAAGAAACCAAGTTAGGAGGCACAGTAAGTTGAAATTCATGGCGCTTTGTACACGAGGGAGCAAAATAAGTGAACATAACTGTGACAGATGAGCTTAAATGTGGAAAATACAAAGGCACTCACTTTGGACCCAAAGGGGGCAAATCTGACCAATAGGAAAAGATTAGGAACTGCAAAGGGTGGATGCAAATCGTAGTACTCACAGACAGTTATATTTTAATTACGTAACCTTTGGTCACATTAGAGCTTTTGCATTTAGACTGCACACTGCTTTTCGATACTGATATACAGTAATGAATTGGGAGACATTCAGTACATTCACCAGAGGGACAGTGCAACTGACTGGGTTAAAAATTACGGTACAGATTAAGTAAGCTTGCATTTCAGAACTTAAAGGTGAGAAATTGTCCATTTGTGTTTAAAATGATTCCAAAAAGGTAGGAATAGAAAAATTACTTATTCATCTAGTACAATCCAGCACAAAGAATCAGAAAAGGATAGCATCAATTTGAAATCTCTTTCTACAAAAGCCAGCATTTCAACCAGATCAACTGAAATATTCAAAACTACAAGTGACAGTTTTTTTTTTAAAAAGGCAAGAGAACAATGAATATGGAATAAAAGCAGACAAATTGCACTGACGCACAGGTCAGCCATTAAATGATGCAACAGCACAATCCATGTTAAGATTTATTATTTTAACATCAGACAGGTTTAGTTCAACTAGCCCCAGTATTTAACTGAAATGAGTATGCACTTGAAGATAAGATTTAGACAACAGCATGATTTTACAAAACATTACTTCGCCTTTAAACAGGGCATGATTTAAATTTCACTGGTTTACATTCCAAGTTGTGAAATTAGTGACTACTGTACAACCTACAACTGCATTAAATAAATATTGATATTAGTCAACTCCAAAGAACAAAAATGGGATCACTCAACAATAGACAAATGGATCAACATCTACTGTGCAATTGTTATCTTAAAGTCTCATGCATGAAGAGTTGTTAACCAGGCAAACATGCCACTGGCGATGGGACCTTGCCCAAGAAATGTAAAGAAATGGGCAGAAGTCATCAAAAGTCACCACATTTAAAATTCTGATCCAAATTTAGTTTTGAAGATCACCGATTTGGCAATTTCCCTGTTCACAGAAAGAAGACGTCACCTACTGCAAACTCATGTACAATTCAATTGCTACAGCTCCTACTATATTTATTTGTGAATAAATGTGATGTCTGGAAGGAAATTCAAGAGGTCTGTTAACATTCCAGACAAATCCATTAAACAGCTGAAAAGTATACCAATTCTAACATGAGGGGCATGGGTAGGGTAAATAGACAAGGTCTTTTCCCTTGGGTGGGAGAGTCCAGAACTAGAGGGCAGCGGTTTAGGTGAGAAGAAAAATATATTTAAAAAAAAGGGACCCAAGGCGCAACTTCTTCATGCAGAGGGTGGTGCATGTGGAATGGGCTGCCTGAGGAAGTGGAGGCTAGAACAATCGCAACATTTAAAATGCATCTGGAGGGGTATATGAATAGGAAGGGTTTGGAGGGATATGGGCTGATTGCTGGCAGATGTGACTAGATTGGGTTGGAATATCTGGTCGGCATGGACGAGTTGGTCCAAAAGGTCTGTTTCCGTGCTGTGCATCTGTGACTAATTCAACTGCCAACTGCCACCCAATATCAAAAATTAAACTGAAGTGATGGAAGCACTTGATGAACCTAACCTGCCTGGTATATTTGAAATAACTTTATAAATCAGTAACTACGATAATTCTTTCTGGAAATCAGAATTTTTTAGGATTTTGCTTTTAAAAACAAAATGTTGATGTTCAGCAACAACAGTGCAGCCATTCAGTTTAGTATAAGAGACACAAACTTCTACTATGCATTCATTCATTCATTACAGGGACCAGCAAGTTGATTTTTGAACGTATTCCCCCCCACCCCTTCATGCTTCAAACCATTTTAAAACTATGAATCATTTTAATACCACTCAATTGTTTGTTGCTACAAGACAGGCTAGGCCATCCCCAGACAGTCTCCAAACTGTCCACAAATAAGAGACCTTATAGATCAAGAGGAAAGGGTGGAGAATTTAAAAATGCAGAGATTGGGAATACATGCAGCAAAAACAAAACCTCTTATTACCACCTTCTAATAATTTGATCAATAGGCATCGGTATTGCTGGCAGACCCCAGAATCTACAGACCCAATGCCCATAAAGCACAGCAGACAGCTCCTTCCATAAACTACTGCATTCAAGATTAGCTTTTAATAAAGGAGTTCCCCATCACAGCAAGCATCCGACCCGGTAAGGAATGGTAATACCTCCAAAGAGGTTTTGAAAGGAATTTGAAATCATTTCCGTAAGCAACAGAAATCGCAGGGTTTGGAAGGTGCTGTCAACAAAGCCTTGCGAATTGCAGCAATGTATCCTGTAGACAATACACTCTTCTGCCATAGTGCACAGATGTCAAGGAAATGAATATCTAAAGTAGTGGATGGATGCCAATCAAGCAGGCAGTCTTACCCTGGACAGTACTGAGGTTTTTGAGTGCTCTTACAGTTACACTCATCTAAGCAAGTTCGAAACTATGAGGTTGGTTCTAAGCTGAAACCATCAGCAGGATTTGCTTATATTTGCGAATGGTGGTCTTTACAATAGGAGTTATAATAATTGTATTTTTGATCAGTTGTGTATTGTTTAACAAAAAAAAAGCTGCACTCCTTCAGCCAAACGGACAAAATCCCATCAGACATGCCATAAAGCAGACAGGCTTTGGGGAGTCAAAAGGCAAGTTACTTGTAAGAGAATTCTCAACCTCTGACTTGATCTTGTAACCATGCTTGAATTTTTAAAAAAAATTTGATTTGTACTGAGGTACAGTGAAACGCATTGTTTTGCATGCTCTACACCCAAATCCTACCTTACATAGGTACATCAGGGTAATAGAACAGAATGCAGAATATAGTGTTACAGCAACAGAAAGGGCAGAAAAGACAAGATAGGCGAGCCCCAGACAGTCTCCAAACTGTCAGTAAGTAAGGGACCACGCTAAAATGAGAGGTCCAAAAGTCTAATAACAGCAGGAAAGAAGCTGTGCTTGAAATGTGTCAGTACATGTTTTCAAAACCTTTGTGTATTTCACGTGGTCAGTCCAGTTACGTTTCGGATCATGGTGACCCGCTAAAGTAGTTGATGGTAGAGATGACAGCACTTCTGAATGTCAAAACCTGACTAACCAACATTATTTTGCTGGTGGTAGTGTCTGCCAGGTACTCATGAGGCACAAATATCATTTATCAGCCCAAGCCTAAATATTGTCCAAATCTTGTTCCAATAAGACATAGACAGCTTCATTATCGAGAGACATGATTATAATGTTAGATTTATTACTCAGTCTGGACAGCCCTAGGATTAAAGGCAGCAAATTTCTAAAAATATACTTGGGACTGTTTCCTGGAATAACATGTTTTAGAATTGATAAGGAGACAAATTTGATATGCAAAGAACAACATTGTGGGGATGCCTCACTATACTGCAGCAGCTCATGGCGGCAGCTTAATGCCACTGGACATGCTGGCCTAGCCTGCAATGCCCACCTCCCACAAAATAAGCCAAAAAAAAAGTTAACTAACAATTTGATGGTAAAGAAACAGGTCACTAGTTAAAAGTATCATACAAAATGTTTAACCTCACTCAAAAGATTTCTCAGTTCTTTAGTAAAATGTGGATTTAAGATTTACACCAAGGACAAGAGCACAAAATCTAGCCTGACTGTAGGTTACAGTACTGACTTAATTACCAATAGGGGGCTACACTGTAAGGATGCCTGCTTTCAGATCAAAAAATTAAAAGCACCCTCTGAAGTGGTCGCCAAAATAATCCACACACTATTTAAAGAAGTGTTCTCCCAATGTCCTTAAGAAATATTTATCCCTCAAATTACATCACTAAACAAGCGGATCTGACCACAATTACATAGCTTATAACCTTGCCGCATGTAACCATGTGTTGTGTTATATATTGTAGATAACAGTGATAACACTTCAAAAAAGTACCATGTAAATACTCTGGGTATGTCCGAATGTATGAGTGTCACGGTGGCTCAGTGGTTAGCACTGCTGCCTCAGGGTGCCAGGGATCTGGGTTCGATTCCATCCTTGGGTGACTGCGTGTGGGGTGCGCATGTTTGTGCGGTGTCTGCATGGGTTTCCTCAGGGTGCTCCAGTTTCCTCTCATAGTCCAAAGACGTGCACTTAGGTGGATTGGCCATATTAAATTTCCCATAATGTCCAGGGATATCCAAGCTAGGTGGGTTAGCCAAGGAAAATATAGGGTTACAGGCATTGGGGGTTTGGTCTGGGTGGGATGCTCTTCAGAGGGTCAGTGGGGACTCTTTGGGATGAAAGGCCCACTTCCACACTATAGGGATTCTATGACTCTGTGGTTGTGAACAAAAGCAAATTATATTGAACAGACAGCTCTTCTGTTTTCCAGTCTCTCCTCTCTTCAAACATGGAGACAATTCTCCAGTGTCTTTAGAAAAATATGACTCACGTTTCTCCTATTTTCTCACCAACTTATTTAAATACATCAAGATGGAAACCATTAATTGCTGAAGATGTTTATCTTGAATCCCATTATTTTCTTTGTTACTGTACTTAAAAGCAAGAAAGAGGTAAGTTCCTCCTGTTAACTGTGTGTGCGCACCCTTATCCACATGGCATTTTGTTCTCTTCCTTGATTAAAGATAAAGGATACAAACTACTTATTTAACAAGTCTGCCATTTCCTTATTTTCTACTGTCTCAGCTCTATGTGCCTTTGATGGACCAATGCTTCCCCATCAATCATCATTTTGATTGATTTTTAACATGAAGAGCTTTAGTATTGGATTTTATACCCCTTGCCATATGTGCAGAACGTAATAGAAACATAACTCAAGGAGAGTCTGGACGAGTAGTGAAGTCTGCATTGATGATTAGGAGATGAACCAGAAAATAAGGGCAATTCACATCTAAGTTAACGTAATGGATGAATGAGGGTCTTTGAACATAGTCAATATGGAGTCAGTAAATACAGTTCATTGAGTCTAGATATCCTAAACTGATCTCATCCCATTTGCCAGCATTTGGCCCATATCACAACAGTTCTAATCCAGATGCCTTTTTAAAATATTATATAATTGTACCCATCTCTACCACTCCCTCTGGGAGCTCATTCCATTTATTCATTACCCTCTGCTTGAAAAGGCTGCCCTTTATGTCCCTTTTAAATCTTTCCCCTCTCAATTTAAACCTCTGCCCTCTAGTTTTGGACCTGCCTACCCTAGGAAAGAGACCTTATCTTTACCTTATCCATGCCCATCGTGATTTTATAAACCTCTGTAAAAGGTTACCTCTTAGCCTCTGACACTCCAGGGAAAAAAAAAGCATCAGCCTATTCAGCCTCACCATATAAAGCAAACCCTCCAACTCTAGCAACATCCTTGTAAATCTTTTATTAACCCCCCTCCTATAGCAGAAGTGAATGCAGTATTCTAGAAGTGGCCTCACCAATGTCCTTTATAGTCACAATATGACCTCAACTCCTATACTCAATTCACTGACCAACGAAGGCAAGCATCACAAATGCCTTCTTTACCACCCTACCTACCTGCAGCTCTACTTTCAAGGAACTATGCACCTGCACTCCGAGGCATCTTTGCTCAGCAACAATTTCCAGGGCCCTAACATTAACAGCATAAGCCCTGCACTCATGTATCTTACCAAAATGCAACGCCACTTATTTATCTAAATTAAACTCCATTGACCATTCCCCAGGCCATTCTACTTTGAGATAACCTTCTTCACCCACTAAACTAATTTTGGTGTCATGTGCAAACTTACTAACCATATCTCATTCATACCCAAACCATTTTTATATGTGACAAAAAAAAAACAATATACTCAGCAATGAATCTTGTTGCACACTGCTGGTCACATGCCTCCAGTCCAAAAAATACAACCCTCTACCATCATCTTTAGATTAGCAAAAATAAAGGATCAGAACTGGCTTCATTAATGTGTTGACAACTGGTTGGAAAATATGAAAGAGAGCAGTGATTAAGGGAATGTATTCTAATTGGTACTTGATAAATCGTCGTTTCCAAGTATCTAGGCTGATGCCTCACCTTTCATCACATCAGTAACTTGGATAAGGGAACAGAGTAATTTCTCAATTTAGATAGGCAACTAAGTTTGATGGATAGAATGTTGTATAGCTAAGTGAAGGAAGCTACTCTGTAAATAGGAACACAGTAATCAACAATGCTCATAGAACATTGCACTTAAACGCAATGAATTTAAAGGAAGGAACTGCCTTCCTCAGATCCTAGCTCAGCACTGCATTCAGTTTGTGGGCACCACATATCAAAGGTGAATATCAGAATGGATAGAACAAGATTACCAAAGGTTCAAAGGTTTACAGTTTGAGGACAAAAGAAAACACTTGCTAAGCGTATAACACAATTAAGATATAATAAACAAATTCATTTGGGTTGACATTTGGGAGGGCAGGAGTAGCTCAGAACTAAGGAACAGCAAATATAAAATTAGATCATGGTCACCTGGCAGTGAATTCAACAAACAATGAACTGATAATCCACTTTAAACTCCATTTGAGAAGTGGCAAATGGAGTTTAATGTGGAAAAGTGCGAGATGATTCACTTTGGAAGGAACAACAGGAATGCAGAGTACTGGGCTAGTGGTAAGATTCTTGGCAGTGTGGATGAGCAGAGAGATCTCAGGAGGTAAAAACAATGACTGCAGACGCTGGAAACCAGATTCTGGATTAGTGGTGCTGGAAGAGCACAGCAGTTCAGGCAGCATCCAAGGAGCTTCGAAATCGACGTTTCGGGCAAAAGCCCTTCATCAGGAATCAAGGGGTCCAGGTACATAGATCCTTAAAAAAGTTGCCACCCAGGTTGATAGGATTGTTAAGAAGGCATATGGTGTGTTAGCTTTTACTGGTAGAGGGATTAAGTTTCGGAATCATGAGATCTTGCTGCAGCTGTACAGAACTCTGGTGGGGCCACATTTGCAAGTATTGCGTACAGTTCTGGTCACCACATTATAGCAAGGATGTGGAAGCTTTGGAAAAGGGTTCAGAGGAGATTTAATAGGATGTTGCCTGGTATGGAGGGAAAGTCTTACTAGGAAAGGCTGAGGGACTAATTTCACTGAAGATGATAGAGAGATGACTTAATTGAGACATAAGATAATCAGATGATTAGATAGGTTGGACAGCGAGAGCTTTTTTCCTTGGATGGCAACGGCTAGCACAAGGAGACACAGCTTTAAATCGTGGGGTGATAGATATAGGACAGATGTCAGAGGTAGTTTCTTTACTCAGAGTAATGGGGGGGTGAAACACACTGCCTGCAACAGTAGTAGACTTGCCAACTTTAAGGGCATTCAAATGGTCATTGGATAGGCATATGGGCGAGAATGGAATAGTATAGGTTAGAAGAGCTTCAGATTGTTGTGCCGACCTGTGGAACCATCGAGGCCAAATGGCCTGTACAACGCTGTAATGTTCAATGTTATAAGACTGTGGTTGATAGGGTAAATGGTCTGCTTCCACGTTATAGGGATTCTAAGTCCATGCTGACCCTCTGAAGAGTGCTCCACTTAGAACCAGCCCCTACCCTATACCTGCAATCCTGCATTTCCCATGGTTAATCCACCTAGCCTATACACCCTGGACACTATGGGCAATTTAGCATGGCCAATCCACCCTAACTTGAACATCTTTGGACCGGGTAAGGAAACTGGAGCACATAGAGGACACCCACAGACACGGAGCAGGGGAAAGGTGCAAACTCCACACAGTCAGCCACTGGTGGAATCGAATAAGGGATCCTAGTGGTGTTAGGGAGCAGTGCTAGCCACTGAGCCGTCATGCTGCTCATACTTTTCAATGTGGATAAGGGATGTGAATCAACAGCAAGTAAATGAAGTCAAAGTGTAGATTAAATCACCATCATGCTTAAATGGCAGAACGAGATGGCAAGCATGAATGGCAAATGTCTGCTCCTATATTTGGAAGGGACAAGTCATTCACTACATTTCTGGGAGAGGGGGAGGTAGAATATAACTTAAGGATACATGACCATACTGCAGATGAATTCTAACAATAACTCATACACGGAAACATTAGCACTAATTTTTTTTCTCCACAAATACTGCCAGACCTGCTGCATATTTCTAGAATTTTCTTTCCTTACTGCACAGCAAGTCCAAAACTGAAGAGTTTGAGAGCCAAGACAAATGAACGAATCAGTGAGTCACATTGTGGAGGCAGGAAACATTGATGTAAATAAACGGTGCGTTATACAGTCTAACACAACACGAGTATGCAAACTTCCTTGTAATTCTTTTGTCAAAACTGATCCAACGAAATAAAAGATGATCTGGACAAAACCCTTGAAGCTAGGGGAGGCAATGGTCTAGTGGTATTTTTGCTGGACTGTTAATACAGAGACTCTGTTTAAGTTCTGGGGACCCAAGTTTGAATCCCACAATGACAGTAGATGCGATTTTTGAGAATATTTGTAGCACAGGTTGAAGTTCAGGTTGTAAGTTTGCTCGCTAAGCTGGCAGGTTTGTTTTCAGACATGTCATCACCATGCTTGGTAACATCAGTGAGCCGCCGGTGAAGCACTGGTGCGCTATCCCACTATTTGGGTGTCTTGGTCTCCAAAGGTGGATGTTATCATTTCCAGTTCTTTTTCTCAGAGGTTGGTAAATGGGGTCCAAATCAATGTGTTTATTGATAGAGTTCTGGTTCAAATGCCAGGCCTCGAGTAATTCCTGTGAATGTCTCTGTTCAGTCTGTCCAACGATGGACACGTTGTCCCAATCGAAGTGGTGTCCTTCTTAGTCTGTAAGTAAGGTTACTAGTGATAGTGGGTCATGTCTTTTGGTGGCTAGTTGGTTTTTGTATATCCTGGTGGCTAGTTTTCTGCCTGTTTGTCTGATATAGTGTTTGTTAGTCTTTGCATGATATTTTGCAAATTACATTTGTTTTGCTGGTTGTTGGTATAGGGTCCTTTAGGTTAATTAGTAGCTGTTTGCATGTTGATAGGTTTGATGCCAAGGGGGCGGAGTAGCCTGGTAGTCTTCTCAGAGATGTTTTTTAATGCATGGTAGTGTGGCTAGAGTTTCTGGGCGTGTTGTGTCTTGTTGTTTAAGAATCGACGGACTGTGTTTATCAGGTCAGGCAACATCCGAGGAACAGGAAAATCGACGTTTCGGGCAGAAGCACTTCATCAGGAATGATTGTACTTTTCCAGCACCACGAATCGGTACTCTAATCTCCAGCAACTGCAATCCTCACTTTCGCCCTGCATTCTTCTTGAAAATATTATATTAGATATTTTTCTTCTGCTACTTGTAGTTTATGGGTGCTGGAGTGTATTGTGGCCCATTTAAATAATGTCCTGATGCAGGTCTGTTTGTGGGTGTTGAGATGATTGCTTCTGTAATTAAATATCTGGTCTGTGTGTGTTGCTTTCCTGTAGACATTGGTCTGCAGTTCTCCATTAACTGTTTCTTCCACTATGATATCTAGAAAGGGGAGTCTGTTGTTGTTATTCTCCTCTTCTTTTGAGAAATTTATACCAGTAAGGAGGTTGATGTTGTAGGTTCTCTAATTTATTCTGTTTTGTGATGACAAAAGATAGTGGACCCAAAGTTTGGGTTGGATCATGGGGAGGGCTGTTTGTTTGAGTCTCTGCATTACTGCTTCTGCTAATATGCCTAATATTGGTGATCCTATGGGCATTCCATTGATTTGTTTGTAGGTGTTGTCGTCAAAGGGGGCGTGGTTAGTGAGGCACCGAAAACTGAAATACCTAGAAGACTCATGCCACTCCATCCATTCCACTCAGGGATTCCTGATCAAAGAGACCAAGATAGAAGAGGACGAAATAACTGTCTTCTCTGACGTAACAGCCCTGTTCACATCAATTAACATCAGCCTGGCCTAAGAAATACTGACCGCACTACAAGACAAACTAAGGACAAGCACCAACTTCATCAGCAAGGACAAACATCCTCAAGCTAGTTGACCTGTGCCTCACTAACCACTTCACCTTCAATAAGACAACCTACAAACAAATCAACGGAACACCCATGGGATCACCAATAATGCAGAGACTCGAACAAACAGCCTTCCCCACAAACCAACCCAAACTTTGGCCACTACGTAGATGACGCCTTTGACATCACAAAACAGAACCAATTAGAGGAAACCAACAACATCAACATCCTTACTGGCCTAAATTTCACTAAAGTGGAGGAGAACAACAATAACAGACTCCCCTTCCTAGATGTCACAGTGGATCAAAGTTAATGGAGAACTGCAGACCAGCGTCTACAGGAAAGCAACACACAGACTGGATACTTAACTACAGAAGCAATCACCCAGAAACAGTGCTACATCAGGACATTTAAAAAAAGATTATAATATACTGCAGCACCCAGGAATTACGAGAAGAAAAACACCTATACAGCATCTTCAAGGAGAACGGATACCTGATAAACACAGTCCGCTGATACTTAAACAACAAACCCAAACAACAAGACAACACACTCAAACTCAAGCCACACCACTATACAAAGACATCTCGGAGAAGACTACCAGATTACTGCAACCCCATGGCATCATGGTAACCCATGAACCTACCAACACACAAACAGCTACTGATTAACCTAAAGGACCCTGTAGCAACAACCAGCAAAACGAATGTAATTTGCAAAATATCATGCAAGGACTGTAAGAAACACTATCAGACAAACAGGCAGAAAACTAGCCACCAGGATACACGAACACCAACTAGCCATCAAAAGACATGAGAAAGTGAGAACTGGGGATCAGAGTCAGAGTGTGGGGCTCGAAAAGCACAGCCGGTCATCGCCTCTCATTCCTGATGAAGAGCTTATGCTCGAAACGTCGACGCTCCTGCTCCTCCGATGCTGCTTGACAAGCTGTGCTGTTCCAGCACCGCACTCTTCGACTAAAAGACATGACCCACTATCACTAGTATCCTGACATACAGACGAAGGAGGACACCACTTCGACTGGGACAACACATCCATCCTTGGACAGACTAAACAGAGACACACACAGGAATTCCTAGAGGCCTGGCATTCAAACTGGAATTCAATCAATAAACATGTCGATCTGGACCCCATTTACCAATCTCTCAGCAAAAGACCCAGAAATGACGTCACCCATCTTAAGGGACCAAGACACACATGTAGAAAGTGGGACAGAACACCAGCGCTTCACCAGAGGCTCACTGATGACATTACCTATCATGGTGTGGAATCATCTGAAAGCAAACCTGCCAGCTCAGCAAGCAAACTTACAACATGGCAGATGGTTGAATTTGAATTCAATAATCAAACAAAATCTGGAATTCAGAGTCGAATCACAGAATCCCTACTGTGTGAAAACAGGCCATTTGGCCCAAAAAGTCCACTCTGAAGAGTAACCCACCCAGACCCATTCTCCTACCCTATTATCCTACATTTACTCCTGACTAATGTACCTAACCTACACATCCCTGAACAACATGGGCAATTTCACATGGCCAATTCACTAACCTGCACATCTTTGGACTGTGGGAGGACACTGGAGCACAGAGGAAACCCACACAGACACAGGGAGAATATGCAAACTCCACACAGAGTTGCCAGAGGCTGAATTCGAACCTAGGTCCCTGGCGCTTTGCGGCAGTAGTGCTAACCACTGAGCCACCATGCCACTCCAATGACCCCTGAAACCATTATTGATCGTTGGAAAACCCATCTGGTTCACTAATGCCCTTTAGGGAAGGAAACTGCCATTTTGCTCCTGCCCCACCGAACTCCTCTCCGCCTACCTTGACACCGTCCTGTCCCCCTTAGTCCAAGAACTCCCCACCTACGTTCGGGACACCACCCACGCCCTCCACCTGCTCCATGATTTTCGCTTCCCCGGTCCCCAACGCCTTATCTTCACCAGGGACACCCAGTCCCTGTACACCTCCATCCCCCATCACGAAGGACTCAAAGCACTCCGCTTCTTTCTTTATCGCCTTACCGACCAGTACCCTTCCACTGACACCCTCCTTCGACTGACTGAACTGGTCCTCACACTGAACAACTTCTCTTTCCAATCCTCCCACTTCCTCCAAACGAAAGGAGTAGCCATGGGCACCCGCATGGGCCCCAGCTATGCCTGCCTCTTCGTAGGATATGTGGAACAATCCATCTTCCGCAACGACACTGGCCCCACCCCCCACCTTTTCCTCCACTACATCGATGACTGTATCGGCGCCGCCGCGTGCTCCCACGAGGAGGTTGAACAGTTCATCCACTTCACCAACACCTTCCACCCCGACCTCAAATTCACCTGGACAGTCTCAGATTAATCCCTCCCCTTCCTCGACCTTTCTATTTCTACCTCAGGCGACCGAA
>NC_057750.1:8001383-8073283 GCF_004010195.1 Chiloscyllium plagiosum | reverse complement strand
TCCCTTCAGAACACCATTGGTCACCGTGCTCCAAGCTGAAAACTATCCATTTAATCTCACCCTGTCTTCTATGGGTCAGCCAATTTATTATCTAACCAGGCGGGTTTCCCTATATCCCATGCCTCATTACTTTCTAAATGAGCCTACCATGGGGAACCATATCAAATACCTTGCTAAAGTCCTTATACACCAAGTCCTTATGCCCCTCCCCCAAGTCCCTCCTCCCTATCTTTTATCTTAGCCAGCTGGACAAACTTTCCTCATTCCTGAAGAAGGGCGAATGCCCGAAACGTCGATTCTCCTGTTCCCTAGATGCTGCCTGACCTGCTGCGCTTCTCCAGCAACACATTTCCATCTCTGATCTCCAGCATCTGCAGACCTCATTTTCACTTCCTGTGACTCCCAACTCTTAACTGCCCTCTAGAATGGGCAAAAACTGGCGTGCCCAGCTAAACCCTCACTCCAGTGAATGAATAACAGGGGGAAAAAAAACTTAATTTTTATGCTAATAACCCAGTAAAGAAACAACCGGAAGTAAGAGTGTCTGTTGGTTTAGGTGCGCACTAGTCACTAAGTAGCACAAAAAGCATCAAGAATTGGCATTACTAGCACATCGAACCAGTTACACAGTAAGTGCAGTTTTTACATGTTTTAAAAGATATTAATATTAAATTATACATAAGACGTGTTAACTGATATACTCAACTCCTAAGTTTGTTTGAGGAGAAAGTGAGGTCTGCAGATGCTGGAGATCAAGGTTGAAACTTTATTGCTGGAACAGCACAGCAGGTCAGGCAGCATCCAGGGAACAGGAGATTCGACGTTTCGGGCACAGGCCCTTCTTCAGGCCATTCCTGAAGAAGGGCCTGTGCCCGAAACGTCGAATCTCCTGTTCCCTGGATGCTGCCTGACCTGCTGTGCTGTTCCAGCAATAAAGTTTCATCCTAAGTTTGTTTCCATTAACTCCATGTCACAAGGTGACCATTGCTATCAAAAGGACTACTGATGCTGCATTAGGCCCATCCTGTCCTGGTTGACAATAAAAGCCACTCAGGCCCAAATAAACACACACTAGCTCTTGATGCATAGCCCGGTAACTTACTGTATTTCAAAAGCAGACCCAAATATTTTATGATGTAATGGAGACTTCTACTTGTACAACTCTTTTTAGGTTGCAAAGCTGCACTATCTTGGTGACAAAAAACCATTTCAATATTTCTAAACTATTAGTTTAAAATTTCTTCTCCCTACTTATCAAATTCTGATAAAATAATAAGAGGTCTTTCCTATCAATCCTGACGAGACCCCTCAACTTTTGTACACCTTCTATTAAATCTGTCCCCTGACCGCCTCTGTTGCAGAGGACACAGGTGCAGCCTTCCAATCCCAATTCATAACTAAAAAGACTCCAGCTCTGGCAACATTTTTATAAACCTTATCTATATTTTCATTTCTATGTCGTGACCAGAATAGTAAGTACTACCTAGTGAATAATCTAGAATTGATGAGCTAATTTCCAAATGAAATACTTTGCTTTCATCCCATGCCACCATCCTGCAGGATTTAAAATCAATTCTCATGTGGAAACACCAGTCCACAGATCGCCTGATAATATCTCACCTGGAGATAAGAATCCTTACAGGTAGAAGATCACATTCTTATGTTCTGAATAGCTATTCTCTACTTTTCAACTTTACAGACCTGAAATAGGAAAGGCAAAACACCAGACACCTAAACAAGAACAATTTCTTCACATAACCCTGTTCCCAAAAATATTAAATCACTTCACAATTTGTTGATTATTTCCTCATCCAACACTAACTGCCCTCCTTCCTTCTCTCTACTTCAGGGCCATACTTTGCATCTAAAAGAGAGAGAGTTTAGAATTACATTACTAGCAAAAAAAAATGTAAAGCTACGCATCAGATCTAGTACTGTCCACATTCTTTTTTATTTATTCATGGGATGAGGGTGTCACTGGCTAGGCCAGCGTTTATTGTCTAAGTGCCCAGAGGGGAATTAAGAGCCAACCACGTTGCTGTGGACTTGGAGTCACACGTAGGCCAGGTTATCAGATTCCCAAATTCCAGATTTTTATTGAATTTAAATTGACCACCTGCCCTGGTGGAATTCAGACCTGGGCCCCCAGAACATTACATTAGGTTTTAGGATTACCAGTCCAGCAATAATATCACTAGGCCATCACCTCCCTACATGATGGCACAGGAAACATTACAAGCATTTAAATTAAAGTGCTTGTCAAGAATTCACACAGTTCAATAATACATTTAAAATATCATTATGTTAAAATGATATTACATGGACAATGATGAAGTCCTTCAAAATATAAAATCAGTTCCAAGTATTAATCTCTAGAATAAGAAATCACTAGCTCATTTGTCAGTTCATTAGCTGAAGCTTTAACCTATAATACATACAGACATTTAATTCTGTCCTTTTTCTTGTTAATGTCTTCATCTGCGATGGAAACACAGTCTCCAAACTTGAACATGAACACACATTGCCTCTAGTGAAGGCTACTCACGAGGACTTGGACTGCGGCATTCTGAATCAATAATAGTTTGTGGAGAGTATTAAAGATTAGAATTAAGGTGTGGATTGGAGGACTTTGGACTCAGCCGGAAACTGATGTTGTAAGTGTAGATTAGGGGATTTAGCACAACATATAGGTGGTAATACAGTGGTGGTGGGAGGTAGAGGTGGATACATACATTTTCTGAAATAGAAAGTATTTTTATTAAGCAGATGTGGAGACAATAGCAAACTGTAGGGTCATCATCGTGCCAAATTCAGTCAGTCACCATAAACATTGAAGACAAGGCCACCCCTGGGAATCCACTCTGAGCAGGTGAAACAGCATAAGAGACATCACTGATCCCTGCACCCAAACCCTCCCCCAAAACTCTGGATAATGCCATATTTGTCAGTTAGAAATCCCTGTTGGCTAAAAGATGACAATCAAGAAATCATACGGGAGAAAATTCTGCATGTCGTAATGCAGTGTGTCCTCATGCAAGCCATCAGCAGCAACTATCATTAGTTCTTTATTTTAAAATCGAACATGTTAAAATTCTAAAACATGAATGATTTGTTTTAAGCAATCAATTGGCCTTCATGTATTAATTCATTGCAGTTTTTTTTTAAATTATATACACTGCAGCAAGGATTTTTTGGTCTAATTGTTTTTTTTAAATATGCTAACCTCCAAGAATTTAAAAATATGAAAATCAAGATGAAATCATTACACAAACCGACTTGTGTAATTGCCAAGATTAATCTTTGAAGATTAAAATAATTTATAATTTTAGAATGTTACAGAGCCTCTTATGATTGGAAGATGGCTCGGGTTGCAATTCTTGCTGCATAGACATTCATTAGGGTAATTTTTTCTGGAGGCGGAAGGGGGAAGAGAGAGAATGGAAGTCAAAAATGACCAAAAAATGATCTACAGGTTAACTGAAAACAGAATAACAAAACCATTTATATACAACAATTTAGATTTCATTTTTTAAGTTCCAATTCTATGGCTGTTAACAAGGTCATTCCAGATGCACGAGGCTCACCAGGGAACTTCTGCAGCCTATCCATTCACAGTAGTCATCACAACTGAACCTTGAAGCTCTGCACACACCCATGTTTCGCTGAAAAGCAGCAGTGAAAATACTAACCGAATATCTCTCTGCCTCCCAGAAGGGCAGCTACCATCACAACTAAGGACAGCTCACTCACCACAAACCACGAATCCCGGGCCTAGCTGATTACATTACTTAAGTTCGTAGTTTTGATACTGGTATCTAACACACAGGATTTGCCATTTTATCATGCTGCAATCAATAAACCAGCTCAAAAATTGAGAGGGGTTTTGATACAGTTATTTATGTTATTGTCTCTGACTGCAAATTGGTAAATGATAATCCTGAATTGATCAGCATCAAGAAAAATTATGACTAAATTTGGAAGGGGCTAAATTGCAGTCATTCCATTAAATTTTACTGGGAACATGGTCTTAAAATAATGCAGTTGATAAGCAGATTAAAAGGAACCTTCTTAAAATAAGAGCAGAACTCAATTTCTAATATCACCTCAATTCTAACCTCTTAATGCCTTGTGATACAAGGCCGTGTATCCCTTCACAATAGTTCACTGAATCACGAACATAAACAACTCCCCTCACCCCACCCCATAAAAGTACACTTCAACATAATAAACCAGAAGTCGACCTTTTGGATGCATACCACAAACATGTGCTTCACGCAATGGATACCCAACATGTCAAGACATATTCCACATATATTCAAAAAGGGGGAGGAGAAGGGTTCAGATAGAGTTTGTAGACTTGAAGTCACTGTTTAAATACAGAGTGCACCATGCTCATTAAAAGCAGAAATCACTACATCCGTGAATGTACTATGTTTAATGTCAGCATATACATGTTCCTTAACTGAAGAAAGGAAGAGAGAAACAAACAAACCCACTCACTTTTTTTTTTAAAAAAGCCAAACTATTTTTTCTTCTATTTCAGCTATTAATCCATCTAGATTTTTAGGAATGGAAAACAGAATGAGAATTTAATGTCCAAAATTAATCAATAACACATTATCCAGATACAGTTGTATCTTTATCACTCCTATACAATTTGAGTTAAGTCTTAACACTGGATTGCCTTGAAGGTGCTAAAACTTATTCTGCAAAAAGCATTTAAATAATTCTGTGCTTTATGTTAGAGGTGATAGCAATACATTTATACAATTAAAAATTCAGATTTCAAAAATTAGAACTGCAAAGCACTGAAAAAAAGATACATTTCCTTAACGTTCCTTACAAAATCCTACAAAATGTTAAAACTCATTCTGGGAAGAGAAAGGTGTCATTCATTTCTAAACAACGAAAAACGAAATTAGTTCTTCAACACATTTTGACACATGGCACACTCAGCCACATCAAGTATTCTACAAATTTTTATTCCTTTGGCTGTTCTGAAAATACATGTACGAAACAAAAACTAACAAAAAAAAACCTTGAAATATTTCCAACGAAATAAATGCTTGGATGCCAAAATCAGAGAGAAAGATCAGGCTTAGAATACAAATTAAGGATCCATTCAACGGGAAGAAAAAAAAACTGAGGGTGGAAGCAAAGAGAGAGAGAGGAGAAAGAAAAGAAAATATCTCCCTACCTTAGCTTTCTTTCCACAAGATGAGACAAATAATAGATATAGATTTGTTCCTGGGGATTTTTTTTTAAATTAATGGTCAGCAGACATCTTGTTTTCCTCAGGAATCACAGGACAGATTTGGAGGAGAGGGAATGTGTGTGGATTAAAGTGATGTTGGTTTTTTTTCCCAACCCTCTCTTTTGCTTTCTCTTTGCTCTCGGTCCTCTTGCAAATCTATGACTGGACAGAAATGGCGGATATTTCTCCCGTACTATTCCCCTTCAACAACTTTTTCTCTCTGCTGCTGCTGGATCCCCCCCAGGAGCAGACATCGTTCATGATGCTTCTCAGGCCGCCATGGAGGCGCACTGATTCGACGGGTCAGGTGATATCTCCTCCTCCAAGGGACAAATATATTTTTCTTTCCTCCTCCTCCCCGATCCTCAAACAATTAGTCAAACATCAACAAAAATCCACCTCCGCACACACCATTCGATAGGCCACGCCTGACTTCCACTCAAAAATGTCGACCAAAAGCCGCTGCCGCCACAAATTTTCCCCTCAAAATAAAAAGAACTGGCCTCACGACAATAAGATTTTTTTTCCCCTTCCCCCTCTCTCTTCTTCTCCTTCTCCACCTTCGTAATTTGCCCTCCCAACCAAACTTGCTGGTTTCATTTTTTTTTAAATCACCGCCCTCCCTTTCTTGGTCTCCATTGGTCGGTCTCCACGGAGAGACAGTTTTTATTGCGCTTCCTTCACGTCAATCAGACTCGGGCGTCCACCCAGCACGTTAGGTTGTAGGCCGCCAGCTGCGGGCGGGGAAGAGAGCGGCAGGAAGTGGACGGAGGCGGTGCCGCCGGGCCGGAAGTGGTGCGCGACCCAGGGTGCCGGGAAATGTAGTCTCTTGCCTCCCCAGCTGAGCAAAGCTGTTGCATTATTTAATCCATTCAGCATCGCAATGAATTGCAATGCAATTGTCTTCCTTGGTAGGGGCGACATCCTAATGTCGATGGTCAGTAATAGGCTTGCTTAACATGGCTAGAATCAAGAGACAACTGGAGAGTCATATTCGTTATTTGAAGCGTCGTTTGTGTTTTTTTAAATAACAACATCTCCCGGCAGAAAATATTTCCTTTAACACCCCAAAGGGGGTGCATTGTCATTGATTTGATTATGGTGCACTTGGGAGAGGGGGAGGAGGCGATAGGGAGTGGGTGGAAAGGACTACATTCCCCAGAGTGCCTTGGGGAGGGCTGCGCATGCGTAGTGGCGTGATGCGGGTTCTGACAGTCAGCGGTGACTGAGAGGGAAAAAAAAGTGTCGCCTCTGAAATAAAACATCATATGTCCCGGCAAAAGAAAAGCAATAAACACCCATAAAACACAGTAGTTTATAAGAAGAAAACCACCCCCAAAAGCAGAGTCGTAATGGTAAGTGGTGATATTTCTCATTTCCCCCCCCCCCCCACTCCATTTCGAAATGGATTGAATGCAGGATGAGGCCTAACCTGAGCCCAGCTTTGAAGGGTTTTCTGTAAATAATAAAGAGAACACAACTGAACTAACGTAGAGGCTGTTTAATCGTTCAAAAAGTAAAACTTAGCATTCTAATGTTTGCTTGGGTATCTTACAGCAATGGAGGCGAATAATTATCATAAAATAGAGGCCTTGTCGCTTGTTTCTTGCCAAAACCACCCACTGAGTATTTTTATATTGTAACAGTAAAAAGCGGTGTAGATATAATTGAGTTTATGCATTTTTCAAAAGAGCAGGGTTTTTTTAAGGTTGTAACCATAACTGACAGGTTATAACAAGCAGCTTGAACAGGTTTGGGACTCCTTTCTTCAGATAAGAAAAGGGGTTGTGCGACCTGATAAAAGCCTTCATAATTGTGAAAAGTTTTGTCAGGGTAGATGGAGAGAAAGTGGTCCCACTTATTGCTGAGATGAGGTCAAGTGGGCCATATTTAAGTAAGGTGGTCACTATTGGTCCAACAGGAAAGTAGCTTTGCACAGAAACTGGTGGGAATATTGAACTCACTTTCAGGAGAAGGGTCACTGGACCCGAAATGCTAAATTTGATTTTTCTCCACAGATGCTGCTGCGTTTTTCCATCAATGTATGTTTTTGTCACTTTCAAAGGGTTACACCCAAAACATTGATTTCTCTCCCTTCTGATGTTGCCTAGCTTGCTGTGTTCTTCCAGCCTCCTTGCTGTGTTCTTCCAACCTCCAGCTTGTCTACTTTCATAGGCCACAGCTGAGAATAATTAAATGAATTTCAATAAGAACGTGAGGACAAAAGGAATTGAAGGAGATATTGATACATTTAGATGAGAAAGGATTCAATGAGCCTTGAATGGAATGTAAACCCCGAGTATAGTCCTGTTGGGGTGAATGGCCATTATCTGTGTTATGCGTTGCAAGTCCAAAATGAACACAAAATGCTAGAAATACATTAGATTTTGTTTTTAGGGAATGGATTTGTCTAACAGGCCCACAATAAAATTGATTTCTTATTGTTTTATTTTGGCTGTGATATTTTAATTATGCCTCCATAAAATAAAGGATAGCTTGCAAATTTGTTTTTCTCCATTTCAAATTTGTGAATCGACTTGAGGGCATCTGAAGAAGACTAGTGAATGTTTTGAGGCTAGACTCCACCTCTGAATTTTAGGACCAAGGAATTGTCTTATCGTTTCCTTCGGATCTCTTATATATCCAGCATATCATGCAAGGAATAAAATAAATTAATGTTTTGGAAGGGAAAGACCAGGATAAGTGAAAAGTTCTAATGCGTACTATTTTCACAAAGAAGCAACAAATTGATTTAATAGCCAAATAATAGATTTGAAAACAGCGTAAAGATGTATAACTAACTTTAAAGCATAGGCAAGGATACCTTCATTCAGGAGACAGGTACATGGAATTTGGAAGGTCAAAAGAATGAGAGTATCCACGAGAATTTGTACTACAAGGAAAAAGGGTGTTGATTCGTTAGGAAGTCTATTCTAATAGACCCAAGTGTTGCCATGAAGGAAACAATGGAGAAACTGTAGGTTCCCTGATCTTCCAGGTAATTCAAACAAGGCAGAAGGATTGAACATATTCTTTTTGTTTGCAGAGAATGGGCCCTTGTATATATGATAGTATGTATTTATGAGCTCAACTGGCAATCTTAAATTGGATTTTGTAAGAGCTTGAGAACAATCAGGAGTTCAGCAATTGTTGCCAATTGCAAATTTACAATCGGGAACAATAGATGTTTTGGGATTTGCAATTGCAGTGTGTGATCTGCCTTTTGCAAACCATCAATGGTGCCCCCCAGTCAGCACCATTTTCTCCTGTAGCATATATATTGCTTTGATTATTTGAAATTGGCATTCTTGTGTTTGTTCTGACATGGGTAAGACAAAAAACCCACAGGAAATGACATCACCACCAGCCCAAGGAAACTCAAACATTTAATACAAAGCGGACTACACCACCAGTGCTTCATTCGGAGGCTCACTGAAGATGTTACCTAGTATGGTGACGAAACATCTGAAAACGAACCTTCCATATCAGTGAGCAAACCTACATCCATTGCACACAAGTTTTCTCATGTTTTATCTACCTCATCTCAGCCTTTCAATATACTTCACTGATCCCTTCGCTCCAATGCACTCCTGAAGTTTCCATTTGAAAACATCTAAATACTTGTCTCAATTATTTCCTGTAATTCATTTTTGTTGCAGTATTGCATTGCTAGCGAAACCAATGTTTATTTCTCATCCCTGATTATACTTGAGAGGGTAATGGTGCGTTGCCATCTTGTGCCACTGCAGTATACATGGTGGAAATACGCTCACACTCTGTTGGAAATAGAGCTGTGAAACTCCTACTGACAATGAGGCAATGGTGTACGTGAGTTGGAGCGGGGGTGTGACTTGAGAGTGAGTGTTGCAGGGTAGTATGCCAGTCGCTCTTGTTTTCCTAGGCAGTAGCAGTCATGGTTTGGAAGATACTGTCTACTGTGCCAATGAAGAACATATAATATTCTTGCTGACATTTCCATTGAGTATAGACGAAAAATGTCAGAGTGAGGATGTTGGAGATCCAAGTATTGAGCCAGTTGGAACTGGAAAGGTTCAGTTATATAATTTAATAGGTATTACATAAAATAGTCACTGGGTGAGCTCAAACAGGAATTTAAAATTTGCAGTTCTAGAGCAATAACATTTGGACTAACCAAAGTAAGAGTCAAGTTTTCATATTGAACCTAATGGCTGATTAGTGAAACAGTTCTGCAGAGATGTGCACAGTTAAAGGTACCACATCTATAAGCATGGTGCTGATTAACAGACTGGTAACCAGTCTGTTAATCACCACCATGCTTGTTTGCCTCTGCAAGCATCTTAGCCAACTTCTCCTGTAAATTGAAGTCTATCATTATTATAGGAACAATTTTTCATTTTATTTCCAATACTTTCCTAAAACTGAAAAGTTAGTATTTTTTCCACATGGATTTTCAAACTGTTGATGCATGTGGGCAACCTGCACCTTTCTCTGCTCTTTAGGGATTGTGCAGCTTTTGAATTTCGGTAAAATATTTGATTTTCCTCTATCCATAAGGAAAATATCTCCTTTTGAGGGATTATCAGAGATCAGGAAGCTACATCTGGGGAATTGTCAGACCTCTTACCTTCACAGTTCATTTGCATTTCTTGAAAAGGCAAAGTAGCCATGATTATAACCTTATTCTCTGCCAGTGTGATGGGACCTTGGCAAAGGGGTGATATGTGGTTGATCTGTATATATGCTTCTTCTGTCCCATGCTGCATATATAGTCAGCTGGAATATCCACATTGCCTTGAAATTATTGCCCTCAGATTTCTTCTTGTTTCTCGGGGAAGTTCTGCATTTTCTTCTGCCCAGTTACAAACATTAAGAATAAATTTGACTTCATCCTAGGCCCAATTTGTCTTCAAGTGGATGTGGTCATACAGTGTTTGATATGCCTGGTACCTGGGATGACGGAATTATCCTATAATGAGATGTTATGGGGAATTGGTCTGTATTCCCTAGAGTTTAGAATAACAAGTGATGATCTTGTTGTAGTATATGTAATTCTTTAGGGTTAAAACAACAGAGATGCTGGGAGGCTATTGCCCTAACCGGGAATTTTGGCGATCATAAACTCAGAATAATGAGGCAACTATTTACAAAAATAAAGAAATTTCTTCAATCAGTGGACTATTAATATTTGAAATTCTGTTCCCAAGAGAGCTGAAGGTGTGAAGTAGTTGAGTACATTCAAGACAGAGATGTTTAGACTTCTGGAATTTAAGGGAAAAGCGAATGTGGGAGTTATCAGTCATGATTTTATGCACTGTACCTGCATGGACTGTGAAAGACCACAAGGTAATCATCATCTCCTCAGGATAGATTAGAAGATGGACAGCATCAAACACCCATGTCCCATAAATTAGTGAATGCTTAATAAAAGCAGTTCAGTAATCCTTTCTTGAGACAATTGAATTGAAGAGGACGTGTGCAATGCAATGGGGATTTAATGGATAGCTCTTTCAAACAGCCAGCATAGGCACAATCACTGAATGGCCTCCTTCTGTGGTGTATGGCTGAATTACATGTTTTGATTTGCACATGGTGGTGAATAATCCTGGAACCCTCTACTCTCGTAAACCTCTTAAAGGATTGTGATTCATTCATGGGATATGAGTATCACTGGCTGGACAGTATTTATTGACTATGCCCAGTCGCCCTTTCTCTGGTGGTGAACAGCTCTCTAGAACTGCTGTATCCATTGAGTGTAGGCACAACTGCAGTGCTGTTAGGGAGGCATTTAGCTCCACAATATTGTCAAGTCTGCCTTGGGGTTGCATTTGTTGATAAACTGTCAATATTTTTCAGGTTGGAGTATAAATTTTATTTGTATAGTTGAAGTCATTTTGAATAAATTCAATTGTTTTACTTGAATTTATTTTGAATCTGCACTGGGAATGTACATGTTGTAAATTATGCCCATTTTCACCATATCCTTCAACAGCTTGGGTAACTCTATATTCCAGAATGATTTGGGATTATCTCTAATGTAATACCTCATTGTAATTTCATTTCCAAATACAAGTGTAAGTCTTGCTCAGTCTAATATAATTTAAGTATTCTAGTTCCAGGCTAAAAATGGTGAGGTTCACCCTTGTTTCCAAAGCATAAGAGCACAAAGCTGACTGTTAGTCAATAGAATCATGGAAAGGGGATGCCATAGAAGTATCCTGCTGAGGTCATAGCTGATGCAGAATCATCTGGGACAGTTGATGCTGGATTTTAAAAACGAAAAAGCATTATGTTCACACATCTTAACCTGATTCTTAAAAAAAAAGTACACTAAATTAAATATTGCTATGTCTTTATTTCTGAAATTTAGAAATGGACTGTTAATTCATTTATTCCAAAAGTGGGTGGAAATAATTTTAAAAGTTTTAACTAAAATGGGATCCATTTCCAGGGCTATTTTTTTAAGGATGTTGTTGCTTTTCCTGAGGATTTCCTAGTTTTAAACAGTGTTCTCCCACCCTACATTACCAACCACCAGCCTAATTAGAGACTTCAGCAGCATTGTGTCCTGGGCCCCTGAGTTAGCAGACAGGACTTCCTGATCAGTGCCAACACTTAATGGAAATATTTAAATGGAAAGAAGAGCTGGCTAATGCTTTTACTTAAAAATGAAGGACCTAAGCTGTTATCCAATTCTTGTACTTGCAAAGGTGTAAACTTTTTTTTTTCAGCATAGCCAAAACCGAATGCCATGTTGAATTAACCAATTCAGAATAATCAAATATTGTAGTTGTTGACAGCAGCACAGTTATTCTTTAAATGAATGTTATGGGTGTTTAGTGTGTTGTTACTTTTGGCCAAATGAATTTTAGAGTTGTAGAATCCTAGAGTTATACAACACAGAAGCAGACCCTTCGGTCCATCTTGTCCATGCCAACCAGATATCTTATATAAATCTTACATGGATCACAGAATCTTACATGGATTCATGCAGTTTTTGAGCAAAATAAAATGTAATTTTCAGTTTGTACATTTATCAGAAAACAAACAGTCAGTATCAGCAATCAAGTGGGAATGCAGAACAGACTGATTGATTGTAATCTGGCAGTTAAAGGGTGATTTACCAGGTTGGACTTTATGATGGATCTACAAAATTATTGTGCTTGAATGTTTTTAAACAATGAGACGTTACCAAAACTTCTCAGCTTGCACCTCACCAGGGCAAACATAAGAATTTAAAATTTCCACTGAGTAGTTTACCATGGAGAAAACAGTAGAGTGGGTTTCCTATGCTTCTGGATCATTAAAAAAATGGAAGACTTGAATGTATTCATTTTGCTTGCATTAAATGGATCCCTGAGTATGAATGCATTTTCTTCTAGCAAGCCGAAATGAGCCATATAACAGGCCTGACTCATTTTAATTTGGTTGTTTATATAGTTGTTAGCACACTCAGGGTTGTTGAGCAAGTGCTGCCCATTCATGCAATCACTTTGAATAAAAGATTGGGTTTGACAAGTTCAGGATGGTTGAATACTACCTGGAGTCTGCCTGTTCCAAAGAACCAAAAGGAGGTGATTCAACTGGCCAATCATTGGGACAAGCAGCCTTTGTACCCAGAATTATACTCACATTGAAATGTATGCGTGATAACACTGAATTATGTGGTAGGCAGAGTTATGTTTTGAACTGATATCAGCATCCTATTGATGACAACATTTGCATTGCCACTGCATTGTAACAGCTTTAAGCAGCTTGCTTAACCAGTTGTTCAAATAATAAGAGAAAAACCCAGTGATCAGAATTGAATATCAGGATGTCGAGGTGCTTAATCTAAAAACTTCCACTTCAACCTAAACAATTATTCTCAAGCCCAATCAGAAAGATGTCACACAATTTATGTGGATAGATAGTGAAAGCTTCATATGGAAATAATTTTTTAATAAAGTTAACAGCATAATGCCTTTCTACCTTGAGAATGAAAACATGAGGTGATAGAAGTAATGCTTCAGCTACACAAAGCACCCAGTTAAGTCACACATAGGTGTACCAGAATGACTTTTGCACTCTAAGGGTTAAAGTACAAGAAATCTCAAAATCTAGTGCTGTTTTCCGCAGGACTTAGAACACCAGTAAAGGAGTGTTTTGATCACAACTGTCAAGTTTTTTAGGATGAAACAGATGGTTCTCTACTAGTTAGGGAGTTGGGAGCAAGAAGATAAAGTTTAAAAATTAGAGCCAGACCTTTCAGGCATGAAATTAGGAAACACTACTGAACAGTAGAAATTTGGAACTCTTCCATCAAATTGATGTGAGATCAGTTGTTAATTTTGAATAACAGTGAAAGAATTTTGTTCACCAAAAGTATTGAAGGACTTTGGCAAAGGTATAGCTTAGAGTTCAGTTGCAGATCAGCCATGACCTTTATTGACTGGTAGATCAGGTTAAAGGGCTAAAAGGCTTACTCATGTTTGTGTGTTGTGGCAGTTATATATTTTTTTAAAATCCTAAACATTGCGAAATAAAATTTTCTTATGCTGTGAATAAACCACCCAGCCACTTACATAGTTATTAAAATTAAACTTAGGCAAATTAGGTGCATTCAGGCTAAGACAAAGTGACGTCTTAAATGATGAACTAAAATCCAATCCATTGAAAAATGTTTAAGTAATGACAGTGTTCAGGCATGTATTATCTTAATCTGTAGAATGTTGCACTTAATTAGACACTAAATTCTGAACACCCACAAAGTATTTTACCTAAGGGATTTGAAAGAATAGGGTGTGTGTATGTGCAGTTATTTTGTTTAGGGAGAAGGGTGGGGTCAGTGTCATGTTCAATTAAATATTTCTTTTGAACATGTACTTTTTCCTTAATCTTGTTACAAATGATTAAGAGCATTTCTCAGAGGATTAACCAGCAGGTCCAAGCAATGCAAAATGTATATGTTCATGTTAAAAGGGACAGATGTTGAAATTTTATCACATCTTTCTTGCTGGATAAGGATATGAAGAGAAACTGACCAAAGGTGGATAAATGTGGAACAATGTAATATTGGTTAGCAGAACCCCAAGAGCCTGAATGGCTCAATCCTATCACTCCTGCTGGTCACAAGTATACGAGTTGCAGAAGTATCAAAATGATTGAAGTCAGAAGTACGAATCTTGACTGATTTCTTCCCACTTCCATGCTGTAGCCAATTATTGCAATGTTACTGCTGACGTGAAATCTTGGGTATTGCATGCAAATGATTGAATTGGAATAGGACTCACTCTAATACAATCTCTGCCTGAAGGGATTACATTCAAAGCTTGTGTGGGGAGGATACTGGAATTCCAACGACATGTTGCTTAATGAATTGTATGGCCAAAGTGTTGTAAGAGTGAGTATGATGTTGAAAGTGGCTGTTGCAAGTTGAAAACGTTGTCTAAAACCCATGTCCCAAGAATGTGTTTGCTTTGAATATCTCAAAACTAGAGATGAAGAAGATGACAGACAACATCTGGGATAATTGCCTATTACAGTTCAGAACCTCCAGTAGGTGAGGAAACTGGGTTGAAAAACACTCCTAATAAATTCATCTCGCTTTCTATATTTATTTTAAAACTTCACTTGGAGGCAATAGATAGCAAGCAGTGGATTGAAGCCCATATTCTAATATTGGGGTTCAGGCAAAGGTTATAAATAATTTGCAGTTCACTGTGCATTTTAATCCCTCAGTCTGATTAAAGCCCTGAGCTCACTCTGTTATTGGACACCCTTGACTTATAATTATTTCCAGATATCCATTAGTTTCTATATAACACATTCCAGCTCAACTTGTTCTTCATGATTAGAAGGGTGGAGTGCAGTGAATGCTATAGACACAAATAGTTTGCTGATGTAACCTGTTCTCCAGCAGCAGAATACCAGAAAGGCAGCAGGTGGCCTTTGGGTGAGGAAGTAAACATAAGCAATTGTGAAATATATTAGAGCAGTATCTCTCTATTTTTCTCCCCATTGTGATCCTTTTTGTTTGAGGCTTGAAAATTGCCATGATCCCAGACCAGGGAAGGCTGGCATTTGGGAGATGATATTTAGAACTGCAAGGATTTTAAGGGAAGAAGTACCTGGCTTTCTACTGGAGTTTTCAGGATAGGGGTAGGCCTCAAAGATGAACCATTTTGGCACATGCATGGCAGCTATTGCTGGCTTGGAGCCTGTAACCCCAAAACTCTGGCTCATAATCCTGATGGGGTTGCAGTACCACTTTGGGAAACCCTGTATTAGAGCAAATCTTGATATGTCTTGGTAACAAAAAAGAGTTTTCATTCTGAATTGCATACTCGTCTATATTTTTCTGTCTGTGAGAGATGATGATGTGCAGCAAATTCACTGGGGGGGATAGTTTCTTAAGGTGCACTTTTGCTGATTGGTGAAAAGACCAATGAAGAGAGACAAGCTCTGCTGCAAGAGCCTCATATAAAATGGTTATTGGGTGTTGCTGTAGATGGTTGTTTTTACCATGCCTATGTGTCCACTGATCATCATGGTGGCAGCTGCTCGCCCACAGGTGATGTTCCCATTCCCTTCTATCATTAGTTAGTATCTCCCAGGTATGAAATTATTACTTAGGGGTCTTCATTGCCATGCTTGTGAGCATCAATGAAGCAGACATTAGGTGTCCTTTTGGGTTTTTGGCTCATTGCCATCCAAAACGTTCTTGGAAATTCTAAATTTGAAAAGCACTTGAATTGTAAAGGAAAACAAATGATGCCAAAAGTTTGTGTTGGCTGAAGAAGAGAAAACTGTCACTCTTACAAACCTGTAATCACTGATAGGCATGTGCCTCCATTTCTACTGCCCTTGTCATGTTATCAGCAAATAGCCAAATTTTGTAATACACAGGAACCTGGATTATCTGATGACGTGGGTAGGAAGTATTTCATTCAGTTAATTGAATTCGGGAGAATCGAAAGCTGCATAACATGGTTTAGCCAAGCATCGGGATCTTAGGATCTTGCTGTATAGTCCAATATTCAGATAATCAAGGTTGCTCTGTAATTATATGGAAAACAGGTCAAAGGCAGGTTGTAGACAAACTGATATCACAGTAAGAATATCTGGAGTTAGCCAGAAAAATGCTGCAGTCAGTATGAATAGATATCAATATATGTCTTAATTTGTCCTGCCTTAAGTTAGCGATTTGAGTCAAGTGAACAGTTGAGACCATTTTTGCTCTCAAGGTGAAGGACCAACCATTATTACAGGTCCTGATCATCATCCATTATCTGTTACTCACAGGTGGACATCAGAGGAGTACAAGATTTGACTCATTTGTGATCAAACAGCTTGCTGTCTCCACTCTTTTATTAACTAATTGCCACTGAGATGTGCTGGAGGGCTATGTGAAACTTAAACTGTTAACCTAATGAACCAATGGAAATGATAGCCATTACAAATGTGTGTCTATAGGATAACATGATAGATTGAGACCTGAATATTAAAGGGTATATGATATTTAGGAAGGTTAAAAAGCTAGGAAAAGGTGGAGGAGTAGCTCTGTTAACTACTACTGGTACTAGCTCAACAGAGAAGGATGACCTAAATTCAGAAAACCAGGATATAAAAGTGATTTTTATAGAGATGAGAAATGACAAAGGCATTATGTCTTGTGGGAGTGGTGTGCAGGCCACCTAACATTCTTATGTTAAGATGGAACATAAAGGAGGGAATTATGGGAAGTTGTCAGAAAGATATGGTGATGATCATGAATGATCTTAATCTAAAGTTATACTAGAAAAATCAGATGGGCAATGGTAATGTAGATATGGATTAATTAATGATAACAGAGTGAAGACACATAATGAGCAACCATAATGAGATTGAATTTTAAGTTAGTTTGAGGGGGAGAGGAGTGGGTCTGAGACTACTTTTTAACATTTAAATGAGGGCAGTTGTAAGGACATGAAAGCAAAGTGAACACTAGTTTTCTTGTTCAGGGAAGGATGTAAATGCATTGGAATTAATCCAGAGAAGGTTTACCAGACTAATACCTGGAATGGTTGAGCTGGCTTATTGGGAAAGTTTGGATGTGCTAAGCTTATAACCGCTGAAGTTGAAACACTTGATGGCTCTTGACAGGATGATGTGGAAAGGATGTTTTCTCTTGTGAAGAACGTACAACTAAGGATCGCTATTTGAAAATAAGGAGTTGCCTATTTAAGAAAGGATAAAGTGAGATTTTCTTTTTTTCCGAGGGCTGCGAGTCTTTGAAATTCCCCTCCACAAAAGATGGTGGAAGCAGAGTGCTTGAATATTTTAAGGCAGAGTTAGACAGATGCTCGATAAGCAAGAAGGTGAAAGGATATTGGGAGGAGGCAGGAACATTAAGTAATCAAATCAGCTGTGACCTGACTGAATGGCAGAGCAGGCCCATGGAGCCAAATGGCCCACTCCTGCTCATAAATGATATTTGCATATCAATGTCCAAAACATGATCTATTTATAACAAGGGCTTGTGTTTAGATGGTGCCTTAAAGATAATGGGTTGAGGCTTCCATTTTAGTGGCAAAGTGAGAGTTCCATCAGTTTTTGGAGGGATTCTTGCAATGAGACCCTGCAAGGTTTCTTGCTTTATCTGATAAAACATGCCTCATTAACTAACTACCACACCCCAGTGATATCCTTTGTCTTACTATGCACTGTTCTTGGAACAAGTTGCCATCGGATATCTGCTTTAAAAAAAACGAATGTCTCTTGTAACTGCATCTTCTTTAAAAGCCTGTTGTGCATGGGAACAATAACTCAGTCTAGAGTGTCCTGTAGTTTGTTTGGAGGTATACACAGCAATGGAGGAAGAAAGTCAATGACCTTCCCCACTTTGCCAGTGTAAGAAGGCTATTCTACATGGAGTATCCTCCACTTCATTAAGAAGGGCATGGAGTATAAGAGCAAAGAGGTGATAGTGTACTTGTGTGAAATGTTTATTAGACAGTAGCTGAAATATTGTACATAGCTTTGGGTGCCACATTATAGGATGGATGTGAAAACATTGGAGAGAGTGTAAAAGTGGTTTACAGGAATGAGAAACTTTTTTGAGGATAGATTGAACAAGTTGAGATTGCTCTTGGAGAGAGAAGACTGAGAGGAGATCTGAAGTTTGAACGGGCTGCCCAGAGTATAGAGAGAGAAACTGTTACCATTTGCAAAAAGAACAAGAGAGTGTAGATTTAAAATACTGTGCAAAAGAAGCATAGTTGAAGTGAGGAAAGACATTTTCATTTGATGAGTAGTAAAGGTATGGAATGCACTGCCTGGAAGTGTGGTGGAGGCAGATTGAGTTGAGGCTTTAAAGAGGGTATTGAGTGATTATTTGGATGAAAATAATGTTGGAAGGGTATGGGGAAAAGCAGGAGATTGGCACAAACTAATGATACCCATTTAACTTAATCCTGTGCAGGCATGATGAGCTGAAATGCCCTCCTTCTGTGCTGTAGCACTTCTGTGATGTGCCAGAATCTTCTCTCCAATTCCTCACACTCATTCTAACCCTGCTATGGCAACCATCCCCCACCAACGCTCATACTTCAGCACTTTCGCCATAGGTTACAACATTTTCCTCACTCACTCTCACCCCACCATCCCTGTCAGTGCTTACTCTGCATGTCCTCTGCATCACTTCCTCACTTGCTAGGATGCTTCCTCAGCATTTCAGTGGCCACCCACTTTCATCTCCCTTAATACCTACCTCTCTCTCACTCCAGGAGGAAAACAGTGGAGCAGAAAGAGTCAAGATGGGTGGAAGCCATTTAGTTTCTCTCTCCATCCTGCCTCTGATCACCCTGGCTGGCTGGCTGACTATTACCAAGCCTCTGAACTGGTATCAGATGGTGCCACTAACTTACTATGTCAGCACACCATATGAAGGCTATCTCCTTTGACTTGACTGAGGACTGCTGCCGACCCTGTCAAGCTTCTTGCCTTTGTGTCTGCGCTAAACAGCAAAAAAATGAGCTTCGTATATCTGGCTGAGGGGCAAACCACAAAAGAGCAAGGTGAGGCAAAGGTGAGGTATGCTGTGAGCATCCAGGTAGACACAGAGTGAATGAGAGCTATGACAGCAAGAAAATAGGCCTGAGCCTTGTCCAATCCATGAGCTTGTTGTGTGACCCTGAGTTCAGTGTGTGCCTGTGGCAGCCCTTACAATGATAGTCACCAGTGCAGCATTAAAATGCAGAAGTGTGGTATAAGATGTGCCATGAGGATTCTTGGAAGTAATTCCATGTTGAATACTTGACATTTACCTTGTTCAAAATGTTTGGTAAAGTATGAGGCTGAATATAAATGAGTTGAGTTGTGGCAATCAAAAGGCATTTAAAAAAAAACTATTATCTCCTTAATTGGCAACATACCGCTATCAATAAGAGACTGGCCTCACCATTTAGAGAAAGCATAAAAGATACAGCAAGATGTATCTTACATCAAGATCAGCCTCACTGAGTATCTTGTCTGATTCTGCCACAAATCTCACCATAGCTCATGTCACTCAGACCCCTGTAAGATTCCACCCAATAAAACAATCTAAAGTGCTTCAACATAGGCATCAAACCCATCAAGTCAGATTTGAACAAAACAGTTGGGTTTTAAGGAATACAAGAAGAAAAGAGGCAAAAAAGGTTTAGGGATCAAATTCCAGAGCCCTGTGCTTTGGCAGCTAAAGTGCAGGTTCCAAATATGAAGCAGTTACAATTGGGGATACTCAAAAAGCTAGAATCCAAGGAGCGTCAACTGGACTTTTAACTCCTGGCCTAATGTTAGAATGATTTATCAAGCTCCTGAAGGTGTCATCAGAGATGAATTTACATATTTAAATTGAACTCTGCACCATCTTTGGGAGGTGTCCTTGCTGCCTGTAATAGTACAACTAGATCAGGGCAGGGCAGAGTAAGACTGGTTAAGTCTCCTGTTTTCCAGCTTACCTACCCAATATCTCTTTATTGCAAGTTGAAATTAAAGTCACTTTTTCTTCTCATAAAATAATGAATAATCAGTCATCCTTTCAAAGACTTGTTTCAAAGATCAATGGAATTTTTCTGGATTACAGTTATATCTGATCAAAAATGTCTACCTTCGAGTTGAAACATTCCTTTACCTTTGACCTTCTGGGACTATCATATTTCCTATTAAGAATTTTGAGAGCGGAATAAATACAGACTTTAAACTTGCTTATCTTGTATGAGTGTAAAAATATGTTTAAGGAGTGTTAGTCTGCTTCACTGGTGGCCTCCATCAATTTCAAATTGAACTCTATATGGACCTGGCACCCAAAGATACAAGTAAACATTTGCGAATGCAGGGACTTCTGCCTGTATGTTGTTTATTAACCAAATTCAATAATAGGTCAAGGCCATACAGTAGGATCTCATTAGGGATAGAATGAGGAGAGATTGTGAATGAAGTGGTCAGTAGGTTTGTGCACATTTTTGCTTTGCTTTCTGCAAGAGAGAAACCTTTGAGAGGTGAGGAGCTCCCCCAGTTTTAATATTCTGAGAAAGAATAGCCCTGAAACCTTGCGCACCAAAGCTAGCCACTCCTTTAAGTTGATCTGGTACAGCTAAGATACTGGCATCTACCCGACAATGTGGAAGATTGCCCAGCTGTGTCCTATCTACAAAGACCAGAAGAAATATCACTCAACCATTTATCGGCCTCCTCCCAAGCATCAGTAAAGCGATGGAAAGAATCAAAAATAGTTCCATCAAGCAACCTTGATTCACTATCAATTGTTCCTTTCCGATTCCACTGGAAGCATACGGTTCTGAAATTTATTGTAGTCTTAGTCCGCAAGTGGGCACTGAATACTAGAAGAGGGGTGTAAGTAACTGTCTCCAACATTAAGACAGTTTTTAACTGGAAATGGTGATGAGGAAGACCAGCAAAATTAATGTAAGGGGCATCAAAGGTTAAATAAGCTGCCTGGTACAAAAAGGCATGGTCATAGTTATCAAAGGCATGTCGTCATTGTCCCAGGAATTCACTAAGTGTTTCTCGGGGAGGTATCCTCAGCCCAAGCATCTTCAGCTGCTTCTTTGATGACTTTCCCTCTCTCAAAAGGTAAGGAGGGTTATCCATGATCAATTCTGTAATATTCAGCTTGATCAGCAATGTCTAATAACAAGGTAAGAAATACCTGTCTAAATCAAGACTAGGGAAATCTGAAAATTAGGAGAAAGTGAGGACTGCAGATGCTGGAGATCGGAGTCAGAGTGTGATGCTGGAAAAGCACACTTGGTCAGGCAGATCCCAGAGGCAGGAGAATCGATGTTTCAGGCATAAGCCATTCATCAGGACTTCCTGAGTGGATCACGTCTTAATCCTTGAACAACGTCAGAATTTTCTTTTAATTAGCTTGAGTCGGAAACAGAGCAGTAAGTCTTGATACCAACATAGTACAGATTCAGACAGAAGGCAGTGCACATGAGCTGGTTGCTTAGGGAAGCTCAAAGGTGTTGAAAGATGTTGCTGCATTTTGGAAAGGCAAATCAGGGCGGGATTTAAACGCTTAATGGTAAGGTCCTGGGGAGTGTTGCTGAACAAAGAGACCTTGGAGTGCAGGTTCATAGTTCCTTGAAAATGGAGTCGCAGATAGACAAAATAATGAAGAAGGCATTTAGTATGCTTGCTTTTATTGGTCAGTGCAGTCATTCTGTTATAACACGTGTTTCATCAATGCAAATTCGCTGTAACTTGATTGGCGAATTGGGGACGCTGTTTCTACAGCACAAACTTTTAAAACGTGTGTTGGCTGTAATACGATTACAGCGCCAACACTTTAAGCACTGTTTATAAAGTGTGATTTTTCAATAATGTAGGGTTGCAGAAGAATTTATTGTATAGGAGTTGGGAGGTCATGTTGTGGCTATATGGGACATTGGCTAGGCCTCTTTTGGAATACTGCATTCAATTCTGGTTTCCCTGTTATAGAAAGGATGTTGTGAAACTTGAAAAGATTTAAAAGGATGTTGGTGGGGTTAAAGGTTTGAGCTGTAGAGAGAGGCTGGAGCTATTTTCCTTCGAGCATCGGAGGCTGAGGGGTGATCTTTTAGAGGTTTATAAAATCATGAGGGGCATGGTTAGGGTGAATAGACCCAAGGTCTTTTCCCTCGGGTGGGGCTGTCCAGAACTAGAGGGTACAGGTTTAAGGTGAAAAGGGAAAGATATAAAAAGGGACATAAGGGGCAACTTTTTTACACAGTGGGCGGTGTGTTTATGTAATGAGCTGCCAGAGGAAGTGGTGGAGGCAGGTACAATTACAATATTTAAATGGCATCTGGATGGGTATATGAATAGGAAGGATTTAGAGGGATATGAGCTAAATGCCGGCAAATGAGACTAGGTTAGGATATCTGGTCAGCATGGACGAGTTGGACCAAAGAGTCTGTTTCCATGCTGTACAGCTGTATGACTATGATGTTCTGATCCTGTATTGACAAAAAAAGGAAAACTTAAGCCAAGGATTCATGTTCTTTTAGTTGTATCCTGTCCAGTTGTGAAGAGTCGCTCAAAAAGCCTTCTCATTGTGTACATGTATATGTGATATGCCCATTTGATGCTTGAGCCATATACTTCCTTTCAATGTGAGAAACTCTCTCAATTGTCCTTAGTTGTATAGATCCAAGCCAACTAGAAATTCAATTCTGACACAATTCCAAAGGGCAGCTTGAAAGAATTAGTCAACCAGTTGTCAACGCTGTTACCTCCATATCATCTTTTGAAAACCAATTTATGAGGTGTATGCTAATTTAAATAAAAACATTGGACAGCTGGTTGCACTTTTCCAAACAATTATTGGAAATGTTGTGCTCGAGTGAATTCAGCACAACCTCCAACTGTTAGAATATATTAAACCCAGCTCAATGGAACACTTTTATCCTTGTTCGTCTAATGAAAATCCACTAGGCATGGTTTGGAAATATTAGTGATGGGACGTTTGCTACTTGCAATTTATACACCTAATTCCTTACTGCTTTCCTTCAAATCCTATAAAGATTCTGCTAGACCATGAAGGTTAACAACATTCTCGGTTTGAACTCTCGTCTGAGCTATTATGGTTAATTCCAAACAGTGCACGTAGCTTCATTTTGGTTAGATACGCCTGGATGAGGAATGGAAGTGTTTATTTTGTTCTTCCATGCTCAATTGCTATCCAGTGATATCGGTTACAGACAGTATCATTCTCCATTGCAGGGCACCTCTAGATTAATAGCCCAATTACACACACTGTCTAATGGTTCACATCAGGTTATGGACACCCAAGGAACGAGACCACGGAATGTGTTGGCAGCTGCTTGAGAGGAGAAAGGAGGAAGATAAAGAACATAGGGCTCATCGAGCAGTGAGATGTGAGTTCTGTTTCCCCAACTCGATTGAGTTGCCAACATAACTAATCTCCTGTGAGTCTGGATCAACAAAACGCTAGTACAGGCTGGGGGACAATTTGTTTACTGGGCCTTGCAGCCAGATATGTTGCACAAACAAAATGGAGGGGAGCATACATTCCAAAGTAATAAAGAGTAAAAAGGTTTCATTGGTATTTCTCATGTAAGGTTGCTGTAAAATTTTCCCATGGGCACTAATTCAGTCAAAAAGATGACACCACTTCAGTTCACCAGTTTACTTTTCTCTCTTTAGATCCGTTTCATTCTTATTCAGAACCGTGCTGGGAAAACCCGCTTGGCAAAGTGGTATATGCAGTTTGATGATGATGAGAAACAGAAGCTCATTGAGGAGGTTCATGCAGTGGTGACCGTTCGTGATGCCAAACACACCAACTTTGTGGAGGTACGGTATGGCTTCAGGATTTTTGAAGCTGCTGTGATCAAGTTATTGTGGTTCTTCATCTATAACTGAATTTGGTACTTGGCTTCGGTGCACTCCCTCTGAGATATGTGTCACTCCCTCCCTGTGGTACAACATTATTGAACACGTGCACGTTGATAGTCAAGCTTCCATTAACTGCCATTAGTAAATCTGGACTAAGAAAAGGATAAATTGACTCAAGGGCTTTCCTCTGATTGTTGGAAAACATTTATAAATATTAGATAACTCGATGATCAGCCTCATTTGTGATGTTCTCTCATTTGAATAGCATATTAATAACTGAAATTCTGCTGTCACACATAAAGTATAGTCACTTAGATGGGTGATTACTTTTGTTTCCACCTTTCTGACAGTGGGTATTTGCTACAAAATGGTACCCATCATTATAAAATGCTTTGGAGAGTGATCAGAAAAGGAACCACAACATAAAAATATGGATTACGTAGCTGAAGTGGGGTGCAGGGGTGATGGCTGTAATTGATGCTTTTTCTTGTACAATAAGCCAAGTTCCTTGTTTCAGCTATGTAACTGGAGGCTGAATTTCCAACAGTTAAGGAGGTAAGGATGTTCTCCAAAGATTGCTCCCAAATGCATCAACCCTATGGGTTAGCAAGGCATTTTTTTTTAAAAAAAAAGCACTGTTCATAATGTTATGACATTCCAAAGCCCTTTACAACCATTGAAATAATTCTGAAGTATAGTCACTGTAGAAAATGTGGCAGTCAACTTGATATAAAAGATAATCTGACCACCCTATTGGTATTGGATGATGTATCATCACAGAGTGATAAAGCAGATAAACTCTAATTCAAAATAGTATTTGAGAAACTAGTACGTTGAAAGAAAAGTGCAAACCATGAGTGTTTTTGCTGAATGAAAGATTAAGTCTTCTTTGACAGCACCTCCCAAATTCATAATCCCGACAACAGAATGCAGTGTTTTCCAAACTTTTTCTCTCAGTGATCAAATTGTGAGTGACCCCCATCTGAGACCAGGAAACTGTTAAAGCAGAAGCACAGTTGTTATAACTGTCAGAGTTCCATAGCAGTCGTTACTGCCTCAGAGTTTACCATCCCACAATTCCAGCTTGCTAGCCCACTTGGACTCCTGACCCCCGTGTTGCAAAACCCTCCAGCAGAAGGACAAAGGTGGTAGATATATGAAAAAAGCACCTGCAAGCTCCTCTTCAAGCCATATACCACCCTGACATGGGAATAGATTGGCATTTCTTCGCTGTCACTGGGTCAAATTCTCAAACTTTCTTCATCACTGTGAGTGTACTTACACTAAATATGTGAGTCCACCATCAGTACTTAAAGGAACAGTTAGAATAGTCAATACATGCTGACTCAGCCACACATGCCCACATCCCATTAATGAATAAACTGAAAGGTACATAGTTGCAGCTTGTGATTTGTAAAGGTTCCATCCAAAAAAAATGTACATATTGGCTATGTCTCACTAGAGTCAAATCAGGATTGTTCAAACATCACTACTCTATATGTACAAAGCTACATGTATACAAGTGTTACTGTTTAAGGGAGGTTTCTCATGTTAGCTGTGCCAGATGTTAGCCCCTATTTAAAATGTGAAGCTTTCGGCTGTGACTGGATGTTCAGACACAGATGTCTGTTAGGAATTTGTAAAAACATCAGCTTTGGGAATCCTTAAATAGGAAGGTGAGATTAAAATTCCTTAGAGTCTCACATTTTGAAGCTGAATGTAGTTCAATCTTTATTATCTGGAACCTCTTCCCTATTGTGATGGCGCTATGGCTTTAAGAGGTGAGTCATAGAGCTGTACAGCATGCGAATAGACCCTTTGGTCCAACTCATCCATGCTGACCATTAATCTAGTCCCATTTTCAGTATTTAGCCCATATCCCTCTAAACCTTTCCTATTCGTATATCCATCCAGATGTTGTCCTGTTTGTTTTTTAAAGAAAGGTTTTAAGGAGGCGCTGAGATATATATTGAAAACTTGTAAACAACTTGCGAGGCCTTGGTTTTTTTTTAAAACGTTGGAACAATACAAGCAGCCTGAATGGGTGTGGTCAAGCTCTCACAGAATCAAGATTTTTACTTTCTTAGTTTTTCAGTAGCAGTTGTTGCTGGAGTCTCAGCAGGGTTTGGAAGCTGCTGTACATCTCTCCCTGCTACATTCTCCTCTCTCGGTTACAACTAAAAACTGGGGGAGAGGTCTCTTCCTTCTACTGGAGTTGCATGTGAGACCATCTATTTTATGAATTATCTTTTGCCAAGAGTGCGTTTATGGGATGTTACTATATTGGAACAGTTACTGTTTAGTAACCAATCTACTATTCTGCTACGTTTTCCAATAGAGTTATAGCTAAGCCAATTCTTTTATTTTTTCCACATTTGTTCTATTTTGACTAAAGTGTATGAATACAGTGTGCTTTGTTTCAAATCTGGAAGTTTAACCAATCAAATTTCATCTGGAGAGCAGCACCTTATCTTTAAAGTAAGAAAAAGTTAGGGTTTAGACTATCATTATAATATATTTTGAGGGGGTCAGGTCTGGTCCATAACTCTTATAAAGGAAATAATGTTCTTGCACTGGATGTTGACTCCAGTCTTGAACAGTTCACTTTTTTTTCCAATTTGCTCCACTCATCTTCTGTTGGCAGCACCTTTGGGTAGCTTGACTCACCAGTCATTGCATGCAAGTCATGACGGTTTTTTACGAGACTATCAGTCAATTTACACAGCTGAATCCAATTAATCCAATATCGACATGTACAGCCTTTCCAATGAATTGTGTGTGGGTGCTGTGAATGTCACTCATAGCAATCTGGGGCAAGGTGTTTGTCTCCCGGACTCTGCTTCTTTAAACAAAGTGTAACACCCCACGCTGCCTACGCTGAGATCCAACAATCCAAAATATACTGAAAATTGAATGAGTTTACCACTGAAAAGGGGAAGAACCTGGCAGCTTTGTTGACAGATGTCATTGAGCCCTTAACTAGAAAATCACTGATTCAGTTCCTGGTATGTAATGAATTAATTCATCTCCACTGAGCCAGCAGTTGGGGATGCTACAATTAACATGTCAGGTTTTATTTTGGAATTCTTGAAGCCAATGCCTTTAACAGATTTATAATACAAATAGCTGTCCAAACGCCACAGCTAATTCTGGTCATTTGTCACTAAAAGTGAATACCAACATCTGGTAGAATCAACAGAAGAATGACCCCATAGACAGTAACATCTGCCCGCATGTAACCTTAATGGGTAGTGTTTCATGGCAGTAACGCTCATGTATTCACAATGCTGCGACAGCTCTAGTGGGACATAGCTAATATGTAACTTGATTGCCTTTGAGTCATTAGTTTCACATACTGCTCCAATTAGCCCTGTGCTGTGTCGCTGTTAGTTCACTGTTTTGTTTACTTCTTCGGTGTTATGTGAATTGTATTAATCCTCAGAGTACTGACTGTTTGTTTTTTAATCTTACAGCTCCTACTGCACATAGCGAGCTTACCATGGCAGCAGTGAGCAGTGGGACTCATTCGTTCTGAAAAATACTTCTATTTCTCCCCTCTTTAGAGGGCACTGATTTATACTGTGGATGTAGAAATTCAATGATATCTGGCCCATGTGACTATATCTCAGTGTGTTGGCAAACAGCATGCATATCACAGGCTAGAAATAAATAATCTTTCTATTCTGTGGCAATAAGTGCCATGCCAGGTGGTACACTAATGTACCAAACTAAGATTCCCCAAGAGTTTTGTCGCCAGAAGCCTCCCATGTTGCACACCATAGGGCCTCTGATTCTGAAAACACTTAAACTGTGCTCCCATTAACATACAGTTATCTCAGATTGCTGATAACAGTAGATTCCAGTGTTCTGATTTAGGACATGTCCATCAAAGATGTATCGAGCTAATAACAGCCTTCAACAAGCCTCCAGAGCCATAAGTTCAAACAGCTTTACAATCAGGGTCATGCACAGGCTGGCAACATCACTGTCTCAATGAGTGTATTTTAATGGTAAACAGGATTCAATTTCAGACCTGAAAACAACAGACAAAAGAGCTGCAGAGCAGGAACACTGAGTATTATTGAGCAAAACACAGAAATGCACAAAGGCTCAATCTTTCCTCAGTTCCTTCTCAATTTTAGCCAATCAGCATCAAGGCCCTGTATGCTCAAACCATGGAGTACCAATCTGCAGAAAGGTTGGCATCTAAGTGGACGTTGTGATTAGGCTGTCACTCGTGCCAATTTGAAAGTTTTATTGGAATGGAAACAGATTTTAAAAAATCATATTATACTATCAGCCCTTACTGAGTAGAATAATCTTAGCACAACACCAGTGAGCAGTGGAACTTGAGTTTTTTCTGAAAAACATTTCTATTTCCTTTGTTCTTCAAAAGCCACTGATTTATGCTGAGATACTAGCAGCTCACTGAAATTGGCCCATGTGGCTATTCTTTGGTGAGTGTTGGCACACAGCATGCTTATTAGATTAGAAATAAGTTTCCTTTCAATAACACAATTAAGCGTTATGGGCACTGACGTTGAACAGTAATTTATCAGAAAAAGACTGCAAGCACTCAAAAAGTCAGGCAAAATGAGAATGGTTCGTTAAAAACAGCATAGACTGGCTTCTCATCACTGCACTCTTCTGTTAAACTTGGTTTAAAAAATGCTTCGAGTTGGTTTAGAAAGATTATTCATAAATGTTAAAAACATTTTTATATAGATTTCAGAATTGAAGATTACAGCGACCTTTTAACATGCCCTTAGATCCCGGAAGTAGTAGGGCATGTAAATAAGGTGATTAAGAATGCAAATGAGATTATTGCCTTTACCACCCAAGGTATAAAATACGAGAACAATAAGGCAAAATTAATGAAACGGCAAGTTGTGAGGGGGATGCAAACAGTTTATGTAGAGATATTGAGAGGTTAAGTAAGTGGGCAAAAGTTGGCCAATGAAGAATGATGTGGGAAAATGTATAGTTGTTATTTTTGGGACGGAGAACAAAAGAACAGTGTTATTTAAATGGAGAGAAATTTCTGAAAGCTGCAACACAAAGGGATACTCACAGATGAAACATAGGAAACTAGTACACAGACAGCAGGAAAGCTAATGGAATTATTTCAAGAGGTTTGGAGTATAAGAATAGGGAAGTCTTACTGTAACTGTACAAGGTGGTGGTGAACCCATATCGGGAGTACTGTGTGCAGTTTTAGTTCTTGTTTAAGAAACTATTATTTCAGTGGAGGTTCACTAGGATGATCCTTGGTATGGAAGGATTATCTTGTGAGCAAAGGTTAAATAGGTACTCGTTGGAATTTAGAAGAATGAGGCGTGATCTCATTGAAACATCTTGGATTGTTAAGGGGCTTGACAGGGTAAATGCTGAGAGAATGTTTCCCCTCAATGGAAAGTCTAGGACTAGGGTGCACAGTCTCAGAATAAAAGGGCAGCAATTTAACACTGAGATGAGGAGGGATGTCTTCTCTCAGCGGGTTGACTGTCTTGGGAACTCCTTGTCACAGAGAGCTGCGGGGGTAGAGTCATTGTCATTGAAAGCTGAGATAGATTCTTGAGGATTAGGGGAGTCCAGGGTTACTGGGAAAGGGCAGGACATGAGGATTGTTGGATCAACCATGATCCAATTAAAATGGCGAAGTAGGCTTGAGGGGCCGAAAGATCTTCTCCTGTTCCTATTTCTTATTGTCTTATAGGTTATGCTAGAATTATATAAAAGGCAGCTTAGACCACAACTCAACTACTGTATGCAGCTTAAGTCACCTGTTTATTCAGAGGGTCAGAAGAGATTTACTGGGATGCTGCCTGGCTGGAGGGTCTGAGCAATGAGGAAAGATTGGATAGGCTGATGCTTTGAGGAGAAAGTGAGGACTGTGAAGGGCTCATGCCCGAAACGTCGATTCTCCTGCTCCTTGAATGCTGCCTGACCTGCTGCGCTTTTCCAGCAACACATTTTAGGCTGGTGCTTTCTTTGGCACAGCGAAGATAGGGTGGAATGGAAGGCAGTTTCTTCCATGAAGAGAGAGGTCAGTAATCAGGGGCATAGAGTTAAGTAAAATGCAAAGAGGAAGATTTATTTCACTCAGAGATGGAATCTGGAATTCGCTGCCTGAAAAGGTGTTTGAGTCAGAAACTCTAATAAGCAATTGGCAAGTGGGAGAATTTTAAAAGTGAGATAATGAGAGTTCAGAGGCATTATGTTCCTGTTAGAGTAAAGGTTAAGGCTGGTAAGGGTAAGGGACAACAAATGACTAAAGATATTGAGGTTCCAGTCAATAATAAGAGGGAGTCATATATTAGGTATATTCACTGGGATCAAGTGAATCTCTTGAAGAGTATAAGGGGAGTAGGGGCATTCTTAAGAGGGAAATCAAGAGGGCAAAGAGGGGATATAAGATAGCCTTGGCGGGTAAGGTTAAAGATAATTCAAAGAGATTCTACACCTACATTTAGAGCAAAAGAGCAACTAGGGAGAGAGTAGGGTCCCTTGAAGATGAATGATGTCATCTATATGAGCAACCAAAGGAGATGGGAGAGACCTAAATGAATTTTCTGCATCAGTTTTTACTTTGGAGAAAGAAATGGAGGCTCGAGTGCTTGGGGGAATAGATATTGATGACTTGAAAACAGTCCACATTACAGAAGAGGAAGCTCTGGAGGTCTTAAAAAAACGTAAAGGTGGATAAGTGTCCGAGAACTGTCCAAATATATCCCAGGATATTGTGGGAAGTTAGGGAAGAAATTGCAGGGCCCCGAGCAGATATATATATATCACCTACGGTTATGGGTGAGATGCCAGAGAACTGGAGGGTGGCTAATGTTGTGCCTTTATTTTAGAAAGACTGCCAAGCGAAGTCTGAGAACTATGGAATTGTGAGTCTGACCTCTATTGTTGGAGGGGGTTCTGAAAAAATAGGATTTACATGTGTTTGGAATAGTCAACATGGCATTGTGCATGGGAAATTGTCTCCCAAACTTGATTGATTTTTTTTTTTGAGGACATAAGATTGATGAGGACAGAGCAGCAGACATGGTCTACAGGGACTTCAATGAAGCCTTTGACAAGGTTTCGAATGGCAGACTAATTAGTAAAGTGAGATCACCGAAATTCAGAGCGAGCTTGCCAGTTGGATACAAAGTTGGCTTGATGGTATGAGACAGAGGGTGGTGGAGGATGGTTGGTTTTCAAACTGGAGGTCTGTGACTAGTGGTGGGTCGGTGCTGGATCCACTTTTGTTTGCATTTATATAAGTGATTTAGATGAGAATTTAGGAGGAATGGTTAGTAAGTTTGTGGATGACACCAAAATTGGTTGTATAGTCAACAGTGAAGATGGATATCTAAGATTACAAAGGGATCTTGATCAATTGGGCCACTGGGCTAAAGAGTGGCAGATGAAGTTTAATTTGGTTAAATGCAAGATTGCATTTTGGTAAAATGAACATGAGTAGGACTTGCATGGTTATTGGTAGGGCCTTGGTTAGTGTTGTAGAACAGAGAGACCTAAGGGTTCAGGTGCATATTTCTTTGAAAGTTGCATCACAGGTGGACAGGGTGGTTAAGAAGGTGCTTAGCATGCTTGCCTTCATTGCTAAGACCATTGAGTATAGGAGTTGGAACATCATGTTGAGGTTTTACTGAACATTGTTGAGGCCATTTTTGGAGTACTGTGTTCAGTTTTGGTCACGCTGGTATAGAAAGGATGTTATTAAATTGGAGAGGATTTGCCAGGATGTTGCTGGGACTGGAGGATTTGAGTTATAAGAATAAGCTGGGACTTTTTTCACTAGAGCGTAGAAGGTTGTGGGGTGACCTTATGGAGGTTTATAAAATCATGAGGGGTATAGATAGAGTAAATAGCAAAGGTCTTTTCCTAAGGCTGAGAAAGTTCGAATCTAAAGGACAAAGTCTTAAGGTGAGAGGAGAAAGATTTAAAAGGATCCGAGAGGCAATTTTTTTCTCTCACAGGGTGGTTCAGATGTTGAATGAACTGCCAGATGGAGTGGTGGGTGCAGATATAGTTAGAATATTTTTTAAAACCATTTGGATAGGTACATAAATAGGAAAGGTTTAGAGGGATACAGGCCAAACATAGGCAAGTGGGACTAGTTTAGTTTGGCAAACTTGGCCAGCATGGATGAGTTGGACTGTAGTGTCTGTTTCCATTTCTGCCGAATGATGCTATAAGCAATATTAGAATATTCATTTGTGTTGCCATCGTCTCCATAGACCTGGACCAAAGCTAGGAAGTGCAATTAGTGAAGCCAGATTTTTGTTGGCTGGCGGAGATAGGTAGCACAAAAGGAGGCTGAGTCTACTGTTGCAGTAACCACAAGACCAGAAGACATTGGAGCAGAAGTAAGCCATTCAATGAAATCAAAGCTGATCTGACCATCCTCAGTACCTGTCTTTTCCCTCTAACCATTGATTTCCTTATTGATTATCTGTCTGTCTAAACCTTGAATATAGTCAACAGGCGTAGACTCTAATTTGCTTTTCAACCATGCGGGACTCTGCGGTCCATGCATGGCAGCAACTTCTGGAAGTAGAAGTCAATAGTCTGATCAGTGTGCAGACGCCAGTCAACCTTGGAGAAGTTGAGCACATGCACAGCCTCACTGCTTAGGGGGAATGATGTTAATGACCCCGCCTTGACAGCACTCTGTGGCAAAGAATTCCATAAATTCACTACCGTCCGAGAGAAGGAATTCAGCCTCATTTCTGTCTTAAATAGGTGGCCCCTTATTCGGAGATTATGTCCTCTGGTCCTCGACTCTCCCGCAAGGGGAAGCAACCTTTCTGCATTTACCCTTGTCAAGTCCCCTGAGAATCTTGTACGTCTGAATAAGATCCTTATTCTTAGAAACTCCACTGATTACAAACGCAGTCTATTCTTCCTTCCCAATAACAACATCCATCCTTACCTGGTATTGGCCGAATGATTATTTTCTGCAGTGCCCTCCATTGCTGTACATTTTTTGTTCAATAAAAGGGCCCAAAACTGTTTGCAGTATACCTCTGTGTTTTATAGACAATAGGTGCAGGAGTAGGCCATTCTGCCCTTCGAGCCAGCACCACCATTCATTATGATCATGGGCTGATCATTCTCAATCAGTATCCTGTTCCTGCCTTATCCCAATAACTCTTAATTCCACTATCCTTAAGAGTTCTATCCAACTCTTTCTTGAAAGTATCAGAGACTTGGCCTCCACAGCCTTCTGGGGCAGAGCATTCCACACACTCACCACTCTCTGGGTGAAGAAGTTTCTCCTCAACTCTGTTGTAAATGGCCTACCCCTTTTTTTAAACTGTCCTCTGGTTTGGGACTCACCCATCAGCAGAAACATGTTTCCTGCCTCCAGAGTGTCCAATCCTTCAATAATCTTATACGTCTCAATCAGATCCCCTCTCAGTCTTCTAAACTCAAGAGTATACCAGCCCAGCCGCTCCAATCTTTCAACGTAAGATGGTCCCGCCATTCCGGGAATTGACCTTGTGAACCTATGCTGCATTCCCTCAATAGCCAGAATGTCTTTCCTCAAATTTGGAGACCAAAACTGCACACAATATTCCAGGTGCGGTCTCACCAGGGCCCTGTACAGCTGCAGAAGAACCTCTTTGCTTCTATATGCTGGCTTTTTATGATTCATAAGTGTGAACTTCCAAATTACTCTGTTCTGATGCTTTTTACAGTCTTTCTCCATTTAAATACTATTCACCCTGTCTGTGCTTCCTATTAAAGTGCATAATTTCACATTTTCCTATATTATATTTCATCTGCCAAGTTTTTGCCCACTTGCTTAATCTGTCCATATTTTTCTGTGGACTCTTTGTGCTCATCCTCACAATTTGGCCTTCTGACCAATGTTTGTGTTATCTCCAAACTTGCTACAATACATTCACTTCCTTCATCCAAGTCATTAATATCTATTGTAAGTAATTGTGGTTTCAGCTATGGACACTGCGGCGCTCTACTAGTTACAAGTTGCCCTCCTGAAAATGCCCCCCTTATCTGAATTCCCTGTCTTAGCCAATCCTCTCTCCATCCTTGTACACAAGCTCCAAACCCATGGGTTCTTATTAAGTAGCCTAATGTGTACTACCTTTACCAAATGCCTTCTCAAAATCCAAGTTCTGGATATCCACAGCTTCCCCTTTATTTATTCTGCTTGTTACCACATCAGAGAATTCTGACAAATTTGTTAGACATGATTCCTCTTTACGAAGCCATGTTGGCTCTGCTTGATCTTATGATGTGTTTTTAAATGATTTGCTATTGCATTTTTCCCAGTGGCAAACCAGCATTTAAATTATCTTATTGTACTAAATCATTTGTATGAGCAAATCCGAAAAGAAAACCTCAATGGGTTATGAATGATGTTAGCAGAGGTGGAGATCACATTGATCGAGGCATCCAAGTGACAATTGTTTCTGTGTAACCTTAACAGCGAATGCAAGCTGTCTGTGTGAATAGAAGGGTGACACAATTGAGCTCAGTCATGCCCGTATCTGGTTGCCATGCACACACTTCCAGTATAGTATTTAAAATTGGAAATCATGGCTAATTTTTCTTCGCTGGCTCAAATATCTCCATGCTGTGGTTAGTTGTAGCATGCCTAATGTTACTCAGCTGAGATTCCATGTACAGCACGATAAAAACCAAACTTGCAGTAGCAACCCTGGCTTTACAGCTTGGAGCCTTCAGCTTTAATCTGTCAAGACAATCGATTGCAGCATGTTTTAATACCCGATATCATTGGGGTCGTTGCTGAATGCAAGTACAAGAGTTCTTGCTGCAAATATACAGAGCATAGTTGAGGCCATACCTGGAATATTGTGCGCAGTTTTGGGCTCCTTATCTGAGGAAGGGTATTCTTGCTATAGAGGGAGTGCAACAAAGGTTTACCGAATTGATTCCTGCGATGACACGGCTTGTGTATGAGGAGACGTTCAGTTGGTTAGGATTGTATTCACTGGAGTTGAGAAGAAGTGGAGGGAGGCATTTAATATAAGCCTATAAAATTATAACAGGAGTAGACAGGTTGGATACAGTAAGGATGCCCCAGATGGAAGAGAAGTCTAGATATTAATGAGAGCAGTGCATTTGATGTGATTCTCACAGACTCCAGTAAGACCTTTGATGTTGTCCCACATGGAAGGCTGGTCCAAAAGTTGAGAGCCCATGGAATCCAAGGCTAAGGAAACTGGATCCAAAATTGACTTACAAAAAGGAGGCACAATGTGATGGTGGAGGGTTGTTTTTGTAATTGGAAGCCTATGACCACAAGGTTCAGTGCTGAAACCCTTGCTGGTTATATGTACATTAATGACTTGGTTGTAAACCTAGACAGCATAATTAGTAAGTTGGCAGATGACATGAAAATTAGTGGTGATGTTGACAGAGAGGAGGATGGTCTCAGGCTACAGTCTGATACTAGTCAGCTGGTAAATTGGGCAGAGCAAGGACAGATGGAACTTTATTCCAGTAAATGCAAGTTGATGCATTTTGGGAGGCCCAATAAGGGAAGGATATATACTTAATGGTAGATCCCAAGGGAGTACTGTTGGGGAGTTCAAAACTAGACAGCAGAATTTTAAGGTGAGAGGAGATAGATTTAAAAGGGACCTGAGCAACAACTTTTTCACACAGGGTGGTTCGTGTGTGGAATGAAATGCCAATCACCTCCAATCTCTACCTCCCCACTCAGATCTTCATCAGTCTACTCCCTCCTACCTTCTGTTACCAGTGACAGTTTTGGCAGCCTGTTCCCATGTTATGAAACTTTTTCCCAAAGACCTCTTCAAAAAATGCCTTTAATATCTACGTGTTTAATCATGATATGCACCAGAACGTTTGTGACAGTATGAAGATGCCTTTACAAGTTTGAATTACTATTTAATGATGAGTAATTCTGCAAAGACAGCTTTGCATCCAACAAGAAGTATGGTGATTTACAGACGGATTTGTCTTATGTCACTCCCTGTTACTGCCACTGCCTTCAACTCTTGACCTGGGTGGGGTTTTTTTACTTCTGTCCCTTTCCATATGCATGATCATTTAGCCAATCAACATAGAGCTTTGACAGACTCCATATCTGTCATTAACATATGACTGAGCGAAGAGAATAGAGTGAGGGATGGAGCGTGGTTAATGCCAAGACAGGGACTTGGAATTGACAGACAATTAATGAGTCGTGAAAGAAATATTAATGCCATTTAGACCCCTGAAACTGATTCAGCGAAAGGAAATGCTCCAGATGGGAATGAATGCCAGGAATGATGGACATAACCTGCTTTGTATATCACTGTGATCTGTTAAACAAGTATCAAAAGTGAGGGAGCACCACCACTCCTCTGGTTCAGTGGGAAAATGCACCATCTTTTATGACACTGAGTTGTGCTGACCTTTGGAATCTTATCCCCCTCTAGCAGACCATTTCTGTAACTTGAATTGAGACACTTCAGTTCAATTTAGCATCTCCCAGCTAGGGAGGGCAAAAGAAAATCAACCTGTATTCACTCTTTTGAATTTGCTGAAACGTAGATGTGTTTAGTAAGGACAGGAATATTATGATGCCGCCTGTAAGCTGCTCTGTTGACACAATCCACGTTGAATCATTTCAGGCACCACCTTCTGCATTCATGTTTTAAACCTAACTCAAAAAGCAGAGCTTGAGGGTTCATATCTCAGGGCAAAAGAAACCACAGTGTGGGCTAGGGTCATAGATTAGCCAGACCAGTCAGAGGAGTGAAACAAAGATAGAAATTGCTGAAGAAACACCGAACTTGAAGCATTAACTCTATTTTCTCCCCATAAATGTTGCTATACCTGCTGAGTTTATCCAGAAATTTGTTTTTGTTTCAGATCTCCAGCATCCACTGTTCTTTGTTTTGTTCCAATTAAAGGGGTGGCAGATTCCGCTCCCTGAGGAACTGTACAAACATTAAATAGTAGAGAAGAGGCTGTCCTTTCTTGCATGCCTGTTATAATTCACTTACCTCCTCATTCAGCAGATAAAGGTCTTTTTCTGCACCCAGACATGAATATTTCCTTCCATGTTGGTGCCCTATGGCACTTCATCTTTCCATCTCTATTGTCCCCATTTCATCTCCCAGTTTGCTTAGGATCCTGCAAATCTATGTTTAATATTGGTTCTAACCTCTAGCTAAGCATATCAGAACATAGAACAGTACAGGCCCTTCGCCCAAGAGGGTGTGCCGAGCATTTATCTTAATCTAAGATCAATCTAACCTACACACCCTTCATTTACTGCCATCCACGTGTTTGTCCAGCAATCACTTAAATGTCCCCAATATCTCTGACTCTAGTACCACAGTTGGCAGTGCATTCCACACACTCACCACTCTCTGCGTAAAAAAACCTACCTCTGACATCTCCCCTAGACCTTTCTCCAATCACCTTAAAATTATGACCCCTCGTGACGGCCATTTCTGCCATGGGGAAAAGTCTCTGGCTTCTATTTCTGCCCGTTCAAAATCCACCCTCTCTTCTGATCTGTAGCTCTGATTTCCATCCCCCAGCCAAATCAGTTTAAACCCTCCTGAAGTACTTTAGCAAATCTCCTGCCCAGGACATTGGTGCCTCTCCAGTTTAAGTGCAGCCCGTCCTTCATGTACAGGTCCCACCTTCCCTAGAAGATACCCCAATGATCTATGTATCTGAAGCCCTCCCTCCTGCACCAGCCCTGTGGCCACGTGTTTAGCTGCACTCACTCCCTGTTCCTCGCCTCACTAGCACATGGCGCCGGTAGTAATCCTGAGACTACTACTCTGCTCGTCCTGGTTTTTAGCTGCCAGTCTAACTCCCTGAAATCACTTTTTAGATCCTCATCCCTTTTCCTAGCTATGTCATTGGTGCCAATGTGCTCCACAACTTATGGCTGCTCACCCTCCCCCTTCAGAATATCGTAGACTTGATCAGAGACATCCCAGACCATGGCACCTGGGAGGCAACATACCTTCCAGGAGTTCCATTTGTGACCACAGAATCTCCTGTCTGTTCCTCTAACTATTGAGTCCCCTATTCTGATCACTCATTCCACAGCAGTCACCTCATATCTGATATAAGGACGTTATTTTTCACAGTTTACTTATCATTTAAAAGTGTATAGCGCGAGTTCAGGTTAGATGTGATCCTGACGCATGACACAGACCCTGTCCACACCAACGCATCTCTTTATCATTGGTTAGTGTGTTAACACTCATTTTCCATCTTATGAAAACATGGCCACTTAGGCAAAAACTACAGGAAGACACATGACTGCTATGGAACCAATGACATCACTTTTGGGTCAATGGGAACATTCTTGGTTCAAGTGCTGTTCAAGAGGCTTCAGCACAAAATCTAGCTGAGCAGTTCAGTGCAGTAGTAAGCAAGTGCTGCACAGTTGATGGCCTGTCTTTCAGATGAAATGTGGCCTTGTCAGAACAAAATAGCTAAGAAATGTTTGAAGGGATATGGAGACAATGAGGTCTGCAGATGCTGGCGATCAGAGTTGAGTGTGTGTTGCAGGAAAAGCACAGCAGGTCAGGCAGCATCCGAGGAGCAGGAGAATCAACATTTCAGGCCGGAGCCCTTCATCAGGAATGAGGCCAAGGAATGGAGGGATATGGACCAAGCTCAAGCAGGGTGGGGACTAGTTTAGTTTGGGATTACGATGGGCATGGACTGATCGGACCAAAGTGTCTGTTTCTGTGCTATATTACTTTATCTCATGGCTCCATTTGAAGACAAGCAGGGAGATTTCTCTAGGTGTTATAGCTCCCATTTAATTCACAACCAGCTAAAAGATTGAGGAAAAATATGTTTGATTGCTTTGAATTGTCAGTCAATGCTAATCTTTACTTTTGTGCCCAGCAATTGGCTGAAAACAGGCAATCTGCAGTTTAAAAGTAAATGTATAACTTTTTTTATTGAATACTGTATGTTGAAAAATTTAAATGCATCCCATCTTTTCTCCTCAGTACAAATGAAAAACTGTAAACACAGGCTTGATGTTTTTTTAGAAGCATGAACAGGTTGTGTGGAGAGCTAGGTTTCCTGGCGCTGGGTGCCTATTTTAAATTGTGTGTACATACTACATGAGGGCAGTATATGGGTCTTTTGTAATGCCTTCCATGAGTGAACAACCCACTTATTTTCATTTTGTTTGATATATTACTTAAAGAATGGCCACTTGCATAAGGTACCAAAGGGCTACAAGCTATGGCAGGAAATCTAGGCATAAGTAGCAAATGTTTCGGTTTCTCTTTCTTTAGTGATTAAATGTTGAGTCAGAAAAATAGCTGAGCTGATATCAAGTGGTTGGCAGGGCAATGTGGCAGAGTTCTGATGTAACCTTGCCCAGGTGTAATTTGCATCAGTCCCAACCCTGCAATTCACTTTTCTATTCAGGAGTCCAAAGACTTGGGAGAAGAAGTGATTGGCGGAGTGTTTGTGAAGAAGGGGAAGGAAGAAAAGCATGTCGCTACTAAATAAATTATGCTTACTTGTGACTATATGAAGTTTGAATGTATCTGCTGCCAGTAGAGCTGCTTTCATAAGTTCTTCTATTCCTTTTGCAGTTTCGAAACTTCAAGATAATTTATCGACGTTATGCTGGGCTCTACTTCTGTATTTGTGTCGATGTCAATGACAACAACCTGGTCTACCTGGAAGCTATCCACAATTTTGTGGAGGTAAGAGGCACTGGAGCCTGACATGTTGATGTAACCTCTCTGTTTTTAATTTTAACTTTGATCATATAGAAAAATCTTTCATAAAGCCTTTGTTGTCAGAGTTATTTGCTGGCCCGTCCACCTACCTGTGTTAAAAAGACAAAACAAAAATTGTTATGATTCCAATTGATGGTAATATTGAACAAGTCAGATCCCACAGTGAAAACTGGCTTGATGGGTCATAAGTTTAATTTTTGCTACTGGATTGAAGGATTATGGACAGCGGGCAGGAATGTAGAGTTGAGGCCAAGATGAGGTCAACAATGATCGTGTCAAATGCCGAACTGCCAGCGCCTGTCCCTAGTTCTTAGGTCCTCATGTTACCATGGTGGTTAGTCACTGAACGGTTACACAAGGCTGAAAATATTTCTTAACCCAAGGGTGCAAGTTTAGTCTAAGAAACAAACAAAGCTATAAAAATAAACAACTGTTTTGCTGTTTATGTTAAGATTTTTCTAAACTAATTTTCAAGGTGTTTCTCAGCAATGTCCCTCGGATATTCAACCCCAGAGAGAGAATATTTACAAACTAAAAACCTTCTGCTCATGTGACCATTCTCTGAATTGACTCCTTTGCTGAGAGGTGAAAAGTTCTCCTGAACGGAACTCCTGATGCTTCTCATCTGGAGGCAAACTAAATTAATAGTCTGTTTTCTCTCTATGGTGCAAACTTAGCAGTATAAACGGTTCAACATTAACACTGCAGGTATCCCACTATGCACTTAACTGAATCAAATGCTTCCTTGCAGATGATGTATTTAGATCACTGTTGAAAATGACATTCCAATCTCTTTATTTTCAGAAAGAAAACACCTTTACAAGACTGATCAACAAAACCCAAATTCTGAAATTCTAGTATATATTTATACACCTGTATCATAGTACTTTGAGTGCTGAGCTATCAAGAGCATGATGATCCCGTTGGGCAGGGGAGTGGTGGGATCCCGTTGGGCAGGGGAGTGGTTATCTTCCAAATAGTTGGAAGATAACTGCCTTTATCCCTGATTCAGCCATGTCCACTGCCTTCCACTTTGCTGCTCTGTAGCTCACTATACTTTCACCTCTGTCTTCTCTCAATTTTGCCTCGAATCCTATGACTCCACGATTTAATATCAAGTGCCATGAATTTGAGCTGGAACACCATCAGGAATTCCACCTCTGGACGTGGAGTAGGTTGTGTGGGGAGCTAGGCTTCCTGTTGCTGGGTGCCTGTTTTAAATTGTGTACATGCTGTATGATGGCAATATATGGACCTTTTCTGATGCCTTCTGTGAGTGAACATCCCACCTATTTCCATTTTAGAGTCTTAGCGTCATAGAGACGTACAGCTTGGAAACAGATTCTTTGGTACAACCCGTCCATGTCGACCCGATATCCCAACAAAATCTAGTCCCACCTGCCAGCACCCAGTCCATATCTCTCCAAATCCTTCCTATTCATATACCCATCCAAATGCCTCTTAAATGTTGCAATTGTACCAGCCTCCACCACTTCCTCTGGCAGCTCATTCCATACACGTACCACCCTCTGTGTGAAAGGGTTGTCCCGTAGGACTCTTTTATATCTTTCCCATCTCACCCTAAACCTATGCCCTCTAGTTCTGGACTCCATGACCCCAGGGGGAAGACTTTGTCTATTTATTCTATCCATGCCCCTCATAATTTTGTAAACCTCAGCCTCAGAAGCTCCAGGGAAAACAACCCCAGCCTGTTCAGCTCAAATCCTCCAACCCTGGCAACATTCTTGTACATCTTTTCTAAACCCTTTCAAGTTTCACAAGATCTTTCCGATAGGAAGGAGACCAGAATTGCATACAATGTTCCAACAGTGGCTTAACCAATGTCCTGTCCAGCCGCAACATGACCTCCCAACTCCTGTACTTTACTCTGACCAAAAAACGAAAGCATACTAAGTGCCTTCATCACTATCCTGCCTACCTGCAACTCCACTTTCAAGGAGCTATGAACCTGCACTCCAAAGTCTCTTTGTTCAGCAACACTCCCTAGGACCTTACCATTAAGTGTATACGTCCTGCTAAGATTTGCTTTCCCAAAATGCAGCACCTCCTGATTTCCCTTTTAAGTATACTCCTACTGCCTTTATACTCTTCTAAGGATTCATTCGATCTATCCTGTCTATACCTGACATATGCTTCCTTCTTTTTCTTAACCAAACCCTCAATTTCTTTCGTCATCCAGCATTCCCTATACCTACCAACCTTTCCTTTCACCCTAACAGGGATATACTTTTGTTGGGTATATTACTTTAAGAATGGCCACTTGCATAAGGTACCAAAGGGCTACAGCTGTGGCAGGAAATCTGTGCAAACCGAATTTGTATGCAGGCATGTTCTATTTTATCAGGAAGTTTGTAATTGCTTCCTCCTTGTTAGTGGGGCTAGTTAACCGTGATTGTTTTGTGTCTCCAGTAAGGGAAAGGGATGTTACTAGGGCTGGGCTTTAGAAATAAGTTGGAGGACATCATTTGTGTAAATGGATCACTGCAAAGTGACCAGAGAGTATTTTAATAGTAGAGTGGAGAGTAGAGTAACTTTTTATTTGCTGATTCTGCCATATACAGCTGGTACAAACAAAGCGAAACAGCGTTCCTCCAGGACCAAGGTGCTATATGAACACACAGACTACACGAGAGGACAGTCATACACAGGGCAGCATAAAGTGCATAGAGAAGTGTAAAACATGCAAGACAGCACAGTAATTCCTGGCAAGACAAGACAATAGGCACAGTGGTGGATGAAATGACAATGTGACAATGAATGATCATTAATAAAACATTGTTTTAGCAGCAATTCAAAAAGTCGTCTAAGAATTGCAAATGGAATAGAGTGTGATCATACTGTGTTAAGGAGCCTGATGGCTTGGAGGAAGAAACTCTTGCGCAGTCTGGCCGTGAGAGCCCAAATGCTCCGGTACCTTCTACCAGATGGCAGGAGGGAGAAGAATTTGAATGAAGGATGTGTGGGGTTGTCCACCATGCTGTTAGCCTTGCGGATGCAGCATGTGGTGTAAATACCAGTAATGGAGGGAAGAGAGACCCCATGATCGTCTCAGCTGTCCTCACTCTCCACTGCAGGGTCTTGCGATCCAAAGATCCAAAACAGTGCAGCTGCACAGGGTACTCTCAATGAACCCTCTGTAGAATATGGTGAGAATGGGGGATGAGGGATGGGGGGGGTGGGCTTTCCTCAACCTGCACAGAAAGTAGAGACGCTGCTGGGCTTTCTTGGCTGTGGAGCTGGTGCTGAGGGACCAGGTGAGGTTCTCCGTCAGATGGACGCCAATAAATTTTGTGCTCTTTACAATCTCCATGGGGGAGCCATCGATGTCCACCAGAGAATGATCACTCCGTGCCCTCCTAAAGTCAACAGCCATCTCTTTTGTTTTGGTCCACATTCAAAGACCGGTTGTTGGCTCTGCACCTCCTCTCTGTATGCTGACTCATCGTTCCTGACTCATCTGAAGGGCAGTAACCTTTTTCATCAAAAGGACCCCTACCTCCTCCAACAATGGAGGTATGGTAGCTTTCTCAAAGATGCCTGCGCTTAACACAGGTGTCCATTATTTGTGTTGTGTTTTGGGGATCAGTAGACAATTCAGTCATCAAGAGCTCTCGTTGGTGACCCTGGCCCTGTTCTTACCTGATGTTCACACTGTTTGCAGCATGGTTTCTATTGGTAAGTAATTAGGAGCAGTAGCATTGCTATTCTCCTCCTCCCTAGCTCACAGAATGTCAACTGTGCTGCTGAATAATAATAATCTGGCCTGGCTGAGACTGACAGTTCACACAGAATTGAAACTGGGATGTGCTCTGCTGCATTATTGTACAGTCGATGAGGCTTTACCTATCAAGTCTCTTTCTAAGAACCAGTGCAGATGCAATGAGCCAAATGGCTTGTTCCTGGGCTGATTCATCCAAACATCTAAGTCTTTGAATTAGTTACAAGTAAGATTCAATGAAAGAGTTTCCATTGTCATTTGGGATTGTCTTCCTTTTAAAACCATCCAAAGTGTCAGTTTGTGTGAATAAACTTTGCTTAATCTCTTTTTCACCAACTCACAAGGAAAAGGAAATTTAGACTGTAGTATTCACAATCTGGAGGTGCCGGTGTTGGATTGGGGTGGACAATGTCAGATGTCACATTGCACCATGTTATACAGCTGACAAAGGGTTATTTGAACTCGCAAGTATTTGGAGCGCTGATCCTTCATCAGGTGCAGTGACTATTCACAGATCTGTGTTGGGAGTGCGTTCACCACCAATGCCAGCATAATGTACAAATTTCTCATTTGTTCAGCAGGATAGAGTGTATTCAGTGCCAAGTGCAGCGAAAATAACTTCTGAACACCAAACTAATTTGTAAAGTATTGCAGCTGAGTATAAATCTTCAACCCCATCCTCTGGCTTTGCTGTGTACTGGGGTCAAGAAACTTGTATTCTGAAGCATAATTGAGATGAATGTTCTGAAAATGGTCATACAAAGTCTTCATACTTATATATGTCCATCAATTTGCAATGATATCACAACCAAATCTAGTTTTTCACAATGAGGGGGCAGAGGATAAGTATATCACCATGCACAAATGAATTTCAGTCTTCATTTAAAGATCATATCCTTTATAGTTATTATGAAATCCTCCACATGTACTTTAAACTGTCCATGTAAAGTTGACACTATAATTATTCATCAGGGCAAAGAGTACGAGAACAAGGAGGATGTGATGAATCTATTCAAAATACTGTGTAGGCCTCAACTGGACTAAATGAGTCCAATTCTGGATGCATCGCTTTAGCAAGGGTGTGGTTAACATTCACAAGAATGGTTCTAGGGATGAGGTGTTCCAGTTGCTTAGATTGGAGAAGATTAAGATGAGATGACTTTTAAAATCATGAGGCATTTGTAGAGAAAAGCTTTTATCTGTGGGCAGAAAGGTAATCAGAAGACACCACTTTAAGGTGATTGACACACCATGAGAAATTTGATTAAGCAATAAGAGGTTAGAATCTGGAACGCACTGTCTGAGAGTGTGGTTGAGATCGATTCAATTGAGGTTTTCAGAAGAGAATTGGCTAATTATCTGAACAGAAATGATTTGCAGCCTTATGAGGAATAAGCAGATGGAGTAGGACTAAGTGAGTTCATTTTATAGAGAGCTAGAATGGATTGATGGGTTAAATAGCCTCTTGTGCTGTAACCAGTGCGCAGTTCTGCTGTTAATGCACCTTCTGCTAACTGTGGAGGTGTAGCACCTCCACCTGTAGAAGTGTGCAATTACAGCTTGGCCATTTAACCTCAACAAGTTTCCATTGTAACTGTGGATATTGGAGGAAAATCCCAATGGGAAGTCTGTGCAGATGTAAATTTATTTATTTGCAAACATCCAACTTATGAACGTGATCCCAGTACAAGAGTATCATTTTAAAGATCTGACATATGAACATTTCCTGTACTTGTGAACGGCTACTTTATATTATCCTGCACTGTGTGCTGTCTTTCATACAACTCACCTTGCAAATGGACTCAAACAGAACACGTTCACAAACTGGGGAATGTCTGTAAACATTGAGAAGCCAAGGTGAGGAATCAGGATTATGGTTGAGAGATGAATTGATTTCATTTTGAAAAGGTAACATTGGAAATCCTAAACCGGTCTGGCAGCTTCTGTGGAGAGAGAAGTAATTAGTACTTTGAGGCAGTGACTTTTTATCAGTATTAAATTTCTAAATTCTTCATTTATTTCAGCCATGGTTATTTGATATCCAGCTTGAAGTTTAAAAGCTGTAAGTGAAAAAAAAAGATTGGGCAAGTCAGGCTGATGTTCAGAGGAAGTAGCAATGTACCAGGTTCTAATTTCATATTTGAAAGCAGAGGTATCTGAAAAGTAAGCATATTTAAAGCATTTGAGGAATGGAAGAAAATGTGCATGGGACGGCCAAGGAGCTTTCATGGAATATAGATGGTCATCTGTTCAGGCAAACTGTTGGTTGAATTTTACCTGGAAACATGAAGTAATCTCTGACTCACATAGATATTGAGCCAGTCTTCAAATCCTGGACTTCACATTTTGAGTCCCTAATGATGTTTGCTAAATTGGCTATTAAAATACAAAATAAAATGCAGGAAGTTCTTATACCCTCCAGGAGCTAGTTGCACCATTCTTAGGAAAACAAGCCTTTGTAGAATGGTTACGTTCTGAGTGCCCTACTTCCTTGTCCTGTTCTGTTTTAAAGAATAACCACTGTTTGTTTCCTGATCTGGTTAAAAATTTGAACTGTCTAAGCTCAAGCAGAATCCCACATTTAAATGAAAAGTGAGTGACATTGTTTTGTTTGTCGTCTGCATCTTATTGCAGGTTTTGAATGAATATTTCCATAATGTCTGTGAACTAGATCTTGTCTTCAACTTCTACAAGGTAAGTCATTCTGCAGCTGTGTCTCTCCCTGGTCCCCTTTTCATGTTTTCCCCTATTACCAGTCCACCAAGAACCTAGCCATTCACAGTGAGCAGGAGGTCTAGCATAACTTTATCTTTAATGTTTTAATTATGTATCCCTGCACGGTAGTGGGGATTGAACTTGCAGCTTTTGATTATTCCAGGCCTGTGGATTGCTAGTTCAGTAATATAACCACAGTGCTACTATGCACCATGTCAGCTAGCACAGCAAATTTGATAAATGTTGAGAACATTGACAGAAAAGCAAGACTGAAATTTGTGATGACAAGTGGTAAAATTTCTGTACAGGAAATGCATGCACGACATGAGATTTTTATATACAGTCAGTTCTACTATAATGCACGTTTTCTCAATGTGAATTGGCTATAATGCGATTGAAGACGAACCTGTGTTGGCTATAACGTGCTTCCGGTTCAATTTGTTTGAATTAGGCTGCTATTACGTGAATTTCTTATAGCGCAGGACTGCATTGGTGCAGAACTATTGTGTTATATCAGAACAAATACAGCTCGACTGGATAAACCCGGTAACCTGTTTGTCATGTTCCTTTTACGTACATGTGGGATGCATTTTGGTTGTGACAAGTTGTTAATAATGAGATTGAAAAGGCCCATTTATCCAGCACCTTTTACTGTTGTGTCAACGTGTTTGTTCAATTCAGCCCCTCACGTTATTCTCATTGCTACCAGACATATCGATAGCTGTTAGTGTTTTATGTCATTGTTACATCTCCTCCAAATCCAACTCCAGTCTGGCAGGACATAATCTATTATTTAGATATGATTTTACCTTTTAATTAAATTTCATTCATTCACCCACCTTTATCCTTTCCTTAACTTCTCCACATAACCCTGAATCTTGAATTGGAATTAGTTTAACAAACAACTCAATTGTAGCCCAAAGGGTTCAGTTTGCCACTTGCTGTACCTATGTCACAATATTGCTACTTACTCAACCCTTATCAATGCTGTCCTGCTCTTTATTTGAGCAAGGTTCCTTGTGCCAAACAAATTCATTGAAATTGGTGTAGTGGAGGCAAGGGAAGGTGAATATTACTTGAAAATTGAGCTGTTTTCCCTACATTTATCATTCTGTCTTGCTTGATAATCGTGTTAGCTAAGGATGAAGAACTATGTTGTCCAGAGCTTTAACAATCCAATATTTTGATGAAAATTGTTGTTGCTTTCAATTAGTAATTCCACCTAATTTGGAGATGTCAGTGTGTTGGACTGGGGTGTACAAAGTTTAAAAAGTGGGCAACACCAGGTTATAGTCCAACAGGTTTATTTGGAAGCATTAGCTTTCGGAGCGCTGCTCCTTCATCAGGTGATTATGGGGATGAAGGAGCAGTGCTCCGAAAGCTACTGCTTCCAAATAAACCTGTTGAACTATAACCTGGTGTCGTGTGATTTTTAACTAATCGCACCTGGTTTCGCAAGGGCAATTAGGCAATATCAATAAATGCTTACCTTTCCAACCATGTTCATATCCCAAGAACAAATGTTTTTTAGAAACCTATGTATGATTTTAAATCATCTGCAGCACAAAGATCCCAGGTTAGCTGATCCATGCTTTAGTGAGCTGATGTTAGGACAGAAGTCAGAATACAGAAATACGTTTGCTTCAGTATATCTATATGCTGAAAGAATAAAATTGATCACAATACATAGAGACCGGAGACATAGACAAGACATTTCTACTTGTGGCAAAGACTAGAACTGTGTGCCATAAAAAGATGGTCACTAATAGATTTAATAGGGAATTCTGGAGAAACCACTTCTCCCGGAAATGATTACAATATGGAACTCTCTACCACAGATTCAAGAACAGCTTCTTCCCTGCTGTTATCAGACTTCTGAATGGACCTCTCAACTTTTAAGTTTAAATATTGATCTCACACCTTCTCTGCAGCCGTAACATTGTATTCCTCGCTCTGTTCTATTACTGTATGGCATGCATCCAAAACAAAACTTTTCTGTGTGCCTAGGTTCATGTGAGTAATAATTTGGATCAAATCAAAATATTGTTGAGAAGATACGTATTTGAGGGGAGACTGGATAAGTGCGCCAAAAGGAAGGAATGAAGGTCATGTTGATGGGTTTAGATAAAGACAAGTGGGAGGAGATTTGTGAAGAGCACAGATTCTGTCATGGATTTGTTTGAATCTGTGAATCCAAAGATTGATATAAAGAGCTGATTATACATGACAAGTCAATGATCAGCCAGTGAATAAACCGAGAGGTGCACAATGACATTTTGATTTATTAATTTTAATAGCAATGGCAGTACCCAGTGACAGATGATGGAATGTGTGCTAGTGATATGAATATTTCTGGATTTCTATGGAATAATGCACCTAGTACCTTTTCCTCATGTTTGCAGGTATATACAGTGGTGGATGAGATGTTCCTTGCAGGCGAGATCAGGGAAACGAGCCAGACAAAGGTGCTAAAACAGCTCCTCATGCTGCAGTCCTTGGAGTGAAAGTTTTGATCGAAAACTGAAAGAACATTTAAACAGCAACTCTCTCCCTTCGTGTTCCATTGGTGTGCATGTATGTATGTGTGTGTGTTGGAGCGAGTGAAAAGAGGTGAATGAAACATACAGGGAACAGTGAATGTTAACCCAATTGCTACAGGAGAATGACCATTTAACCCCTGTCAAACCCCACTGAAATATTATGTAATGCTTCAGCATCTCTGTCATGAGTTAATCTGATTGTAAGGGGATCCCGTGCCTCTGGTTATCTGGCTGTTGATTCATTGGTATCCACACAAAATTCTAAATTTTGGAGGCTGCGCTGTCAAATTAGCCCTAGCATTAGGCAAATAGTTGTTTTGCAGTAGGTCAGTTGGACTTTGTTCAGAGAGGGAGGAAAAGTGCAAGCACACTGTGGGACCATTAATGTAATCTGAACACAAGCCTGAGCTTTTAGCAGTGGAAATTTGTGCAGGCTGTGTCAGTGTTGTCAATAGAATTTCAGATGAACGCAGTAGTGAGCAAATGAAATTTTCAGATTCTGTCCATAGTCCTAGGTGTGTATTTTGCTGTTCCTGCAAAGAGCAATGTACAGTCACATCAGAAATATTAGTGGCGGGTCCAAATTTGAAAGATTATTGTGCAAGAAATGCTTTTTAACACATTTTGTCCTTTGATATAGTATATGAGTGACAGCATGCTGGATATGATTAATACAGCAAAACCAGTGTATTCTTGTCACCTTAATTTATGAACAGCTCTGTCAATTTACTGCCTCCAGTTCAGTTTTAAAGAAGCCGAGTCATTTGGCCTCAGGATCATTGTTACTTTGGGTTTTTGCCCATTTAAACTTACACCAAGCACTCTGAGTGGGAGCATTGTTTTGATTAGGTTTGTTGGAGCTAAATAATAGAGCTCTATTCCATGTGTATCATGCATTTTCTAATGCTCCTTGCACCCAGAGATCATAATGTAACATTTCGTTCATACAGAGGAAGAGGGAATGATCTGGCATTAACAATTCAGGACTTTATGAAATTGAGATTCCCACAGATTGCATTGGGGGCCATTATCCCTCCACCAGGAAGGCTTGATGGAAGCTATCAGGAAATTCACCAGTCAAATAACCAGAATTCAGTAACCTGTGTTTGTAGTTTACAGAGAACAGTATTTTCTTTGATTTTTTTATCATTTTGTTCCAAATAAGACATAGAATTTGTGGTAATTGATGCTAGTAATTGAACTGTCTGCAGAAATGAGCAGAAAATGTTGTAGAAACATTTAATTTTGTTCCATTGACCAAGTCACTGACCGATTGGTGGCACTGCCGGCTGCGACCTTGTTCTGTGTAACTGTTACTTAATGACAAAACCTCTGGATTTATAACTATCCAAAGCTCTGGAAAGCCACCAGTCAAAATTACCTGACTGAAAGAATAAATGTAAATGCTGACTGAACATCCAGGGTGACTAATCACTGTTCACTTTGTACTGTTGCAGAGTTATAGGTCTGTGGTTGGGATAAAGCAAAATGCTCTCTAGATGGCATTTTGTTTGAGATAAGACATTTGCCTCACCCTCTTTTTATGGCTCGTGTTTGAATAAAGTACGTGCGTATGAAAAAATCTGTTTTCAACAACCATCTCCAAAGGGTACGTGTACTGGTCAGTACATATATGTTGGTTTTCCTATAATCCCACAAGCTACAAGATCAATCAATTGACAACAGTATGAATAGGGTCCAAGCCATTTCTTTACCACATAAACTTGGTGCTGAGAGAAGGCATATCAAAACGATCATGCATGATAACAGAAACCCTGGCCAAATCATCATGTATTGTAAATCACAAAAATCTATATCCACAGCTTTGGTTCCTGAATGATGCCCAATCTACCTCTGAATACCCTGGGAGGGGGAGAAATGACAAACGTTTGAACAACAGATCTGTCTCACACTGCTGCCACATAGTAAATCTTCCAATGCTGAAACTAATTCAAAGGTTTTTCTGACCACATTAGTGAGTAATGTCTGAGTTTCAGCAGTGTGGGGCTAGGTATGTCGACAATATGTCCCTATGACTGGAGAATTGTATCAACAACACGTCCTGTTGACCATTCATAGCAGCAACCTGCTGATCGTAATGAACCAGCCCGTCACTGCAAGACTCTCAAGTGTATCCACTATCAGATGCATTTCTGCCATTGGAAATCATTTATTAAATAATTTGGACTGTTTTAAAAGTTACGTGTGAACCAATTTAAGGTCACTTGGACTTGAAGTGTGTGATGCATTTGCCATATAAATAAACACATGGGAATCTGTAAACACGTAGAATCATAGAACTGTACAGGACAGAAACAGATGCTTCAGTCCAACTCGTCCAAGCCGACTAGATATCCTAAATTAATCTAGTCCCATTAGCTAGCATTTGGACTAATCCCTCTAAATCCTTCCTATTTGTGTACCTATCTGGATGTCTTTTAAATGTAATTGCACCTGCCTCCACCACTTTCTCTGGCAGTTCATTCCATACACACACCACCCTCTGCGTGAAAAAGTAGCCCTTCGGTCCCTTTTAAAGTTTTCCCCCTCACCTTAAACCAAATCCCTCTAGTTTTGGACTCCCCTGCCCTGAGGAAAAGACTCTGACTATTCACCCTATGCATGCCCCTCATGATTTTATAAACTTCCATAAGGTCGCTCCTCAGCTTCCTATGTTCCAGGGAAAACAGCTTCAGCCAATTCAGCCTCTCCCTATAGTTCAAACCCTCCAACCCTGGCAACATCTGTGTGAATCTTTTCTGAACCCTTTCAAGTTTCTCAACATCTTTCCTACAGCAGGGAAGCCAGAATTGAACACAGTATTCCAAAAGTGGTCTCACCAACATCTTATCGCTGTACCATTTATTTTGAAAAAAAAATGGAGATGGTCAATCGCTGCTGTATCTCCATGGCAACATCCTGCCGAATCAGAATTTACCTGCTTAGCCTGAGAATTAAGATTGACTGAACTGTTCTTACTGTGTTTCCATGTCAGTAATGACCCAACCAGTCAGCACCCTTTCCCATGCTGTATAAAAGTGTTTTTTTTAACGTGTCCTAATTCTGATGAGTGCAGGCCCTAAAAGCTTTAATGTTTGTATCCTGATAACAATGTTTAAAATCTTAGTTTCACTTAGTGAGACAGCATTTTGGAACTGTCGATAGATTTAAGCTGCTATGTTGAAGCAACATTCTGTTGCAATAAATGTTAGAAATTATTCTTCTGTGTTTCCATAAACTGGCAGATGGACAAAGGTTGGGACACAAATCGTCCTACCTGCGAAGAGTCTCAAACATGTCATCAATGCTGGCACTCCCAGTGTAATTCAACACAATTTTTATTCATACAGTATCTTTAACATAATAAAAACTTTGAAGATTACTCACAGGAGCATCATAAAACAAAAACTTGACATTGAGCTATCTAAGGAGGTATTAAAGCAGACACTCAAAAGCTCTGTCAGACTAAGGGGACAAAGGCAGGTAGGTTTAAAGCGGAATTCAACTTGGGGAGCTGAAGGTAGAGCCACCAAGCAGGAATACTCTGATTACATGAGCACAGATATGTCAAGAGCATTTCACCACTGGAGAAGATGACAGATTTGGTAATAGTGTGTGGCCATGGCAGGATTAGTAATTGAAGGTAATTAAAACAGAGGGGTTGCTTAACCAGGAGCATATTTGGAGCGATTGTCTTTCAAATAAGATATTAAACAGCAGCTTTGTCGTCATGCTTGTTGCTCAACGTAAACAATTTGATATAATGGATGAAAACAAGTTTGTTTCTTTCTCTCATTTAGTCCAGATATTCCTTTCTCCCCTATGTTCGTCTCCCACTGCCTCTCTCAGTCTCCAGTCTATTCCTAAGCAACACAGGGTGGATTGAGGGGCAGGGAAGAAGCCTACCTGCTCTAATCAGACAAGGTTCGCATACAGTTTTTCAGTTACAACAGCAAAATGATGTATGGATAGAGATTCTATGAGGACTGAAGCTGTTCAGCACCTGTGTACAAGTTTTTTACTGGACAGTTAAGAATGGGCAATAAATACTGCCCTGGTCAATGATGTCCTAATCCCTTTAATGAATAATAATAAAAATATTTATCCTTAGAGAGCGTGTACTCTCCAGCCTAAAACTGGGTACAGGGGGAACAAAACCAAACTTAGAAATGTACAAGAAAGAGTTTAAGCAGGTCTGGCAACCCAAGTCTCCATATTCACTTGAGCATGTAGGCCCTGTGTAATCTTTGGTCTAAGCCGTACGGTCCTAGAGTTGGTGTGGCCAATTTATAAACAGGCTGAACTATGAAGGTCCCAGCAGTTTGTTGATGACCTGGGTCCACACTGGATGAACATGGCTGTCGGTTCTAGTCCAAACTGACCTCAAAACCTACCAGAACCCGGGAATTGGAGAAGAGGAGATGAGAAAGGTGGGTTTGCAATTTTGGATGAAGTTAAAAAAGAAAACCAAATGCAGTTTTTTAAAAAAATTATGCTATGATTGAAATGGATCGTGCTGCTTCAGATTACTAACCCATCAGCACTGTCATCAGCAGTTCTATTGTCCCTGCTATACTCAAAAGAGCGAGATAGTGCTCTTTGGTCCAACACATCCATACCGTCCAGATATCCAAAATTAACTTAGTGCCATTTGCCAGCATTTGGCCCACGTCCCTCCAAACCCTTCCTGTTCACTTTGAGCTATAACAGAAACCAGAAGTGAATTTCTAGGTTTATTTTTGGCAGAATTCAGCCTTTTCTTCTGTGTAAAATCTCCCACCCACCATACCACCTTCACCCCCCACAGCGATGCATTTTCCAAAGACATTAATATTACTGACAATGCTGGTAGCTTCTCAGCAAGAGGCACACTGCTGCAATCTGTTATCACCATGGAAACCAGGTCCCCTAACTGCAAAGCAGCTGCTTTGATTGCACAACTCCACTCAACCAGTAAGTGTCAATGATTCTTAGTTGTTGTGTGAGCTCACAGAAGCTATTTGATCAGGAGGTGGACCAGACAAGCATTCGTTATAAATAACACCCGTTTTCAACATGGCTTCATGCATCTTGGTTCAGCTGTGTTGTAGGTTCAGTGAATCCCTACAGTGTGGAAAGAGACCATTCTGCCCATTGAGTCTGCACCAACCCTCTGAAGAGCATCCCACCCAGAGCTAGCCCCCCCACTCTTTCCCAGTAACCCTGCATTTCCCCTGACTAATCCACCTCGACTGCACATCCCTGGATGCTACAGAGCAATTTAGCACGGCCAATCCACCTAACCTGCACAACATTGAACTATGGGAGGATATCAGACCCCCCAGAGGAACCCTACGCAGACACGGGCAGAATGTCTGTTTGGAGTTTGCATGACCACCCAAGGCTAGAATTGCATCCAGATCCCTGGTGCTGTGAGGCAGCAGTGCTAACCACTGAGCCAGTGTATCACCTTAGAAAAAAAATCTCTTGAGCACTTGCTCACAGGGGTTTATATCCAACTCTAGAGACCTGAACATAGAAGTGCTGCAGGAGACCTAGCATAGGCTCTGTCTTTCTAATGATTAATTGAAGGCGTCTCTGCTGGTGAAAATGGCAAAGAAATTTTATATGGCACTTGTTGAGAAAACTGGCACTCATCCTCTAGCTGGCACAGATTGTTCTTTCAGCCTCTGGACCAGAAGGTTGTAAGTTCAAGTCTCATGCCAGAGAGCTGAGCATATAATCTCGGCTGGCACACCCAGTGCAGCAACATAGAGAGGCTAATCCATCGTTCACATTAACTCAGATGGCTGGTTTGGGATGCAGCGTGACACCAACAGCGCACATTCAATTCCTGCACAACCTGAGGTTACCACAAAAGTCCCACTTTCACAACTTTGCCCCTCACCTGACGTATGGTGACCCTCCGGTTAAACTTGCCACCAGTTGTCTCTCCCTAACGAGAGAGCTGACCTATGATCCACTGGCATCAATGTGACTACTCCATTGCTGTTGTGAGAGTTTGCTATGTGTTTACAGTAACCAGCAAACAAAGATGTGGGGAGAAAACATTTTCACACAGTGGGTTATTTGGGTATGGAATGTACTACCTTGAAGTGTGATGGTGGCAGGTTCAATTGAGAAATTCAAGAAAGCCTTGGATGATGATTTGGATAGATATGATGTGTTGGTATATGGGGAAAAGGCAGGAGGACGGCACAAGGTAGCAGAAACCGTGCAAGTACGATGGGCCAAATGGCCTCCTGCACTGTAACAATTCTGTGATTCAGTGTCAGCTGAATGCCATGTTTCTTGCGTTATAGCCAATGAGGTCTGTCAGTGTTGTAAACTGTTGTGCACACCCTAGCCTATATAAATGCAGATTATAAATTGTACAGCATGGGAAACAGATACCTTTGGTCCAACTCATCTGTGCTGACCAAATGTCCTAATTTAATCTAGTCCCATTTGCCAGCATTAGGCCCATATTCCTCTAAGCACTCTCAGCTACCTTCTGCCCAGCCCAACCCCCCTCCTATTTATCTCTCCAGCCTCATTCCTGATGAAGGGCTTTTGCCCAAAATGCCAATTTTCCTGCTCCTCGGATGCTGCCTGACCTGCTGTGCTTTTCCAGCACCACTCCAATCTTGACTCTAAACTCCAATATCTGCAGTAACCACTTTCGCCATATTCCTCTAAACCCTTCCTATTCAAGTACCCATCTAGATGTCTTTTAAGCATTGTAATTGTACTAGCCTCCACCACTTCATCTGGCAGCTCATTCCTTACATGTACCACCCTCTGTGTGAAAAGGTTGCCCCTTGGGTCTCTTTCAATTTTTTTCCCCTCTCGCCTTAAACCTCTGCCCTCTAGTTTTGGCTATTCAACCTATCCATGCCCCTCATGATTTTATAAACCTCTATAAAATCACCCCTCAGCCTACAATGCTCCAGAGATGCCCCAGCCTATTCAGCATCTCCCCATAGCTCAAACCCTCCAACCCTGGCAACATCCTTGTAAATCTTTTCTGCACCCTTTCAAGTTTAACAACGTCTTTCCTATCGCAGGGAGGCCCTCCAACCTTTGTCGTCTGCGGGAGAAGGAAAGATGGCTTGAACTCGTATTCCATATGTTACCATATGGAGTATCCTAAATTTACATTCCCATTTATATTTCAGATTTCCAGCATTCACAATATTTTGCCTTTGTATTAGCTGCTCTGAAGTGGGGAGAGGACTAAAGTTCATTCCCAAATGCATTCCCCACTGAAGAATGACAACCAATGGAGTCTCGATAGCAGCACATAGCTGGATACCATTGGTTATCGTACTTCAGTAGAAAGGGCTTCAGTTCGTCTGTTCAATTGTGCTGGACCTAGAAAGGAAAACCTACTGAGACCCCTGCTGGAAAGCATGAGGACTTCAAGCAAGGACTCAACAGCATCACCCAAACCTGGGCAAGTCACTTTGATGCGGTTCTGGGGCATAGCACCTATTGGGAATGCGGGGCAGCAAAAGAGAGAGACCAAAGTCAGATTTTAATGCAGTCTCAAGGGTTGGGCTGAAGTGAAAATGCTCCATTCTTTGGTTATGTTGAATTATGGGCCTTACACTAAACACTCATAAGACAAAGGTCCTTTACCAAACTGCCCAATGAGGTTTGCATTGCCTTCATTGTGCCAGCCACCAGGGGAAGAGAGTTTTTGTTAATTTGGGGATCTGAAATCTCATGGTCCACAGTGCAACAGTGATACACATCCTCCCATATGGCTATAGATGTGGGCTATGTACAGAGAGCACCTCAACTTTCTGGACAGGGTACCACCAGCACTATCTTTACAGGATCCTGCAAATCCATTGCCACTACCTTTAGGCAGCACAGTGGCACAGTGGTTAGCACTGTTGCCTCACAGCGCCAGAGACCCGGGTTCAATTCTCGACTCAGGCGACTGACTGTGTGGAGTTTGCACATTCTCCCCGTGTCTGCGTGGGTTTCCTCCGGGTGCTCCGGTTTCCTCCCACAGTCCAAAGATGTGCAGGTCAGGTGAATTGGCCATGCTAAATTGCCCATAGTGTTAGGTTAAAAGGGGTAAATGTGGGGGTATGGGTGGGTTGCACTTCGGCGGGTCGGTGTGGACTTGTTGGGCCGAAGGGCCTGTTTCCACACTGTAAGTAATCTAATCTAATCTACCTACATTGTTCTTGTTCAGGCTGACATCTCCCACATTGAAGAATTGCCCATATTCAGTCAGTTTCACTGTGGAGTTGTGGGAGGGGGCCATGTCTTCATGTGCCCAACTCAAGATTCCAGAAAAAGCACTCTGCTTGACGTTTCTGCGTGGCCAAGTGCACTCCGGGTTCAAGGATACCCTGCTCACTCTCTGAAGGCAGAACTTCTCCAGGGCAGTATCAGAGTGGTGCTAGGTAGATAGAGAGTCAGTGCAGACTCAATGGGCTGAATGTCTCCTCTTGTACTGAGAGGGAGGTTTACATGTATCATCTAGTTCCCGATTTGAGACGTTCCACAATGGATCACTTCGGAGGGGATTGGTGTGGACTTGTTGGGAAGTCCAACACTGTAGGGAATCTAATTCAGCCCTTCAAGCTTGCTTCTGCTATTTAATACCATCAAGACTGATTTCATCTTCGTCTCAAGTCCATTTCTGGCCTGCTGTCCATCATCCTTCAAACCATTACGAATGAAAAAAATCTGTCTACCTTCTCCTTAAATGTATTCAATTTGTTCCCCGCATTCCCGGGCAGAGAATTCCACAGATTCACAACACTTTGAGAGAAGTAATTTCTTGTCATCTCTGTTTAAAATCCCCTTTCCCTTATCCAAAAAATTGTGATCTCTTATTCTAGATTGTTACGCATGATTGTCCTTGGAACTTTGTGGGAAGCTAGGGAAGTGATTGCTGGGCACTTTGCTGAGGTAGCATCTGTAGCCATGGGTGAGGTACCAGAAGACTGGAGGTTGGCTAATGTGGTGCCATTGTTTAACAGGATGAGTAGCCAAGGGTGGGGGAGTCCAAAACTAGAGGGCAGAGGTTTAAGGTAAAAGGGGAAACATTTAAAAGAGACCTAAGGGGCAACTTTTTCACGCAGAGGGTGGTGCGTGTATGGAATGTGCTGCCAGAGGAATTGATGGAGGCTGGTACAATTACAACATTCAAAAGGCATCTGGATGGGTATATGAATAGGAAGGGTTTAGAGGGATATGGGCCAAGCGCTGGCAAATAGATTAATTTAGAACATCTGGTCATCATGGACAAGTTGGACTGAAGTGTCTGTTTTTGTGGTGTACATCTCTATGACTCTATGAGGAAACATCCTCTCCACATCCACTTGGTCAATCCTGTTTAGCATCTTATATATACCTCAGTTCGATCTCCAAGTTTTAACCATCTCCTTAACATTCAACTCTGTTACCATTATCTAATCCATTTGGATAAAATTGGCCGTACTGTAGCTACAAGATCAACTCAGATATTGGGAATTCAGTGGCGTGTAACTCATCTCCGGACTCCCCGAGGCCAGTCCACCATCTACAAGGCACAAGTCAGGAGTGTGAGGGAATACTCCCCACTTGCCCTGGATGAGCACAGCTCCAACAACACTCAAGAAGCTTGACTCCAACCAAGACAAAGCAGCCCACTTGACTGAAACCCCATTAACCAACCTCAGTATTCACTCCCTCCATTCAGTAGCAGCAGTCTTTACCATCTACAAGATGAACTGCAACAACTCTCCAAGGCCCCTTAGACAACACCTTTCAAACCCATGACCTCTACCATCTGGAAGGACAAGGGAAGCAGATACACGGGCACACTATCACTAGCAAGATCCCTTCCCAAGCCACTCATGTTCCTGACCTGGAAACGTACTGTCATTCCTTCAGCATCACTGGGTCAGAGTCCTGGAACTCCCTCCCTAACAGCATTGTGGGTGACACTACCCCTTGTGGACAATTAAAGGGTAATTAGGAATATATTCTGGCATTGCCATAAAAATCATATTCCACGAAATAATAAATATTAAAGATTCTTTAAGAACCTACCCCGTCTGCCCTAATATGTAGCTCAGGATCAAATTTTTCCTGATCACACTCCACTTCAGGGAGTTTTATTACACAAGAGGTGCTATACAAATGCGAGGTGGTTATTTGTAGCAATCCTGGCTGAAAGCAAGGGGGTTGAGCTGGAAGGTAAAGATTTCCTCTAAAGAAAATCTGAGAGAACAACACAGGGTTTCAAATGTGGGCGCTGAGAGCGAGGGTTGTGTTTTCAACAAGGCTGAGCGTTGATAAAGATGCAGGGTTTGCTTGATGTAAGCCAGTTAGCGGTGACCTTTGCTCCCTGAACCAGCCATTAGTGCCACACAGGCTGCCGATCACATTTGTGTCCAATTAGGTAATTACTGCAGAGTCAGTGAGGAGCTGCTCGCTCTCAGTCTATATTTCCTCTCACCTGACCGGGCTTATTGCAGACAACCAGATGATTTCAATCACAATGCTCTTGGCTTCACTGAACCAAATGCCCTTTTGTCCCTTCCCCATTCACTTAAAGCAGTGGTGTGCGACTTTGTTCTCTTTGCAAACATTCCTGTCGGTTGTCGTGAGACTGTCTTCCTGAATTCCCCCGTCTCTGGCTTGTGTATCACCCCAATTTTCTTCAGCCCAGCATGAGGTGACCTCTGCCCCAGGTAGCCACACCCTAACTCCGGAATTCCCACCTTAAAACTCCTTACCCCGCAGTCATTTTTCAAAGTGCTCTTTTGAACCTGTGAACCAATGGAAGTCTTGACCATCAAGGGCTGTTGAGGCTGGGCTGTTAATGTTCAAGGGTGAAATAGACAGATCAGTGAGGAAATCAATTTTTAATCAGGGAGGGTATCAAAGGTTATGGGGAAAATGCAGGAGAGTGGAGTTAAGGATTATCAGTTCTCATTGAATGGCAGAGCAGATTTGATGGGCTGAATGGCCTGTGTCTGTTCTGACATCTTACCGTCTTACACCCCTTCAGCCAAGCTTTCAGTCTCCTCCCCCAACACATCATGTGGTTTTTATGGAGTGATAGAGTCATACAGCGCAGAAACAGACCCTTCGGTCCAACTAGTCCATGCCGACCATAATCCCAAACTAAACTAGTCCTTCCTGCCTGCTCTTGGTCCATATCCCTCCAAACATTTCTTATACGTGTACTTATCCAAATGTCTTTTAAACGCTGTAACCACATCCACCACTTCCTCAGGAGATTCATCCCACATTTTGACTAATATCATTCCTGTCAAACACTTGGCCATGTTTACCATATCGAAGGCAAGTTATTGCTGTTCAGCACCAATCAAAGTGAAGGAGAATTCACGGCTGGTGAATATGACCTCCCAACCTCACCCCACAAATACCTAACCGCTGCAGGAGCCAGACCACTTCATTTTGAGAAGTGAGAATTCAAGATTCTGTTTGCGAATCGCAGATACTAACCATGCACCACTCCCCTGTCCACGATGACTCAGGATCTCCCCTAACTAAACGTTTTCAGTCCTGTCCAGTGTCCAGGCCACTATATATCCTTCCAATGTCTTTGAAAAGGGTATCTGGCCTTTACCTCTTTGCTGCTTGTGGGTGCCATGAGGTTGTTCTCATCAGCCCCAGCTCCATTTCTGAACTTGGGGAAAGGCCAAAGCCAGCCAGTTCCCCATTGCTATGCACCGACTCCATCCATTTGATGTTGGGTGTGGAAACTGGCTGAGGGCAGGTCAGTTTGGTTATACTGTCAGATCAATGTCAATGATCCCACAGTGCTATTTTGAAGAATAACAGGACGGTTAACCTCAAGGTATTCTGGCCAATTCTTATCCGTCAACCAATGTCATAAAAACTGATTTTTCTAGTGATCATCCTGTTGCGGTTTATGGGAACTTCCTGTGGATAGATTGGCTCTTGTGTTTCCTGCATTATAACAGCGATGGCACTTTGAAATATTTAAATGCCTGTGAAGGGCACTGAGACATTCATTCATTGTGAAAGGTGCCACATAAATAATTCCTTTCATCTATTTCCTTTTTTTCCTTCCTTTTCTCCTACCTTTCCCCTTCATTCTTTCCTTCCTTCCTTCCTTCTTTCCTTCCTTTTTTCTTTCTTTCTTTTCCTGTTTTTTTCTCTTCCTGTTTCTTTCTCTTCCTTCTTTCTTTCCGTCCTCTTTTTTCTTCCTTCCTTTATCCTTCCTTTCCTTTATTCTTTCTTTTCTCCTTGTTTTCTTTTGTTTCTTCCATTCTTTTTGTCCTTCCTTCCCTTCCCTCTTCTTCCTTGCTCATACATAAGCAACAGCCACTGGGAGAGACACTGAGGACTGTGCTTCAAGTTGTATCCCTGTAAGGTTCAGAGACTCCAGGAGGAGAGGAGTAAATTTGTTCAATGAGGGCCTATCGCTTTAAGACCAATTCTTCCCCACCCACCTCCTTGTTTTGAACAGAAGATTGCTTGGCATCTGATTCCCTTCTGCGCAACAGCATGGGAGCCTTATTTCCTTCTCATAAACACAATCTAAGAGCTCAACCGCAAACATTCCTAGAGCTCCTCAATGCTGTCGTGAGAGTGGCAACCAGCCAGAATTTTAACTCAAACCAGAGCAGGACTTACAGCCTCACACAGTGAGTAGCACTGCTATAAACATCTGAGGGGAAGGGGAAACTGAGATTCTCAATACTTTCTCCCCTTCCTTTCCAGCAGACTCTCTCTCGTTTAAGCAAATGTGGGTCACATCCAGAGTCAAATCCGTCCTTCACAGAGTGTATGAAAAACTATGATTGATTGGGAGGCTTCATAGCCAAACAGAAGCCTGTCTTCACCTCCCTACAAGCACTCATACCAACACCCGGGCATTCACACACTCACAGAAAGACCCGTGGACACTGACTTTTACACATTCACAGGCATAGGTACTAGTGTAGTGTAATGTTCCTCCTCTGGTCCTTAAAAACACAACAGCTGAGATCTAAAATCAGAACAGGAAGTGCTGGAGGAAATTCAGCAGGTCTGACAGCATCTATGTGGACAGAAACAGAATTCATGTTTCAAGTTCAAAGACACTTCTCCAGAAAATCTGAGTTTCTTCAGCATTTTCAGGGTGACAATACTATGGCTTTAAGGGATGTCCTGTTTTTTTTAAGTGAGGTTTTAAAACAGATATGTTGAGCTTTCTATTCCAAGGTGATAAAGTAAACAGCTTGTGAGGCCTTGGGTGTTTTTTAAAGTTGGAACAATAGAAGCAGCTTGAATGGGTGGCATCAAGTCCCACAGACCAGAGTGTTAGTTTTAGCTTTCAGCAGCTGTTGGGGTTTTGAAGCTGCCCTACACCTCTCCTGCTACAATAAAACCCTTGAGTCCCCTGTCTCTGCCAGAAGTTTCCCTTGATGTTCTTTCCTCCTGTACTGCGGAAACACTGCATGGTCAGACCATCTATTTTACTGTATTTGCCTTTGTTAAGGGTGTGTTTATTAGATTAGATTAGATTAGATTAGATTACTTACAGTGTGGAAACAGGCCCTTCGGCCCAACAAGTCCACACCGCCCCGACGAAGTGCAACCCACCCATACCTCTACATTTACCCCTTACCGAACACTACGGGCAATTTAGCATGGCCAATTCACCTGACCTGCACATCTTTGGACTGTGGGAGGAAACCGGAGCACCCGGAGGAAACCCACGCAGACACGGGGAGAACGTGCAAACTCCACACAGTCAGTCGCCTGAGTCGGGAATTGAACCCGGGTCTCGGGCGCTGTGAGGCAGCAGTGCTAACCACTGTGCCACCGTGCCGCCCACGGGCTGTTTATGGGCTGCTTTATATTGGAACAATGCTGTTTAGTCATTAAATAATCGATTATTCTGTTAAAGTTTCCAATAGAGTTAAAGTTGTGATGATGATGTAGCTTCAAGAGGTTATTTTGTCCTAGTATTTTGTGGTAAGGCTGTAAGGCAGAGGTGCAGGAAAATCGACGTTTTGGGCAAAAGCCCTTCATCAGGAATCTGCTTCTCGTGGATGCTGCCTGACCTGCTGTGCTTTTCCAGCACCACTCTGATCTAAACTCTGGTTTCCAGCATCTGCAGTCCTCACTTTTGCCCTGTAAGGCAGAGGTGCCAAGCTGGCTAGTTCAGCCCACTTGAGTGAACAGCTTGGCAGGCCTTGGGTTTTTTAAAATGGGTGTGATCAGCACTCAGGAGCATTAGAAACCTTTGGGGCCTCAGCAGAGTTGTTGGCTTCAGTGAATGTCTCCAGGCTGCAACTCTCTCTGAATTTTCTCAATGTTTTTTTTCCCTCCTGGATTGGAGAACCGCATGTAAGAATCTGTATCTGAATTTTCCTTTTTGCCAAGGGATGTGTTTATGGGATGTTACTATATTGGAACAGTTAATTAGTAATATTTACTGTATCTATTAGTCTATTAAGTTTTCCAATACAGTTAAGTTATTCTAAGTTATTCCTCTTTCTTTCGTTGTATTTTGACTCCAATGTTTAAATAACTTGTTTTCCTTAATGTCAAGTAGTTTGACCAGTAACATCACATCTGGAACATACACTTCACATCTACCTTTAAAATAAGGAAAAGTTAGGGTGGGCTACCTTCTTAAAATATTTTGAGGGGGTTTGGTCTGGTCCATAACAAAGTTATATCAATTCTTCTTTCTTTTGTTTGTATTTTAACTGTAGAGAAAGGGTAAAGTGTGTTTGGCTTAAAACCGAGTAATGTCACCAATCAAATTAGTTCTGAAACACAGTACCTCACACTTGCTTTTAAATAAGATAAAAGTTAAGATCAAGGTTAATCTCCTTGATATATTTGAAGGGGATTTGGTACGATCCATAACGTCAGCTTTTGTATTAGTCAAAAACCCTTCGTTAACAACTGGTTCAAATACAACCGAAGCAGAGGGTGAAATTTGAAATCCGTTTTCGTGCAAGATTCAGAATGAAAAGGCTAGCGTAATTGGACCATATAATCTCTGTCAGTTTTCTCTATTAGATTGCCTACAGTGTGGAAACAGGCCCTTTGGCCCAACAAGTTCACACCAACCCTCTGAAGAGCAACCCACCCAGACCCGTTTTTCCCTCTGACTAATGCACCAAACACTATGGACAATTTTACATGGCCAATTCACCTGACCTGCACATCTTTGTGACTGTGGAAAGAAACCAGAGCACCCGGAGGAAACCCACGCAGACACTGAAGAATGTGCAAACTCCACACACAGACAGTCGCCCGAGGCTGGAATCGAACCTGGGACCCTGGTGCTGTGATGCAGCAGTGCTAACCACTGAGCCACCATGCTGGAAACCCCACCTTGTTCACTGATTTCCTTTAGGGAAGGAAATCTGCCATCCTTACCCGGTTTGGCCTACATGTGCCTCCAGACCCACAGCAACGTAAGTAACTCTTAATTGCCTTCGATTAGGGATGGGTAATAAATGCGAGTCTAGCCAGGTTGCACACATCCCCTCTGTATACTGTAAAATAGGAAAATATGGTAAATATTTAATAAGTAAAATTGACATACTCTTAAACATTCTCATTGAGTGTGGAATACACACACACACATACACTCACTCACACATATACTCACACATACACATACACATACACAGACTCACACACACACACACACTCAGACATACTCAAACACACTCCCTGACATACACACACTCACACATACATACCGACACACACTCATATGTATCAGTATTGGCATAACTTATATGTATTGTTTATACTATCAGAGACATATATAATAGGATTATCTTGCTTAGAACTGAGAAGGTTAAGGAATGATTGTATCAAATGTTTCCAAATAAAATGGTGAACAGATTTTCAGTGGCTGAGAGGGGAGCTGAATGGGGCAAGGACTAGGGGACAGTCTAAAAATTACAGCCAGACCTTTCAAACGTGAAATTAGGGAACATTTAACACACAAAGAGTGATAGAAGTTCGAAAATCTCTCATATCAATCAACCAGGATGAATCTAAGATTGATAAACATTTCGTTACCCAGAAGGATTGATTTTCACATCCACCCACAATGAGAAACTTCAGTTTATCATCTCATATTGAGGACAGGGCTTCCTCCCACAATGCTAACCTGGATTGTGATGTTCAGGTTACCAGAGTAAACTACATATGACTGATCCAGAAGCAGGTGTGATACCCATTGAGACCCAACTAATGTCAATCAAGGTGGAAAATTCATAGTGGCAGCCATACATCAGGGCAGGAAGAGTTGTGGTAATATCCCTGCCTCTTGGCCAGGAGGCCTGGGTTCACATCCCATTCCCTCTAGAGGGTGTGTCACATTCATGTATCAATTAATGGAGCTACTGTGGTAATGGCCCTGCATCTGAGCCAGGAGGCTTAGGTGTGGGTTTCCCCCTTGCTTCAGAGATGAGTCATAACATGCCTGAGCAAGTTGATTTTAAAATAAAAATCTACATTAGGGCAAGGTGTACTCATCCAAGGCTCCCCTACCTGGAACAGTGTCAAGGAACATTTATTTGCAGTTTATAAGAGTAGAGGCAGTTTTTCTGTATTTAACCCTATGCTGTCCCTATCCTGGAATGATTGATGGAGACTGTGTCAAGGGAGCTTTACTTCCATTTGAAAGAGTAGAGAGACATTCATTTTCTGTTTAAAAGAGTAGAGGAAGCTTTACTCTGTATCTAACCCCGTGTTGTCCCTGTCCTGGGAGTGTTTGATGGGGCAGTGTAGATGGAGCTTTACTCTGTATCTAACTCTGTGCTGTCCTTGTCCTGGGAGTGTTTGATGGGGCAGTGTAGAGGAAGCTTTACTCTGTATCTAACCCCGTGTTGTCCCTGTCCTGGAAGTGTTTGATGGGGCAGTGTAGAGGGAACTTTACTCTGTATCTAACCCCGTGTTGTCCTTGTCCTGAGAGTGTTTGCTGGGGACAGTGTAGAGGGAGCTTTACTCTGTATCTAACCCCGTGCTGTCCCTGTCGCGGGACTGTTTGATGGGGACAGTGTAGATGGAGCTTTATGCTGTATCTAATCCCTTGCTGTCCTTGTCCTGGGACTGTTTGATGGGGACAGTGTAGAGAGACCTTTACTTTCAGTTTAAGAGAATAATGTGTGTAGACGGTGTGAGCTGGCCTCAGCTTTGCTGCATCGACCTGGTGTTTTGTCACGTATTGCACCCATACTCACTGTTTGTGATCACTGGGGGTGGGTTTGTGTGAAGTGGTTGCTGAGCAGAGAGAAGCCAGTGGAACCTGGAGCCTGACAGTCTCGTCAGGCTTGGCCGGGAGGGAAGACAGAGAGAGAAACACAAGTACAAACACACCACCAAACTGGCCCACACAAGGCCCATTGGACCCTCCTCCCAAAACCTCTCCCTTAAAAGGTAAAGTCTCCATAATCGAACTAGACCACACCAGAAGATCTTAGGCAGTAGGAACAGGAGTAGGCCATTGGGCCCCTCGAGCCTGCTCTGCTATTCAATAGGATCATGGCTGATCCAACGTTCCTCACATCCACTTTCCTGTATTTTCGCAATTTTTGATACCCTGACTGAACAAGTGTCTATCTCAAGGACTCTGTCCCCAAAGTTCTCTATGGCAAGGAGAACTATTCTTGGCGGAGTGGAGGAACAGAGAGATCTAGGTCTGCAAGTACACAGATCCCTCAAAGTTGTCACCCAAGTGGATCGGGTTGTTAAGAAAGCATATGGTGTTTTGGCTTTCATTAACAGGGATATCGAGTTTAAGAGCCGCGAGGTTTTGCTGCAGCTCTACAAATCCCTGGTGAGACTTCACTTAGAATATTGTGTCCAGTTCTCATCGCCCTACTATAGGAAAGATACAGATGCTTTGGAGAGGGTGCAAAGAAGGTTTACCAGGATGCTGCCTGGACTGGAGCGCTTGCTATATGAAGGAAGGTTGAATAAGCTTGGACTTTTCTCTCTGCAGAGAAGGAGGAAGAGAGGAGACCTGATCAAGGTGTACAAAATAATGAGAGGAATAGATAGAGTCAATAGCCAGAGACATTTCCCCAGGGCAGGATTGACTGGTACAAGGAGTCATAGTTTGAAGATATTAGGAGGAAGGTATAAAGGAGACATCAGAGGTAGGTTCTTTACGCAGAGAGCTGTGAATGCATGGAATGCGTTGCCAGTTAAGGTGGTGGAAGCGAAGTCATTGGGGACAATTAAGTGACTGCTGGACATGCACATGGATAGCAGTGAGTTGAGGTGTGCGTAGGTTAAGTTACTATATTTTACACTCGGATTATGTCTCGGCACAACATCGTTGCCCAAAGGGCCTGTTCTGTGCTGTACTTTTCTATGTTCTATGTTCTAAGGAGTTCCAAAGACTCTCAACTTTCTGAGAGAAGAAATTCCTCAGTCTTACGTTAGTGCTTCTTTTTGTCTGAGAATATGCCCTCTGGCCCTTGGGACTCCCATGAGTCAGAGTCATTAAGTCACAGATGGGAAACAGACCCTTTGGTCCAACTCAGCCAGGCTGACCAAGTTTCCTAAACTCATCCAGTCCCATTTGCCAGCATTTGTCCCATACCCATCTTTTAAATGCTGTAATTGTACCAGCCTCCACCACTTCCTCCATACACGCACCATCCTCTGAGGTCCCTTTTAAATATTCCCTCTCACCTTAAATCTTTGACCTCTAGTTTTGGATCCTATCCATGCCCCTCATGATTTCATAAACCTCTATAAGGTCACCCCTCAACCGCTGATGCTCCAGGGAAAACAGCCCCAGCCTATTCAGCCTCTCCCTATAGCTCAAACCCTCCAAACCTGACAACATCCTTGTAAATTTTTTCTGAACCCTTTCCAGTTTAACAACATCTTTCTACAGCAGTGAGACCAGAATTGAATGTAGTATTCTAAAATTGGCCTCACCAACGTCCTGCACAATTGCAACATGATACCCCAACCCCTATACTCGAAGCACTGACCAATGAACGCAAGTATGCCAAATGCCTTCTTCCCTACCCTGTAATGCCACTTTCAAGGAACTTATGCACCTGCACCTCGAGGTCTCTTTGTTCAGCTACACTCCCCAGGGCCATACCATTAAATGTATTAGTCCTGCCCTGATTTGCCTTACCAAAATGCAGCATCCCTCCTTTATCTAAATTAAACTCCATCTGCCACTCCTCAGCCCACTGGCCCATCTGATGAAGGGAAACATCCTCTCAGCTTTTACCTTGTCAAACCCCTCAAGAAGTCTATGCTTCAATGAGATCACCTTTCATTCCTCTAAACTCCAGGGAGTAGAGTCCCAATCAGTTTAACCTTTGCTCATAAGACAATCCCTCTATAGCAGGGACCATCCCAGTAAACCTTCCCTGAATTCCCTCCAATGAAATAATATTTTTCCTTAAATAAGGCACACCAAAACTGCACACACTACTCCAGATGTGGTCTCACCAGCACTTTGTACAGTTACAGGAATATCTCCCTACTCTTATACACCAACCCATTTGAAATAAGAGCCTTGATGATTCTCTGTTACCCCTCTGTGTGCTAGCTTTTGGAGTTTCATGCACAAATAACCACAAGTATAATATTAAGCACATTATGTTATTAAGCTGGCGAGGTTTCAGAAGAGATTTACCAGGGTGTTGTTGGGAACAGAAGGTTTGAATTATAAAGAGAGGCTGGGACATTTTTTACTGGAGTGTTGGAGGTTGAGAAGTGATCTTATGGGGGTTTATAAAACCATTAGAGGTATAGCTAAGATGAATGGCAGGTGTCTTTTCCCTTGGATGGGAAATTTCAAGATGGGGGGCCTGGTTTTAAGGTGAGAGAAGAGAGATTTTAGAAAGATATGGGGGGCATTTTTATACGCAGAGAGTGGTTCGTGTGTGGAATGAGCTTCCAGAGGAAGTGGTGGATGTGGGTTCAGTTACAATGTTTAAAAGATATTTGGATAAGTTCATGAATAAGAAATGTTTGGAGGGAAATGGGCCAAGTGCAGACAGGCAGGACTAGTTTAGTTTTGGAACATGATCGGCATGGACTGATTAGACCGAAGGGTCTATTTCTCTGCTTTATAACTCAATGAGTACACTGCGATCTCACTCAAAAGTGAGTCTACTGTGGTGGTTTAACCTGAGGGTCATCACAGATCAATTGAGGGTCCATCATGGCGACCTCAGCCAGCGTGGGAATCGAACCTTTGAGATGTTGTCACTGCATCACAAACCAGCCATCTGAACTAACCAAGATTCCCTCTGGTAACCCACTTGTTTGACCAAGCCTTTTAGTCGTCTGACCTAATATCTCTGCATGAGGTTTAATGTAATACTTTGAAAAATTCTTGGCGCTACGTGTTAAAGGTGCTACATTATTTCGACAATATTGCGGATGCAGGAGATCTGAAATTAAAATAAAAACACCAAGAGGTGGAAAAGCTCAACAGCGTCTGTGAAGGTAGAAACACAGTTCATGTTTCAAGTCCAATATGGCTGTTCTTCAGAAATTGAGTTCCACTCAAAGTTACCAGGTAAATTTCAGTTATTATCATGATTTGGAGATGCTGGTGTTGGACTGGGGTGTACAAAGTTAAAAATCACACACCAGGTTATAGTCCAACAGGTTTAATTGGAAGCACACTAGCTTTCAGAGCGTCGCTCCTTCATCAGGTGGTAGTGGCACTACCCACTACCACCTGATGAAGAAGCGACGGTCCGAAAGCTAGTGTGCTTCCAACTAAACCTGTTGGACTATAACCTGGTGTTGTGTGATTTTTAACTCAGTTATTGTTGTAAGATTGCTGGCAAGAATCCTGATGATGTAATCTTGCATTTGACCAGAGGGTGGCAGTAAAAGCTGTCAGAAAGATCAAGCAGACAGTGTTTCACTAGAACAGGGCACTGTATTTACCTGTGAACCTGTATTTTAGTTATCAGCAATGAAGATCAATGGCAATCCACTGTGACACCAATTAATACTGCTCACAGAGATCTGGTGATACTCATAGCAGGGATCTCCCTCTTCCCAATGACAGTTTAATGTCTGTTGCCAAGTCAAGGGCTCCCCTGGCATGCAGTGTTAGTGATAAGACTTACAAAGATGTTGCCAGGGTCGGAGGATTTGAGCTATAAGGAGAGATTGAGTAGGCTGGGTCTGTTTTCTCTTGAGATTCGGAGGCTGAAGAGTGATCTTATAGAAGTTTATAAAATCATAAGGAGCATGGATAGAGTGAATAGTCATTTCCCCAAGGTAGGGGAGTCCAGAACTAGAAGGCATAGGTTTAGGGTGAGAGGGGAAAGATATAAAAGGGACCTAAGGGGAAACCTTTTCACACAGAGGGTGGTGCGTGTATGCAATGAGCTGCCAGAGGAAGTGGTGGAGGCTGGTACAATTACAACATTTAAAAGGCATCTGGATGGGTACATGGATAGGAAGGGTTTAGAGGGATATGGGCCAAATGCTGGCAAATGGGACTAGATTAATTTATGATATCTGGTAGGCATGGAAAAGTTGGACCGAAGGGTCTGTTTCCGTGCTGTACGTCTCTATGCCTCTAATTATACACATTGAAGCTTTCATGCAGAGAGCAAACCAGGAAGTTAGAAGTGCTCAAAATCCTTGACTTCTCAATTTTCAGTTGGAGAAATAAGTAACTATGTCAGTAATACGGTGCCAGTTAAAGGGAAACCTTTCAAAACAAAAAAAAAATTGAAAATGGGTTTTTTTAAAAACTTTAGATAAAATTGGCATTTCTCAGATATAGATTAGATTTTCAGAGTTAGTGAAACTAATTAGCATATGGCTAAAACCCCAATTATATTTCATTCATTAGGTAAACTTTAGGGCAGTATTGTGGCTCAGTGGTTAGCACTGTTGCCTCGCAGCAGCAGGGACCCAGGTTTGATTCCAGCCTCAGACAACTGACTGTGTGGAGTTTACATCTTCTCCCCGTGTCTGCGTGAGTTTTCTCCAGAGATGTACAGGTTAGGTGGATTGGCCATACAGAATAGAATATCCTTTATTGTCATGAAAAGTTTTGCAACGTCACCTCTTCTGGAACCATCTTAGGTACAAGTAACTAGGTACAAATCTTAGGTACCAAAGAGGTATAAAGAGAAAAGAAGTTGCATTACTTTTACATGACAGTACCTCCCACTGCCCATAGTCCAGGGATGTGCAGGTGAGGTAGGTTAGCCAGGGGGAAATGCAAGGTTGCAGGGATAGGGTGGGGGGTAGGATGCCCTTTGGAGGGTCAGTGCAGACTCAATGGTCTCTTTCCACACTGTAGGGATTTTAAGCTGCCATAGTCCCACTCTCTCATTTGAGAGAGACTACTGCTGGTAGTTTAACTTGAGGGTCACCACACCTCAGATGAGAGGAGAGATTGAGAAGGATAACCTATCTTGAATACCTCGGTTGGTTAGGGAACTGACCCCATGCTATTAGTTTCACAACTCATTCAGCTAACTGACCCCATGCTTCATTCTGTGGGCTGTGGCTTTCCCGGAGGTCCTTACAATACAATGAGCAGTGGTAGACTGTAAGATCGCATTAATTCCTGATTGCAATGGTGATGAGGATGTCTTGTGGTGCAGTGGGTAGTGTCCCCACCTCTGAGATACAAATTGAGTCCCATTCCAGGATTTGATGCTCAGGGAAGGTGCAATCAGAACAAGACCAAACAGGTCCAATATTGACCTCCAAATCCTTCCAACAGGCCCTGATGGCCATGTGAGAAAACATTGGAGCTTCTCTCATCACTATCCATAGTTCCAGACTGCAACATGCAGGGAAAGGTGTACTTTGCCTTAACCCCAACTTCTCGGTGGGCTGAGATGTCCAGACTGCTGCTGGGGATCAGATTTGTGACTTACAGCCAGGTTTCTGACCCCTCATCTGCTGGAGTGTATTTAGGGATGTTTTCTTGTATTGGTGTGTGTGTGTGTGTATGTTGGAAGAGCACAGCAGTTCAGGTAGCATCCAAGGAGCAGCGAAATCGACGTTTTGGGCAAAAGCCCTTCATCAGGAAAAAAGGCAGAGAGCCTGAAGCGTGGAGAGATAAGCTAGAGGAG